>NW_024081099.1:26007-474038 GCF_003009895.1 Hyaena hyaena | reverse complement strand
AGCGTGAGCAGGGGAGGGTCAGAGAGAGAGGCAGTCACAGACTGAAACAGGCTCCAGGCTCTGAGCTGGCAGTCAGCACAGAGCCCAACGCGGGGCCCGAACCCACGAACCGCGAGATCATGACCTAAGCGAAAGTCAGACGCTTAACCGACTAAGCCACCCAGGCGCCCCTCAAGGTTTTGTTCAAATCTCACCTCCGTGATGCTGTGTCAATCCAGGTCTCCTGAAAAGCAGCTGCCAGTGTGGAATTAGACACACAACAGAGTGATTGGGGGAAACACCTATGAAGTGAAGTAGTATTTATTTTGAGAGAGACAGAAACAGAAAGTAAGCAGGGGAGGCACAGAGCAAGAGGTATCCAAAGTAGGCTCTGTACTGTCAGTGCACAGAACCGGAGGTAGGGCTTGAACTCGTGAACTCTGAGACCATGACCTGGGCCAATATAGAGTCGGACACGTAACCAACTGATCCACTCAGGCATCCCAGAGGAAAGATTTCTTACTAGAGGGGTCCTGTGCTGGGAAAAAGTAGTCTGACATTTGTATGTCTACCAAGCTCAGTCACTGGCTTGAACTGCTAAGAAGAATCCTTTGGGATGATTGCTGTTGTGAAAGGCATAAGAGTTGAAGGATGTCAACCATTTACGTGCCTGGGAGCAGGTAATCTTGGAGAGAGATCTATCTGAGTGGCATGCCTTCAGGCCCTACAGACCCCCTACCCTAACTACTCCATGAAATACTGCCATCATTTATTATGCCACATAAAACAACCCATCACCCACTTGGCCTTCCCAATCCTCCTCACTCTGTTCTGCTTTTACTTTGTTCCATAACACTTTGCTTCATATCATTAAATGTTCATGAAAACAATGAGAAGAATGTAATATCCCAAATTTATGAGTACACCAAAGTTAGTAAGCTTAGAATGTGCACTCGTTACAGGATTCCCCAGGGTTTCATCTTTAGACTTTATCTCCTTAATTCTATTGTCACAGGCATGCTGTTAATAATAATTATTTTGATGCTGCCATAACAGCATTATTGAGCATGTATCATGTGCCAAACACTGTACCAAGTAAGTACTTTTCCTGCATTATTTCCTTTAATCCCCACTAAAAATTTTGTGATTAGTATTATAATTACTCCCATTTTTATTGATGAGGTTACTAAAGTTTAGAGGGAACACATAGCCAGTGAGTGGCAGAAACAGAAGTCATGACTTGGTCGGACAGCAGAGCCCTATCTCTTATCTGCCAGACTGATTTCGGTGGGGGTGGAGGGGGTACAGGGGGAATCATTGAATCATTCCTTTGCTTAAAGGTTTTCATTGCCTCTCCAGTGCCTTTGAGGGACTGCAAGAGCTAGCACAGCCCGCCTACCTGATCTCATTCCTCTCCTCACTCCTTTAAAACTCCTTTGAGCTGTACCGGACCACTTCACCTCTGAATGCTCCAGATTCCTTGTCTTCCCTCTTTCATTCCTGCGATTCCTGCTACCTCTCACTCCTTCTTTTCCTAACGTATTCTTGTGCTCAGGGACTCCTTTCAGATGCCACCTTCATCAAGGAGGTATTGCTCACTTTCCAAGTCTGTCCTCAATGTCTCTTCTTACATTTTCCCATGGCAACTTGGTTATTTCATAGAACGCTAATCCACTATACCATACTTCTAGGTCAAACCAGACCAAGCTTTTTCTATAAGGGCCAGGTAGTATATATTTTAGGTTTGTTGAGCTTTGTGGGAAATGTCACAACTACTCAACTCTGCTGCTGTAGTGCAAAAGCAATCACAGAGAGTACGATAATAAAAAGCATGGTTGTGTTCCAATAAAACTTTATTTAAGGACAGTGAAATTTGAATTTCACATAATTTTTATGTGTCATGAAATATTATTCTTCTTTTGATTTTTTTCAACCATCTAAAAATATAAAAACCATTCTCAGCTTGCAGACTGTACAAAAATAACCAGGTAAGTGGGCCAGATTTTATAGCTTGCTAATCCCTGTACTCTTCCATGAACTTTTAATAGCTAGAAAAATGTCTCATCCAACTTTATATCCACAGTGCTTAGTACAGCATCCAGTTTATAGTGAGTGCTTAATAAATGTTACATACATAAAACACACATAGCTAGTAGTGAGTGATAGTGTCAGGATTCAAACCTGAGTCAATTTGACCTTGCAGTGTGATGTCACAGTGCCCAATCTATGGACAAAGATATAAGTGATGCAATACACTCAGAGCAAGATATTCAAGATATTAGCAAAGTAATTCTAGCTAGTAGTGAAATTGCTGGGTCACATGGTAACTCTATATTTTAACTCTAAAAAAAATTTCTTCTAGAACCAGCTTTGGTAAATTACATTTTTACCAGGGATTTCAATTTTAATTATTTTGTTATTGCCTTTTGGGGGGAGTGATATTGCCTGTTTTATTTTAAAAATAAAATCTCATACTGAGTGGTAACATTGCCTAATTGCTAAGAGTACAGCTTTTGGAGCCAGACTGCTCCAAAAACTATGTTGAAATGATGTTGTTTATTCGAAGTTCCCAAGAATAATAAAAATGTATATCTTAACAAAAATTTGTACATGAATGTTCATGAAATTATTCATAATATCCAAAATGGGGAAGCAACCTAGTTACCCATCAGTTATCCTGATGAATGGATAATGAAATGTGCTATATCCATATGATGGATATTATTTAGCAATAAGGATAAGTACTGATACATACTACTTCATGGGTGAACCTTGAAAGCATTATGCTAGGGGCACCTGGGTGGCTCAGTCAGTTAAGTGCCTAACTCTTGGTTTCAGCTCAGGTCATGATCTCACAGTTTCATGGATTTGAGCCCTGCATCGGGCTCTGTGCTTGGCAGCATGGAGCCTGCTTGGGATTCTCTCTCTCTCCCTCTCTCTCTGTCCCTCCCCATGTGTATTGTCTCTGTCTCTCTTAAAATAAATAAATAAACTTAAAAAAAAAGAAAACAATATGCTAAGTGAAAGGACAGTCACAAAGAACTACATATTATATGATTCCACTTATATAAAGTGTCCAGGATAGGAAATCTTTACAGATAAAAAGTAGACTAGTGGTTGCTTAGGGCTGTGGAATGGGAGGGTAGTGGGGAAAAGGAAGTGATTACTAATGGGCAGGGTTTATTGGGGAGAGATGAAAATATTCTAAAATTGATTGTGGTGATGGCTATACAACTCTGTAAACATACTAAACCCATTGGACTGTATACTTTAAATGGGTAAATTGTTAATTATATCTCAATAAAACTGTTATTTAAAAAAAGAGAAAGAAATAATTTCCAGAAGCACCTTTGCATCAGGCCTTTAATGAACATTTGAACTGTACTGTTACTGTTATTGGCTGTTGCTCAACTTACAACTTAGCCTACCATGTACTCTATTCCCCACCACCATTTAATTTGGCCTTATTTACTGTGCTTTCAGATATTTAATATATTCCAAGTCTCAGCTATTTCATTTTTTAAAAATATAAACCTTTTTCAAACTGTAGCTTTTGAACCAGAGACCCCAAACTTTTTAAGTTACATAAATGCTTAGAGCATCATAGTTTTCTTCCAAAGGATATATATCAGAAAGAAGCCTGAATGTTGTCAGGAAATTCATTCTCTTTCTATATAATCTTTTGTGCAGTTTATTCTCTTCTTTCTTTTCCTTTTAAAGTTAGAACAGAGGGGTGTCTGGCTGGTTCCGTTGGTGGAGCATGCGACTCTTGATTTCAGGGCTGTGAGTTTGAGCTCCGTGTTCGGTGTAGAGATTACTAAAAAGTAAATAAATAAGAATATAGAACAGAAAGACCCTGAAGAACACAGAACTCCAGCACATGGACACTCCCTGTGACCTCACCTTTCAATTAGGATGTGGTTACCAGGGTGACCATATTAGTTACACATGGAACATCAGAGGTTGACAGCAGGCGATGGTGGGGTAGTTCAGACCAAGGAAGGCTGGGAATCCAGGCTGACCCTCCTGTCTGCTGAAGTCCAACAACCCTGCCCAAAGAATAAGGTCAGAAGTTACTCACTACAGGGGTGGTTATTTAAGGTCACAAGAAAAGAAACAGGACTGAAACCAGAAGTCTATTTCATAAGAAAAAGAAAATTGTGATTGGTTACTCCAGACACTGGTGGAGCTGTATAGTCTATTAATATTTTAGTTATTTGAAAGCTTAAACTTAAGGCAGTTATAGGAAAGAAAGACAAACCATTTAATAGAGAATAGCAAACAGAGTAACATTAAGAGGAAGAAAAATGAGGTAAAAAATGCTTTGAAATAGAGTAAGATGGCATGACTTCCAACTAAAAGACTGGGAGGTTATTTTCATTTTCTGAAATTTGGTTTATTTATCAATAAGCGGTTGAGTTGAATTCAGTCCTCACTGAATACTGACTTACTCATATATTTAATCCCTTTCAGCTTTAAATATTTAGGAATTCAACACTTAGACCTGAAATCACAGATTGTTTGTCTGGTACCCAACAAGGGTTTAGAAAGAATTTACAAATTCAAATTTAGTGGTTTTATAGAGGCAACAAGCCAACCAGCTCATTACACAGTGTTCCTATGTAGTCCAAGAGACTACTGTTTCCTACATTGTGACATAACTGTGATATGACAACTTTTTTTATTGCTTCTTACAAGCTGTGTTGCTTCAACACAGATCAAAGCTTCCTAAACTCCATCAAACATTTTCATTATACACAGTAAACAAATTTAAAACAAATTTTTTATTGTAGATTTTCAAATTTAGCCAGTAGGCAGGGCATCATACCTTAAAGCTGTAGAAAAAAGAGAAGTGGGAAAGAGACCATTAGACTTCACCATGCTAGAATAACTAAAAATGCCTGCAAAACTCATGTAGCCATTCAGCAGTAGCATCATACCCATGCAAGTGTTTGCCCAGGGGATTGCATCAGTAAAGGGATTTGTCAATTAGTATTTATCTTCTTGTAACCCAGAGGAAAGCATACCTTGAAAACAAAGCACTGATTTGTTTTGCTTTTTGTAAGTTTGAGCAACAAAAACACTGATCTGGTTTGCTTTTTGTATTTGGTAGCTATACCAAACCTAAGGTTGGCTGAAGGCCTTTCTGTCTAGCAGTGGGGCGTTGTGAGAAACCAGTGATATGGTCAAGTCCCAGGTCTTACATAGTTGCCTTTGTCAGCGGTTTCTCATAGCACAGTGAGCTAAACACTGGGTGCTCATGTATGAATTGATTCCTGTTTGGGGTGGGTTCAAGCATCCTTCACAATGAATCTGTAGGCATTCCTTTAAGGAATACACAGATGTCTGGCAATTTCAGCTTCAATGAAGGCATTTCTTTCCACATTTTTCAGTTGGGACATCTTTTCCTTCCTATTTTACACGTTTCCAGGCTGCCTTGGACTGGACTTTCCTTCTTCTGTCGTGCGTTGCATGAATGCGTCATCAAATTGTCCGTGCACACGTGCCAAATTCGCCTTTAAACTCTCATCTCTTCGGGATCTTGAATCATGTACCTTCCTGTATTGGCAAGCAATACCTGGAATATCAGAGTTACTCAAGTAATACGTAATGAATAGCCGAAGCTGCAACCTGTTGAATGCAAGAATGAATGAACCCTCATTACGCACTCCCGCCTTCATACACCGTTCCACTATGAAAACGGTGCTTTGATTTAGCAACAGCGTTAACATTTTGACCCGTTGTAGGGAAACCAACCAACCAACCAACCAACCAACCAACCACATCGAAAGAGGCGAACAGAGAAAAAAAGAATGGGCTGCCAATACGCCGGCAGCAATCTCGGCCAGGCCCCGCCCCCGGCCCCGCCCCGCCCCGCCCCGCCCCGTCGGGTCTGTGCGCGTGCGCCGGCGGGTGCGCGGCAGCTGGTCTGAGCCCCGGCGCTGGGGGCGCGCAGCCGGGAGAGTGTTTGACGTGGCAGTTCCCAGCCCAGCTGCAACTCTGTGCGCGAGACCGGCGTGCGGGGACACAGGGCCGGGGGAAAGGCGCCGCGGGAGCAGCTCCGCTGCGGGAGCCGGGGCAGCGGGGGCAGCTGGCGCTCGGAGCAGAGCGCAGGCTCTCGGAAGTCCAGCGGCGTGCGGGAGCAGAACAGGTAATGCCTCGCCCTGCCTAGCTACGCTGTGGCGGGACAGCCCCTCCCCAGGCACAGCTGGAGCGGGGTGCCGTGCCGGGCCTGGGATGGGGGTTGGCGAGAGGCTGGGTGCTAACCTGTGGCAGGGCAGCGCAGGGGACCTCAGACTTAGCTCCCTGAGTCCTTTCGTGCAGTTTAATAATGGGGGTGGGGTGGGTGGGCGTGGGCATTTTTTACCCGCCCCCGCCCCCATCTTTTTGTCTTGGGATGCTGGGACTGCGTGGTTAGGGTCCTCACTAGCCCCGGGATTCCAGGGGCACTGCCAGCGGTTTTCTCGTCTCCGTATCAACTTAATTTCCTCTTTGGAGGCAGGCAGTGTTGGAAATATTCATAGTAAAAATGGCAACTGTATCTTCAAGCTTCGGGACATCCTGATAGTGCAACCAATTTGTCCAAATCCGAACCCGATCCAGGGTGAGAGACACACCTTGGCGATAGTTGACCGGTGACAATGGCCTGGGGCTCCACCAGATTTTGATCCTAGGCCTGCTCTTGCCAAGTGGCTTTCTACCATGTCGCCGCTTGAAGCTGAGTCAGGTTTCTGTAACTTGGTGCTGTGTGAGGAAGTTTGACGTGGCAAACTGGGTTGCGTGAGGAAGCAAATTTCTGTCAGGACCAGTGAAAAGGGACCCGACTGCTTGCTTCCTGCTGCTCGGAGGGAACATCCCTGCCTTTCCTCTCCGTCACTCAGCAACAGGCTGCTGCGTAGGTGTGTGCTCCTGCTGACTTCCGAAATGTGCTTGGTTGGATGAGCTTGACCAAAGCTCAGGCTGCCACGTCTCTCTCTGCTCAAGTGGGAGGAGGGAAAAAGTGTTGTCAGTAACAAAGTGGACCAGCAGGCTTTTTTCCTGTCTCTCTCCTCTCTAGTTCTTTCCTTCCAAGGAGAAGAAAGTGATCTCATAATATTTTCACTTAGTCGTTTTAGCTTTGGAAACGCATAGTTTAATAGGAAAATGAAACCAAATGAAGAATGACATTTCCTGAATGTAGGTCTATTTCAAATCTTAGCAGGTATCACCGAACTTTTACCTTAAAAGGTAGTATCATAAAATAACAACAGGAATGATACTCCTATGCCAGATGAAGAAACTGGGGAGAAAGTGTAGTATCAGTGTTTTATATCTGCAACATCTTGAGAAGCTTCATTTTGTAAGAAGGACCGGAGGGCCCAGAGAGGTTCTTCACCTTATTCCATGTCACACAGCTAAGTATTAGAATATTTATAGTCAAAGCCTACTTCCTTTGCTAGGATTTAGAGCCTTTTTTGTTATAAAAAAATTTTTTTTGAGAATAGTTCTATGAAATGTCTCTTGTCTCGTGAAACCTGGAAAAAATGGAAAATTTAGAACAAATTAATGTTTAGCTTCTGAATAGAATCAAGGTGGGTATGTTGCATTTGTGTGTGTGTGCTTGAACATATATGAAATTGCTTTATTGCTTTTTTTCCTTTGTTCCTTAAATATATGTGCATATGTTCTTAGAGGTGTGATATTTAAATTGGAAAGAGAGTCTGGCATCTCTGAATGAGTAACCACTGACAACTCCCAAATTGTGGTAGGCTGCAACCTGGCTTAGTCATTTCATGACTCACAAAATAAGTCCATTATCGACTTATTTATCTTCTGCTGTATTTGTTGGACTATTGATTTCTCTTCGTCCTAACTGCCTAAGTAAAATTACTAATTAGGATAGCACTGAAATGACATAAGCCATAAAACATTTGATTGCAGCCTACTGCCAGTTCTGGTCAGTCAGTTGAATGACTCCTGCTTATTGCCAGTGGCATGCTTTGTGCTGAAACAGGGCCATGGGAACGAAAGGCATGAAAAGAGTAGATACACTTATGAGAGACTAGCTGTGAAATAGTTCATTCTTCCAAAGAAAAAGTGATTGGCAAGTTGTTATGCATGTTTTGTGCCTGAGAATTTGCCTATAGAAGCGAGTCGCTGAGCTCCATAGAGCTATGATTAGAGCCTCTTTAGGGGATAATGATATGATGTGTTGTAAGAGATGAAGATGTCTCATGCACCTGATATTTTCCTCAAACCATTATGAATATTTATTAACTGTGTTCATATTTTTAATAGCATTAAGTAACTCAAACTCTCTTGTTGACATTTTTGTTTTCTTCTGTTGCAGGGTTCTTTTGTAGAGCTGTCTCTTGGAATGATATTTTCATAATGAGTCAACAAGGATATGTGGCTACACCCCCCTATTCTCAGTCCCAGCCTGGAATAGGCCTTTCTCCACCACATTATGGACACTATGGGGACCCAGCTCATGCAGGTTCTCCACCAGGTAAAGTGCATTATCTTGGTTTGTGTGTGATTATTGATTCTCAGTACTTGGAGACCTAAGATATTCTGAAAGAGCAGCTTTGGGAATGTTGAATGGTCATTATATGATGTAGTGCTTTGAGAGTTAGAGGCTTATTTGGGAAAGTATCTTGTACAAGAAGCCTACATCATCAGTTTAGTTATTGCTTGGAATACAACGAGCTTGGTGGTTTTAAAATATAGATTAAAACGAAGAAGCTTCCTGAATGTTTTGTTTTTACCATTAGACTTATTCTTGCTGTTAATCAGTTGTGTGGGGTTATTTAAACATTTAATAAAAAACCAAATTAAATATATGAATATACATACATACTATATATAATATATATTAAATATATACATACACTAAAGTGGTTTTGGCAATCATGTTAAAAAATCAGGTTTGATATTGGAAAAATATGATGAGATTCGTATATCAAAGATTACTCAGTGATAATAACAAAAACATGGCCTTACCTTGAAATCATTATTGATTAAAATCATTAATGGAGTGGGACTACCATTCATTGCTTTGATGGAAGTTGACACCATGAAGCCACCTCCTTTTATCAAGAGGCTGCTCTGAGGGACCCAAGTTTCAGGGCCAGGGTGAGGCTAATAAGTGCTTGTTTCAGGTCTAATGGTCCCATAGTTCCTAAAAATATTTGTTTAAGACAGTTCTTGGGAATCCTGAGAGAATGCTGAGGAATTCAGCTCAAATCGTTGTATAAGTCAGTGAGTGTCTCTTGGGGCTCACTAGGACTGACTCAGATGTGTAGAATCTGGGCTCTGCCAGATAGCATGTATGGAGTGCAAAGTCTCTGGGGGCTGGGCAGAGCCCTGTAGGGAGGCTTGACTGCAGCAGCCACACAAAGTTTGTATCAGAAGATGCTCTAAAGACTGTGAATTTCCTGTAGAAAGTGACTCTTGTGATTCAGTCTGCTCCTAATTTTTAAAAACCTTCAGATGAAGCATCCCCCTCTTGTCCAGAACCAATCTTCCCCATAATATTTATAGATCTGGATCCTGTAAGAACTGTCTTTTTCTAATTTCTTTCTCTCTGGTAGTTCATTCCCCATCTGCATTTGTATATGATGATGATGATGATGATGATGATAAATTGCTCTTTTTGAGTGCTTACCATGTATCAAAACCAGGTCCTGAAAGCTTTATGTACATTATTTTATTTAATCCTCACACAATGCTATGCAGTAGATTGTTAACTCTATTTTGCAGCTAAGAAAACTGAATGGTTGGTATACTGTGATTTATCCAAGGTCACAGAGCTGGGGGGGGGGGGAGCCAGGATTCATATGCAAGTACCTCAAGAAAACAAACAGCAAACTCTAAAACATACCAAAGTAGAATAGTCAGTATCATTCAGCCTTCCTTCCTCTCTTCACAACCATGTTCTTAAGCAATTACTGCTTCCCTCAGTGACTCTCCATCCTTGCCTCTCAGTTCCTCCATGGCTCAGTGTAGTCTCTGCTCCATAGCTTGGGCTCCACCTACCCTTCTCCCACCAAGGTCATCAGTGGCCCTAATACCAGATGCAGTAGACTCTCCCCTGTCATCTTTTGAATTTGACACTGCTTACGGCTCTTGTTTGTACAAAACTCTCTTCTCCTTTGGTTCCAGTGACACTATCTTTTGTTATTTTTCTTGGTGGCTTTCTGGACATGTTTTTCTAATGAGCCCCCTACCCCTTCTACATGACCCTAAGTATCGCTTTTCTCCTTCTTTTTTCTTCTTAATTTTTTTTTTTTTAATTTTAAGTAATTTCTATGCCCAACTTGGGGCTTGAACTCATGACCCTGAGATCAAGAGTTGCTACACTGTCTAAACCAGTGAGGCACCCCTCTCTTTCTTTGTTCTGTCATCATCTCTCTCCTCCTCTCACTCTACAGGTTTTTCCTTAGGCTGTAACATTCCATATGAAGTGCTAGTCTCTCAGATCTATTTCTCTAGCCCATATGTCTCTCTTAAGCTCCAGACCCATATTTTCAATTGCCCACCTGTGTATGTAGGCACATTGAATTCATCATGTCCAAAATAATTCAGAATATTTTTCATAAAACCTACTTTTTCCAGGCATTCCATATCTCACCCAGCATCGTCATCATTCATTCAGTTATCCAAATTAGAAACTTTCACTATTAAAAACATTCTCTTCCTGGGGCGCCTGGGTGGCTCAGTCGGTTAAATGTCCAACTTCAGCTCAGGTCATGATCTCACAGTTTGTGGGTTTAAGCCCCGTCGGGCTCTGTGCTGACAGCTAGCTCAGGGCCTGGAGCCTGTTTCAGATTCTGTGTCTTCCTCTCTCTCTGACCCTCCCCTGCTCACGCTGTCTCTCTCTCTCTCTCTCTCTCTCTCTCTCAGAAATAAATAAAAACATAAAAAACAATTAAAAAAACCCCCAAAACATTCTCTTCCTTTTACCTTCTTAAATCCAACTGTCCAGAGAGACAGAGAGAGACAGAGTGAGTGGAGGAGGGGCAGAGAGAGACAGAGACACAGAATCCGAGGCAAGCTTCAGGCTCTGAGCTGTTATCACAGAGCCTGTTGTGGGTCTTGAACCCACAAGCTGTGAGATCATGAGCTGAGGTTGGATGCTTAACCTACTAAACCACCCATCTGCCCCCTTTCCCAGTTTCTTTTGAGGAAATTGTAAATCTCCTATGCGCTTCCTCCTCTCTATCTTGTCACTCTTTTTGTTTAAGGCATCCATTTCTCACCAGGATTACTAAAATAGTCTCTTAACCATTCCCTCTCTATAGTACCTCCTTTTTCCAAACCATCCAGTCCTGTGCTGGGGGGAAATTTATTTTTTTAAAGCTTATTTATTTTTTAAGCTTATTTATTTATTTTGGGAGAGAGAGAAAGAGAGAGAACATGCAAACATTAGCAGGGGAGGGGCAGAGAAGGAGAGGATCCCAATTAGGTTCTGGGCTGTCAGCACAGAGCCCAACAGGGGCCGTGAGACCATGTCCTGAGCCAAAATCCAGAGTCAGAAACTCAACCAACTGAGCCCCGCAGGTGCCTCTGGAGGGTTTTTTTTTTTTTTTTTTGGCATGCAAGTCTAATTTTGCCTTTCTTTTTCATAAAACCTTTTATAGCTTCCCATTGCCTCTGATTGTATTTTAAGCTCCTTAGACCTTCACTAATTTACCCATTTTCTTTTTTTCATTTGCCAAATTACCGTACCTGTTACTGCAGTGGTGCTAAGCCACTAGTCGTTTAGAGCCTGGTTTGTACTTGTGCTCTCATTTGCACTCTGCGCTACCAGAAGGTGGATTCATGCCTTCCTGTCCTCCACTCTCCTCCTTCAGACTCACTTCAGGTGTTGTGCCTGCAGATGTTTCTGACCGCTGTTCTTTCTCAAGCTTGTCTATAAGTACTTTTTTTCCTTTTGTGTTCTTCTAACACCTGTGCAGGCCTATTTGCCACCCTGTGTTGTAATAGATGTGCCTGGAGCAGGGAAGGTACCCATTAAATGAGTGTGTGAATGACAAGCTGCTGCATTCATCAGCAACTCTCTGGTGTTTACCAGTATTAAAACAATAACAAAGAAACTGTCTCTGTTGGACTAAATCCTTCACATGTTAATTTAAACCTTTTTCTCCATATTCAATTCTCAGATAGATACCAGGCTATCAGACTCTGTAAATATCCATTTTTGTAAAATATGGTGTTTTTGTTGAATTATTTAAGGCTGTTACTACATCACCCTAGCTTTTATTTCTCTGGGCTGAGTGACCCTAGAGCTCCTAATCTTCAGTCATCAGGTGCCCTTTTTTCTAGTCTTTTGGAGCTCCTTTTATTGTTTTTCTGGCAGAAACAGGCAATCTAGTTGTGGTTCCTTGAAGTATCTGTTCTACCATAGGTATGGGTAGTGCAAACTCTGTTTTGCGTTTCTCATAGACCACCTCCATTTGTGCCTATTGTGTGATGCAAGTGCTATGTAGTAACAACTTTAACACATTTATTGAGTGAGCGAAATACTTGTGGCAATGTAACGATGAATAAAATAAACCTAATCTCAGGCTTTAGAGTACTTACTTACCCTAGTGGGACATGCACTAAGTACCTGACAGAGGCAATATAGGGGGTAGTACTATGATAAAGGAGGTGGAAGGTGGTATGGAAGCACGGGGGTACATAACCAAGACTTAGGGATAAACGGAATCCTCCTGGAAGAAATGACCTGGAAGATGAATAAGAATTGGCCAGGTAGGGAGGCAGCTTGCTGGGATTGGGAGGTGGCACTTTTGAGCCACCAGCAAGAGGTTTCCGCATGGCTGAGATGTAGAGTGCCAGTAATGAGGGGTATGCCTGGAGTGAAAACTGGGGTCATCTTAAGACTTTATTTAGGCTTTATTTTAAGGTCAGTAGAGTGCCACTGAAGCGTTTCAAGCTGGGAAGGGCCATGATACTGTGTATATTTTAAAAAGAGTTAGGGGCGCCTGGGTGGCTTAGTCGGTTAAGCGTCCGACTTTCGCTTAGGTCATGATCTCGCGGTTCGTGGGTTCGAGCCCCGCGTTGGGCTCTGTGCTGACTGCCAGCTCAGAGACCGGAGCCTGTTTCAGTCTGTGACTCCCTGTCTCTCTGACCCTCCCCTGCTCACGCTGTCTCTCTCTCTCTTCTAGAAATAAATAAAACATTAAAAAAATTTAAATAAATAAATAAATAAATAAAAAGAGTTATACTCCACATCAGAAAGTGTGGAGAAGGCATCAGACCTGAACACACTGCTTTCTGGAACAGGGCTGCTCATCCTCCGCACTGTTGACACTTGGGGCCAGTTAATTCTCTGTTTTGGGAGGTTGTGCTGTGCAGTGTAGGGTGTTTAATAGCATTCTTGGCCTCTACTCAGTAGATACCAGGACTCCCCCTCCCATTCCCACCCAGTGCTCCCCTCCACCCCCAGGCTGTGGCAACCAAAAACCTTAGACATTGCCAAATATCTCTTCAGAGGCAAAATCACCCCTGATTGAGGACCACTAGTCTGGGATCTGGGAGGCAAGAACTATTATTGATGTTCTGGAACTAAGGTAGGGTGATGAAAGTGGTGAGGTTCATAATAAATAGCAAGCTTATATACGAACACCACCAGGCACAGTGCCTCAGAAACAGTAGTTATTACATGTCCATGCACTAGGGAATGTATCTTTATTTTACTTTATCTTTATTTTTTTATTTATTTAAGCATGAGAAGTGCATTCTTTAATCACCATCATCTATTTCACCTGTCCTCTCCCACTCATCTCCTCTTTAGCAACCATCAGTTTGTTCTCTGTAGTTAAGAGTCTGTTTGTGGTTTGCCTCTCTGTCATCTCTCTCTTTTTCCCCCCTTTGCTCATTTGTTTTGTTTCTTAAATTCCACGTATGAGTGAGATCATATGGCATTTTTCTTTTGTTGACTAATTTTGCTAGAGTTAATACCTATTCTTCTCAAACTATTCCAAAAAAATAAAAGAGGAAGGAAAACTTCCAAATTCATTTTTGAGGCTGATATCATCTTGATACTAAAACCAGACAGACACCAAAAAAAAAAAAAAAAAAAGACAAGTACAGGTTGATATCTCATGAATGTGGATGCAAAAATCCTCAACAAAATATTAGCAAACCAAATCCAACAATACATTAAAAAAATCATACATCACAATCAAGTGAGATTTAATCCCTAGATGTAAGCGTGATTCAATTCAGTTTTTGCAAAACAATCAACATGATATATCACGTCAACAAGAGAAAGGATAAAAACCATATGATCATCTCAATAGATGTAGAAAAAAATATTTGACAAAGTACAGCATCCATTCATGATAAAAACTCTCTTCAAAGTAGATCTAGAGGGAACATACCTTAATGTAATAATGGCCTCATATGATAAATGCACAGCTTATGTCCTACTCAACAGGGAAGAACTGAGAGCTTTTCCCCTAAGGTCAGGAACAACAGGTGGATGTCCAGTCTCACCACTTTTATTCAATACAGTACTAGAAGTCTTAGCCACAGCAATTAGACAACATAAAACAATAAAAGGCACCTTTGGTTATTTTAGGTAAACTTTTTTTTCACAAATAGTTTTTAATTTTGGTTTTAGTTTGTCAGATCCAGGACCAAGTCCAAGATATACTTTTCTGTGATGTTGTTTTGGTCAGAGTTTTTTGTTGTTGTTGTTGGTAACAGAGACCACTACAGTAGAAAGTGATCTGTTAAAGGGCTTCAGGAAGCTAGGAGAATACAGAGGAAACCAGAACCAGGCTTGGGACCCCGCGGTCTGTAGAAATGCTCACCTCACAAGCCATTCCATTAGCAGCCACTGCCTTTCTACCCCAAAACCACCATTTCCACCTCCTGGCCAGGGTCTCTCAGAGGTGTGTTGCTTTGCTGAATTTAGAGTACATGGCAACCACATTTATTAGAGGTTTATGCAGTGGACATTCCATCTTTCCAGCTCTGGACCAGACGGAAGGGCAAACCACAAAGGAAAATGGAATTGGTATTGAGTAAGCTAGTCTATATCTGCCACTATATTAAAGACCAGTTTGTGATTTTAGATCTTTTTCTTTTGGCATAAGCATTGTTATTGGTTCTTTCTCATGGTAAGGTTTTTCTTATTAAAATTTTCATACTGTCTATAAAGAACTCAATTTTTCTTTATCACTGATCACTTTTGAAAATACCTGTAATGTGACCAGGTGAAGACTATGACTTTGCAGGTAATAGTGATACTGATTTCCCTTTGCCCTGAGGATAGAGTCCAAATGGCACACAGGACTTTGCAGCCTGACCCAACCAACCTGGATAACCTCTGTTCCAGCCACTTTCCCTCATAATCTCCCTGCACTGAACCTTCTGCCTGTCCCTGATCATGCTGTGCTCTCTCATATCTTTGCTCGAGTTTTTCCTTTTGCCTGAAACCTTCTATCCTGTCTCTACACTAAGAAAACTCTTGCTTGTCCTACAAGATTCAGCTCAAGCAGGCCTTTCTCTTTGAACTTTTTCTTGATTCCTTTAGGAAGAGTTACCTTGTCCTTCTGCATATTATAACACTCATCACATGACACTGTCATTGTTTGTTTACATGGTTGTGAATTCCACAAGAGCTCTCAGTGTCTCAAAGGCACATTGAATGTATGTTGAACAAGAATGAGTTTGAAACACTGTCATAGAGTTGATTTTCAAAAACAAAAAGGAAAGAACATTTTAGTGAAACTGGTGTATAATAGTTCTGCTTGAATATATGTAAACTGTTTTTTTTTTTAATTTTGTTTTTGTAACCAGAAGTTTATTAACAGGTGCATCTTATGGATACATATGGGAATACCCATACACGAGTAATGCTGAAAACTGTTTTTTGATTTTCTGGAAATATATATGAGGGTTGTTAATGAAATTGGTATTTACTTATTACTTAAAGAATTAGAATATTTTTGGTTTCTTGCAGTACATGTAATTATTATTTTAACACTAGTGTTGTACATTTTCTACTTTTGGCCAAAACAATGTTTCAAAAGTGAAATGCAAGTGTACATATAATTATAGTATATGTGTTCTATTAGAATATAAGTCCTTGAAAAAAGGAGGTCAGGAGATATAGTCAGAGGAGAGGAAGCCAAGATTTGTTCATTGATTACCTTATATATCAGGCATTTCTGGGTGCTATTATGTCTATTGCCTTGTTCAATTCTCAGAACAGTCCTTGGAGACAGGGAGCATTACTGCCATAATATAGTGTTAAAAGTTGAGGTTTCAAAAGACAGAAGTATCTTGTCAGGGTCACAGCCATTGACTGATGGGAGAAGGAATTCAAACCGAAGTCTGTGTAACTGCAAGTCTCATGTTTGCTGTTACTTTGCTGGCTTTGGAGTTTAGAACTTTATATAAAAATGTGGTGTTAAAGGAATAATAGGGGTGACTGAGTGGCTTAGTCAGTTAAGCATTTGACTCCTGATTTCTGCTTAGGTTCCTATCTCACAGCTTGTGAATTTGAGTTCTGAGTTAGGCTCTGCTCTGTCAGCTTGAGATTCTCTCTTTCCCTCTCTCTCTCTGCCCCTCCCCTGCTTGCACTAGCTCATTCTCTCTCAAATAAATAAGCATTAACAATAATATTTGTTGTTTTTCTTCTTAGTATATGAAAAATTGCTAAATAAGACGGACTGTAAAGTTAATACGATGTTTTTCTTAAGTTTGAGGAATCCCATTTTAAGAAGAGAAAACCTTTTTGAAAGTTTCAGTAATATTCATGAATACAGCCGTTTCACTGGTTATATTACAGTCTGTATTACCCAAGTATCTGAAAGCATGCTCTCAAAAGTATTATGATAATAATATAAGAAACGTTTCTTGGGCAACTACATGGTCATCCAGTGAATCCTCCTGCTATCTGAGAGAATAAACTGTAGTGGAAGATAAAAGAAGAAAAGAGATGTTGGGTATGAAATATCATCATGAGGTCAAGTGGAGGAGTGCATAGAGGCCACCTAGGAGGTCACTGATGATGGTGTCAGAGAAGAGGGTAGGGTCAAAAGTAAGCTGGATGAAGGACAGCTGGGTGGCTCAGTCAATTAAGTGTCCAACTCTTGGTTTTGGTTCAGGTCATGATCTCAAGGTTCATGGATTCCTGCCCTGTGTCAGGCTCTGCTATCAGTGCGGAGCCTGTTTGGGATTTCTCTCTTCCTCTCTCTTTGCCTTTCTCTTTCTCAAAATAAATAAATAAACTTAAAAAGAAAAAGTAACTTGAATGAGCTAGAACAAAACAAGCAGGTTGGAAGTGGAGAGAACAAGTAAAAGACATATGTTGTCACAAATGATCTAGTTGAAGCATTTCATTTTGCAGTGAGGGGACCCTGAGGTCCTTAAAGGTAAAATTCTTACTCAGCACCATGCATATGTTAGTAAATAGCCATGTGGGGCCTTGAACTCCTCTGACCCATTCTTAGTGACTTTTCTCCTCTACCACAATTTCTCTAGAAGAGAAAAAATGTCTGCAAATAGTTGTAAAGAGAGACCTTTAAAGATCTAGTTGAGAAGAGCTGCTTGTGAATGAAAATAGTTACTGCCAGGAGCATCTACTCATCACAAGGGATCTCACATTGTGTATGACTGAGCGTAATGACTTGAGCAGTTCCTCAATTGCTTATCACCCAGCTGTTTGGAATCCTGGAAGAATTATTAACTCTGAAGGCTTGCTTTGCATTTGTTGGAAAAACAGATGCAACTTGCCTTTTGTTTTCCTCATTCTGTAATTCAAAGGCATTTTCATGGGCAACTGGGTGGCTCAGTCAGTTGAGCATCTGGCTTTTGATTTTGGATCTGGTCATGATCCCAGGGTAATGGGATTGAGGCCCCTATCTGGCTCCATGCAGAGTGCAGAATCTATTTAAGATTCTGTCTCTCCCCGCCCTCCCCAGCTTGTGTGTGCATGCATACTCTCTCAATAAATAAATAAAATAAAAAACAAAGGCATTTTCAGAGATTTTTTTGCCCCCATAGTTAGATGTAGGCTCTTTATGATACCTCATACTGGTTTTTTTTTTCCAGTTATTTTTTGAAATCCAGAATGGCATTTTTCATTTCATATTCTAGCATTCTTTGTGTGATTTTGTATTCTATTAAGGTGCTTCTACCAAATGCAAGTTTATTTCTTCTGTTTTAGTTTCTTTTTAGTATTGAAATGATTCTCTCCTTTTCTGCTCTCCTATCATTATGATGGTCAAGTAACTATGGGAAAACCTGGTATTGATAGATTTGTGATGGTTAATGCAAATTTAAAGGAGAACTTGTCTTAACCTATGTCTCCCCCTCCTTCCCCTCCTAGTTTTCATTTTTAACCTAATGGCATGGCATTCTCTCTTTGCACATTCTACTCTTCTAAATTCATGCCCTTCTGTTGCAGGTATGATGAAGCCAGCAGGGCCTTTGGGGGCTGCCGTCCCTGGGGGGATGTTGCCTCAGGGCCCTTCACCTCCTGGACCCCATCAGTTTGGCCAGAATGGAGCTCATGCCCAAGGGCATCCTCCCCAAAGGTGAGCTAGGTAGATTTCAACCCACATTTGTATATTCTACTAAAATGGTCTCACAGGTCCCTTCTAAACTAGCATGTGTATTGATTGAAAGTTTGACCTCTTGATTCTGCCCACACCCTTGAAAGGACTTGCTAGAAGACTGCCCTAGGAAACAAACCATTTAAAAAAGATAGGAGGGGGGAAAAGCAATACTAGTACATATTTAAAAATATAAAAAATTACTTGTGTCAATACCACACATTTTAACTTTGGATTAAATTCATCTTGTTTTAGAGTTCTATATTAATCTCTAATTCCTTCAGATGTCTATTGCCTGTATTCCCCAATAAATTTTAAATTATCTATCCTCTTGAATACTTCATAGAACTGATTTCAGTGCCAATAGGTGCTTAATAAATATTTTAAAAATTAAATCAGATTGTGGCCAATGATAAAAACTGGTTTTGTTATGGAAGGTACACAGACGGATGCCTTGAAAGATTTTTGAAATGCAGGGCAATAGTAAAAACAACAGAGGAAATAAATCTTCTGTTTGTGTTTTTATAATAAATTCTGGAAGGAAAAAGTTGGGGGCAGACCTGAAGAAGCCAAGAGAGGAGATGTAGGAGATTTGTAGAGCTCTGTACCCCAATGGGGACTCTCCCCTGGGAAGGGAGCCAACATCACACCTTCGCTGCCAGAAGTCCCATTATTATTTGTCCTGTGAGCTGCTGCTGTGGAGCATCCTAGTGCCAAGCTGTATGTAGTGTTTACTTTGGAATTTCTCCAAGGATTACCTGGAGGCTTCATTTCCCAGGTCTCTTTCCCAGGCTGTTACGCTGTAGGGTTGGGTTTGGGGAGGAATAGCTCCTCGATGTGAGTCTGGACCCTGCTGCTGCTGCTGCTGAAGCCATTTAGCTATCCTTTCAGGGGGCCTGAGAGTTGTCCCTCTTAGTGGGAAAACTCTCTGGAATTTTAAACATTGGCAAGTTAATTCTCTTACAGGCCATTTGTGAAGTTCATACTTCCCGGCTCTTGTTTGTCATGATAACTTTCACCATTGAAATGTTGCTGTGAGATACAAAGTGAAGGTTAATACAGGAAACAGGATGAGTGAATCTAAGTAATTTGTTTTACATATGGTTGTGGTTTGAGCAAGAAGCATAAAGTCAATGGGCCTGACTCGGGACCTGACCCTGCTATCCCTGCCTACTCTCATTAGCTTGGGCACAAGGATCAGAGTGGAAAGACTGAGAACCAAGATGCCTCTTCTGGCTCTAAAAAACAAAACAAAACAAACAAACAAAAAAACCCACAACCCAAACAACAACAATAACAAAAAACAAAACTAGTTGTGTGATGCTGGCGAAGTTCCTGGTCCTCTAGGCCTCCTCATTTTCTTCACTTGTAAAATGTAGAAATAGAATTCCTAGTCCAGAGTACAGAGGAAAAGATCTGGAAAAATTTATTGTTGTGAACTGCCAAGCATTTCAGATTTTTTTTTTTAAAGGAAGAAATGCAAAAATTAAACAGCTGGTTTGAAGCTAAGAAAGCTTTTGGACACTGGTTGTATTGCTCTTTTTGGTTCTTTCCATTTGTTTCACTTGAATTAGGTTCCTTAGAAATAATTAAACTTGAACTTTGCCACCTTCGCAGTGTGGTTGTTAGCTCAACACAGAGCCTGGCACAGTGAAGAGTGTAGACTGTATAGAGTCAGGACATGTTTGCTACTCTTGGTTGAGGCAGCTTTTCCTTAGTTCCCTCATCACAATTTTAACAATAATAGTGTGGTTGTAAGGATTTTGATGATTGATGCTTGCAGAGAATCTTGCATAGTGCACAATGCCCATTAAAGACTCAGTATGTGTTAGCAGTTATCAGTGCCATTTTCAGTGGCTATAGAAAGTCTGTTTGTAGTGTGTCCTTCTTCTTCCTTTGTTCTAGCTACTCATGACAGCTCAACCTAGGAATCTGTTTTTATTGTGGTTCCCAGGGAAACCCTGATAGAATTTGCCCCATCTCCCCACTATTCGCTTGCTTCAACTTGAACTGTGAATTAAAAGTTGGAAATGGATTTAAAAATGAAAAAGTCATGGAAAATTCAAGTATTCAGACTCAGCGTCCATGGTTACCATTGCTAATTTGCCCTCATGGGACATATTTCTGTGTATGTAGTTAAATGCAAGGGGCAGAGGGCACAGTGATTGTGCAGGTGATTCACACAGGGATTGTCAGAGAGCATAGATGGCTCACGACATTTCTTTGATGATTATAGCATTTCAGGTGTTATTTGTACTTAGAGAACCCATCAAAAAAAATCTCTTAATTTTTACCATATCTAAACTGTTGAATGAAAACAAGATATAATTCAGAGTTATTATGTTGATTAAAAATTAGAAATTTATAATTTTTATTTTTAAATATTGCTCCACAGGCAATGCTTTATAAAATTTAAAAATCATACCTAGTCATTTGTCTTACTGATCTTGGCTGAGGCAGAATAAATTTCTTAAACTTGTAAATAGTACTAAAGTTATCTACAAACTGTTATTGCTGAGTGGGATTAATCTAGTAAATAAAATCTATAACTAGAAATCCATTTTTTAGTTAGAAGAAGAAAAGTCAATTATAAGTCATCTATTTTGATCAAAATATGATGAATTAGGATGGGAGAGGGTGTGAAGATGAGACCCATCTTGCCAATTGAAGCTGATAAGGTGAAATCTGCTAAGAACTTGGTTGCAGTGAAAAGGAGAGAGCAAGAAAAATAAAATAGTTGTTTTCACTTTATTTCTTTTATGTTTTCTCTTCGTGTGTGTGTGTGTGTGTGTGTGTGTGTGTGTGTAGAAAGCAGTCATGTTGGTACAGGTTTTGTTTTCTCTGCTTTATGGACTATTTAAAACCCAGATTTTACTTCAGGCCAATCTTAAAAAATATGATACCTTATCTCCACATTCTAACAAACTTCAGCACATAGCTCACTACTTGAACAATTTGTTGCAAAGTTAAAAATAAGAAGTATTCAAAGTTGAGCAGGCCATAGAGAACTGAGTCAACTCTCCAGAGGGTTAGGACTAAACTGAGCATCAACCCTCTGGTAGTGACTCTTTATTGACTGTTGTGTTTTGGGGCACCTGAGTGACTCAGTTGGTTGACCGTCCAACTTTGGCTCAGGTCATGATCTCATGGTTTGTGGGTTTGAGCCCTACGTCAGGCTCTGTGCTGACAGCTCAGAGCCTGGAGCCTGCTTTGGATTCTGTGCCTCCCTCTCTCTGCTCCTCCCCCACTCACACTGTGTCTCTCTCTGTCTCTCACAAATGAATAAACGTTAAAAATTTTTTTGACTGTTGTTTTTTATGGTAAATCTGCCCTTTTCTGACATTCAGTAAAACATTAAAATAAAATATAGAATTGAATGTTTTCTTAGCCCAGAAACATTAAATGAAGGAATCAATGTGAGAAGTATTTAAATCATATGATTCTTAATTTTAACCACATTGTATTTATAGCACAGAAAGGGATCTTTCCATTCTATTTGTTCATTTTTTCAGTTTGAAAGCTGAAAGCTATGGAGATTAAGTGGCTTGCCTATAGTCACACATCAGGGTCTCCAGGCTGGGAGTCTTAAGGCCTGGATCTGTACTTAAAACTCTGATACTTCCTTGCTGTGTGTGTGACCTTGGTATAACTAGTTTAGTAAAGTAATGAAATTGAAAAATATTAAACCATGTTTAATATTTGTATGTTTAAAATGTTCTATTTACTTTTGCTTATTTGAGATTTTTTGTTAGCCTTTTAATACTACTTTATTCTTAAATTGATAAAATTGCTTTTAAAATTAAAATCTGTTTAAGATTTATAACATTTAAGTTGGTTAGAAAAAAATTTATTTGTGAATTTCTTTTTTTTAATTTTTAATGTTTATTTATTAATTTTTTTTGAGAGAGAGAGAGAGAAAGAGACAGAGCATGAGCAAGGAAGGGGCAGAGAGAGAGGGAGACACAGAATCCAGTCCAAATCAGGCTCCAGGCTCTGAGCTGTCAGCACGAAGCCCAATGTGGGGCTCAAACTCACAAACCATGAGATTATGACTTGAGCTGAAGTCCATCGCCCAACGGACTGAGCCACCCAGACGCCCCTATGAATTTCTAAAGCCTAATTCAAAAGACATATATTAAACAATGAAGGAAAAGTATGGTCTAATGGTTGTGTATTCTCCATTCTGTATTTTAAGTCATCAGCCTTTTGTTAAGTTAAAAAAAGATCCTGGAGGCTGGTTGTATCATAGCTTCCATTTGAAACATACTTCATCTGTTTGTACTATCTATATAATACATTGTTCATATAATTTTATATTTTAAAAATATTAACATTTGTGAAATATCTATGAACATGTTTTAGATAATTTTTTCTTAAACGATTGAATAATACCCCCTACTCCTAATTTAACTGCTAGTTCCCAGTTCCTGCTTATTAGATCCAAATCCTGTAACAAACAGTACCGCATGCTACATCCACTAATATATTCTTATAGAGCATGTACATTCTGCCTGTGTGTAATTATTTCATGTACGTATCCCTCATAACTCTTTAAACAAGACAAAGTATAATTTCTTCCAAAGAATGATTTTTAATCAAACAATGAATTTACAAACCATATCATTAAGACAGTTCTTGAAATCATTTCTACATGACCGACAATATTATAATGTGTCCAGTAAGACTAGAGTTCTGTTTTGCCCTGCCTTTTTTACCTCTAGGATCATTAATAAATTAGAGATACAAAGAAAATTTTTACTGTGAGAAGTTAACTTTTTTATTTTCTGTTTTTATTCAGTTTTGTTCCAAAAATTATTTAAATCAAAAGATCCTTAATGTAACTGATTGGTCTGGTTTCAATTTTTGACAGGAGAGGAAATTGATAGCTTTGCTAAGCGATATTGTTTGGGTTAAAGTGTTAATCATTGTAACTTTATGACTCTTTATAACCAAGTATTTGCTATAGGATAGCTTGTACTTTTACATAGAAAGAGCATTTTGATCATCATCCATTTAACTCCAAGCGTGGGATATCTTCATTCTGTAATATACTTAACACCATATAGCATAATGGTTTGAAGGTTAATTGTAAGTTTTGTTATAGTAATTATTCAATTTAAGATATAAGGAAAAAATGACAAGAGAATTCGTGTGATGTTTTGGAAAGTGTACTTGCTTAAGACCTAGGGAGAGGTTAGTCCTGGTTCTGTCACACGCAAGTTGTAGGCCTTCAAGCAAGCCACTGGCTTCTCTCAGGCTCTGCTCCTAGCCTCTTGAGTGGCAGTAGAGTATGGAAGGCAAGAGCATGGGCCACTAGGGATATCGTTTCCAGTTTATGGAGAAATTAAAATCAGAGTATACTATCCAGGAAATTTTCATTTAATAAGAAGTCATAATGTAATTTGAAGGGAAAGCTTTAACTTTATTCAGCAGATTAACTACAACAGGAACACCGTTCAGATGGAATAAACATAAAATAATTTCAAATTAAATTAAAGGTTAAAGCATGATGAAAGTTTTAGACGAAAAAGAATGAATGATTTCAAAACTTTTTACCCAGTTGTTCACTTTCAAGTCTTATCTGAAAAGACAGGGAATACAGGGAATGTCCTGCTTGCTGAAATTACTGTGCAGGTGACATTTTATTTTAAAAAGCTGGGTAGGGTATAAGAAGGATCATAAAGATACAGCTACAAAGCGTTTTTTTCCTGTTTCTGTTCCATTGATTATTAACTCTGGTATAGCTAAGGCCATGGTGGACTCAGCTTCCTAACTGCATTTCCAAATCTGGTTCTCTTGTTTCCATTAGGAATTTTTTGCTAAGTATCTTGACATGTTGAGCCTGTGAGCATAGAATGAGATGATACTCCATGATTCATTTTAAATTTACATTGAGATTAAAGACTTAGTGTAAAATATCAGTCATTTCCCTAGTGCCCACAAGATGGGCTCATTTAATTTTACAAGTTTTTGATATTTGTTGTTTATCATTTCATATGAAACTATGATCTCATTTAAGATTCTTTTTTCTCTTGTAGATTTCCAGGTCCTCCACCTGTCAACAGTGCACCATCCTCCTATGCACCATACTCACCCTCTACACAGTCATCTTATCCAAGTCCTGCGTCCACTTCATCCATCACCCAGCTGGGCAGTCAGCTCAATGCTATGCACATCAACAGCTATGGTAACAGTTTCATTATTAGTGTTCACAGACTGCCTATTTCATTGGCATTTTTAATGAGGAAGGTTTTCTCCATTTTTAAAACATACATAACTCTGGCACACTAGACTGAAGTAATTTTTTTGATATTTTTATATAAATCATCTGTTATGTATGGCTATAATTAATTTTTTCCTGAGGATGCTGCCATTTATTTCAAAATAATTGAAAGATCTTCAGAATACCTTATGTTCAATATTAGAATAATAAAAAAAAGAAAAAAAATTGCTGACTTCATAAATAAACATTAGAACAGTGAGATTATTTTAAGAAATGTGAGGCTAGGTTTAACTTTGTGTTGTTTATAACGGGGCCTTAAAATGAAAAATATAATACTCTTTGTTTCACAGTGTGTTTTCATTTTGTATTTAAATCATGAAAAGAATGGAAGCTCAGATGTCGTGAGGCAGAAAAGAGAATAATGGGAGAGAAAACAGTTAGCAGTACTGAGATTGTATCAATAGAAATGCTGTATATTCCAAGTGTCATAGGAATCTTCACTGTAATAGTAGCATAGTCAGCCATTGATCTTGATTAAGAATGTTTCCATTACTTAAAGTTAGTTTTTTAGAAGTATCTGTAAAAAACCCCTCTGACTATTTCCTATCTTTTACTGATTTCAAGATGGATAAGTTTCCAGTGAAGCAACTAAGTTTCGCATAATCAGAGATAGAAAAACTAATCTGGTTTCGCATCTATTTCCAATATGATTAGAAAACATGTTAGTGGCCCATCCCTTCTTCCTTGTTATTTCTACCTAATTCTGAAATCTGTCTGACCAAGTCAAGCATGGGCCACAAATAATTTATTGAATATAGGAGTTACCTGGATCATGCTTGTTACATGATAAAATTTTCTTCTATATGATTTTCTAGAATTTGTATCAGTACAATTCCTTAATTAGTGACATGTGTCATGTAAAGTTAATGCAACAGAGTTAAAATTCATCCCATTAATTTTCTCACCAAATGCTTATTACCGTTTAAAAATTCTCCAGTGGTGTAAAATGTGCCAAATAGCATTTATGTAACTTTCTGAATGAAGATTCATCTTGGGGCAAAAAAAAAAAAAAATGTGTAAGTATGCCTTTTAGTTTTGTGTCAGGAAAAGAGGTGTGTCCCTGTTACGTACTTTGTAGAAGTTGGAGAGTTGAGAAATGCAGTGTTCAGTGGTCTGGTTTTCTTTCTCACACAGGTTCAGGCATGGCTCCCCCTGGTCAGGTGCCCCCTGGCCCTCCACCAGCGCCTTCCTTCCAGGGTCCGCCACGACCTCCACAGCCATCTATTATGCAGCCTGGATCTCAGGTTCTCCCACCACCACCACCCACCACACTGAACGGCCCTGGCACCTCACCCTTGCCTCCGTCAACGCACAGGCAGGACGGGTTCCCTGGGCCTGCTCCTCTGAATGCCCAGTACCAGCCCCCACCTCTCCCAGGACAGAGCCTGGGCACTGGATATCCACCGCAGCAGGGTAATCAGCTTTGCTCTGTGTTACTAGGCATCCGTCACTTACTTTTAAGGAAAGCTAGTTTTCGATTAGTGTGGCAAATGCAAAGAAGAATCATAGACATTCACATTTAACTCTTGACCTTATATAATAAAATGAAAAAAATGCAGCATGCTTTACTGAATAGCATGATATGGTCAGTGACCCTACATCTGGGACTTTAGGTTCTAGTCCTTTCTTTTTTTATTTTCTCCAATCAGCCAACTATGGTCCCCAGATGGCAGGTGGGCAGCTCTCTTACCCAGGAGGCTTCCCTGGAGGTCCTGCGCAGATGGCTGGTCCACCACAACTCCAGAAGAAGCTGGATCCTGACTCGATCCCCAGCCCAGTAAGTGTTCTCTCTCATTCCCACCCTCTCGCTCACAAAGGAACATTCTTTATTCACTGTCTCAGAAACTCTTCAGTTTGTTAGCATTGATCCTGTCCTTCATTGTTGAAGCACAATACCCATAACATACAGGCTTCCTTCTTTATGTATGGGGCTGGGGAAACTGGGTTCTGGCATATTAGGAATCTCCATGACGGAAAGCCTGTGTAGATTTTTTTTTGTATCACATAAACTTAACAATACTATTGACATTTATATTGGCATATATAAGCAGTGTTTATTGATTGTTTAATGAGCAGTTAGTAGTCAGAGTATATAAACATGCTAGTTTAAATAAATACAGGACCCTTTTCAATTAGGGTGAGATACCTAAAGGAAGTGAAATCACAAAGTATTTTACATTTTGCCTATTGAAAATTGTTTTATATAAAAAATAGAGCTATAACTTCATTATTCTCCATCCAATTGATTTTCTTTGGAAGATTACTCTTTAGTAACTGTATCAGTCAACTTCTATTAGGTTATTCTGCATAACATACAGTTCCGTTTTACTTCCAACCACGAGGATTTATTGATCACTTAGGTTACCTGTAGGCTGTAGCAGCTGTAGTTTGGCTTTAGGTGGTGTTCCATGTGCCCTATCATTCCAGAGGCTAGCATGAAGGGGCACCTTGTGTTTGGGACATGGTATTATTATGAGAAAGGGAGAAAAGAAAAAGAACTGGCCAAACGGTGCAAGAGCTCTTAAAGTTTTCACTCAGATGTGGACATGGAACCACTTCCATGCCCACAGCCAAATCAAGTCACGACAAAGCCCTGGGTCAGTGGGGTAGGGATATATACTCCTGCTTCAGGACATACTGCAAGTCTGTAGCAGTGAGCACAGATGTGTTGTCCTTTTGGAATAATAATGAAATCGATACAGTTAACTTAGGTCTTTGAAGTGGTCCTATAAACATGAGTATGAAAAGTTAGAAATAGCCTAAAGACTACAAAGAGCTACTGTATTAGTCAACTTTTCCTGTTAACAAGCAACCACCAAACTTAGTATCCTACAGCCACTATTTATTACTACTCATGAGTCATGGGTCCTCTGGGCAGTTCTGCTAGTCTGGGCCAGGTTCGATGGATTTGGTCTGGGCTTGCTTGTGGGGTCAGCTGGAGGCTTGGCTGGAACCTGAATGGCCCAGGATAGTATATTAACTCTCTGTGGTTGTTGTGCCAAATTATACAAACTGGATGGCTTAAAACAATAGGAGTTCATTCCTTTATGTTCTGGTGGTCATAAGTCTGAAATCAATGTGTTGGCAGCACTGTGTTCCCTTGAAAGGCTCTATAGGAAAATCCATTCCTTATCCCCAGTGTCTGGTGGCTGCAGGCATTCCTTGGCTTATGGCTACATTACTTTTATTTCTGCCTCTGTCATCATATCACCTCCTCCTCCTCTTTGTGTCTTCTCCTCTTGGCATCTCAAAACTCTTTCTGCCTCTCTATTATGAAGTTATGCATGATTCCTTTCATGGCCCACCCAGGCAATTTAGGATAAGTGCTTTCTTTTAAGGCTCTTAATGTAATCAGGTCTTTTACTGTATAAGGTAATAGTCACAGGTTTCAAGGATTAGAACATGGATATATCTTTTGGGAGGCCATCACTAGTGGTGAGATTCATGTGCCTGGTATTTGGTACCCAACTGTTAACTGGATATGCTTGGACCATGTTACTGATCAGGCTAGCCTGGGTTTGTTCATGTGACTGTGGCAGAGATCTAAGAGGGAAAGTAGGAATATGCAAGTCCTCTTGAGGCTTTGGCTTGGAACTAGAACATTGCACTTCTGTGGCATTCTCTCAGCAAGAGCAAGCCACAGGATCACCCCAGTGTCAAGTAGTAGAAAGATAAGACTCTGCCTCTTGATGGCAGGAGGTACAAAGTCCTTTATTTTTTTTTTTTAATTTTTTTAATATTTTATTTGTTTCTAGGACAGAGAGAGAGAGAGAGAGAGAGAGAGACAGCGTGAGCAGGGGAGGGTCAGAGAGAGAGGGAGTCACAGACTCTGAAACAGGCTCCAGGCTCCGAGCTGGCAGTCAGCACAGAGCCTGACACGGGTCTCGAACCCACGAACCTTGAGATCATGACCTAAGCGAAAGTCGGATGCTCAACTGACTAAGCCACCCAGGCGCCCCCAAAGCCCTTTCAAAAAGCACAGAGAGGGTAGAGGATTTTGGTTGTTTTTGTGATCTACCCATTTATTCTATATTTATTTGAATATAAACTTGAAGATTTGTGATAAAGTGTCTGATCTTATAACGTGTTAGAAATTAGGGGCGCCTGGGTGGCTCAGTCGGTTAAGCGTCTGACTTTGGCTTAGGTCATGATCTCACGGTTCATGGGTTTGAGCCCCCACATCAGGCTCGGTGCTGACAGCTAGCTCAGATCCTGGAGCCTGTTTCAGGTTCTGTGTCTCCCTCTCTCTCTGACCCTCCCCTGCTCATGCTGTCTCTCTCCCTCTCTCAGAAATAAATAAAACATTAAAAAATTTTTTTAAAAATGTTAGAAATTAAGGTTTAATGATTCTTGATGCCTTTATAGATAATTATATTATCAGCCATTACTTTTATGGCTTAATATTATTTCATTCTTCTAGCTAAAGGAATATCATATATTTACATTGAATTCATTTTATCTTAACTTCTTGTTTCTCTGCTTCTATATAACATCTACAGAACCTCTGGGTCATTTCACTTTGTTCTCTGAAGTTTTCAGCTCCAGATTTGCTGTTAAGTTTTTGTCGCGACTATTGGAAATTTTACTGTCTGAAACTTTCATTTACCTGGTCTTTCAGTTCTAGATCTTGTTTGCTCCCAATGTTCTTTTCATCCACCCTACCTCAGTTATCCATCATCTTACCATAAATCTTGTCAGTACCAATTATAGGAAACTCAAAATCTCAGTTGAAAGCATCTCATTTTCCAACCACTGCCTCCTGTTGTGTTAGCTCATTCCCTTTAGGACTACTCAAACCTAAGTAATGACTCACCCATCAGGACTTATATCTCAGTACTTTTTCTCTTATATTACCTTCATCTTCTCACTTATCTTATACAGCTTAGATTATTTGATCCATGATTATAAGTCTGTCCTTTACATCCTCTACTCTCAACTCCTTTGCTCCTCTCTCTCCACTGAATTCATCTAGAAAATTCCCATTTATTGTTAAATCAACTTTTCACCTACTCCATGCCTGCACCCCAGATGCTGCCTGTTACTTGAGAAAAAGTCACACCATGCTTACTCGTCTCACTTTTAATTTATGACCACTAAACTAAGGCGAACCTATAGTTGTGTGATTCTAAAACCTGGCTGCACAAAAGAATTGATGGTGGAGCCATAAAAATACTGATGCCTTTGGGCACCTAGGTGGCTCAGTTGGTTAAGTGTCTGACTCTTGATTTTGGCTCAGGTCATGATCTCACTGTTTGTGGGATCGAGCCCCACATTGGGCTTTGCTCTGACAGTGCAGAGCCTGCTTGGGATTCTCTCTCTGTGTCTCTCTTTCTCTGCCCCTCCCCTGCTGTATCTCTCAAAAATAAATAAGTAAACATTAAAAAAAAAAAAAGTGCTGATGCCTTTCTCTCCCCTGCCAATTTGATTTAATTAGACTGGGATATGGACTGGACATTGAGATTTTTTTTTTTAAGCTCTCTTGCTGATTGTAATGTGTAGCAAGTTTGAAGACCATAACCCAACTCCACTGACACTCCCATTTTCCTGGTGACTATCTTTTCTTCTCTCTTCAAACTCCTAATACTTCCTTCCCCTTTCTGACTTTTTACTGATAATCTTGCTTCTTATTTCAGTGAGAAAATAGAAACAATCCAGAAAGAACCTCTGCATGCTCACTGCCACATCTCCCTGCAACTGTGCCCATTTATCCCTCTTTCCTCCCATTACTGTGAATTTTCCTCTCCATATTCCCAACCAAGGCCATCACCTCCTAGATTCCTCAGGGCCTCTCAAGGATAACTGGTCAGCAAATATCTCCTGTATTATTAGAGTTATGCAAAAAACAAAAACAAAAAAACACAAAAAACCAAAACAGAACCAACAGGATATATATATGTATATATCTCTATTTATCTACCTACCTACTTACCTGCCAACAGGATGTATGTGTATATCCATCTGTCTATCAACATAATGTATGTGTTTGTCTGTCTATCTATATACCTACCTACCAACAGGATGTATGTATATATCTTATCTATCCATCCATCCATCCATCTATCCATCCATCTATCCATGTATCTTTCTTTTATTTTTTTGCTTTTATTTTTATTTTTATTTATTTTTTTTATTTATTTTTTTTTTTTACAAATAGTTTATTTACAAATTAGTTTCCACATAACACCCAGTGCTCATCCCCACAAGTGCCCTCCTCCATGCCCATCCCCTCTCCCCCCCACATCCATCAGTCCTCAGCTTTTTGTCAGCATTACACCCAGTGCTCATCCCCACAAGTGCCCTCCCATGCCCATCCCCCTCCCCCACACATCCATCAGTCCTCAGTTTTTTGTCAGCATTCAAGAGTCTCTCATTATCCATGTATCTTTCTATTGAGAAAGTTATCTTAAGGAATTTACCTACTCAGCTGTGGGGACTAGCAAGTCTGAAATCTGAAGGGCAGGCCAGCAGACTGGAGACAGAGAAAAGAGTTGATTTTGCAGCTCAAGTCCAAAGACATCTGGAGACAGAATTTCCTCTTGGAGTCCCTCAGTCTTTTTCTCTTAAGGACTTCAAATGATTGGTTGAATTCCACCCACATTATGGAGGGTAATCTGCTTTACTCAGAGTCTACTGATTAAATGTTAAATACATTAAAATTTTTTTTCTAAGACACTAAGAGTTATTAAACCTTAATTGCTAACATGTATAGGATAAGATACTTTATCACAAAACTTCAAGTTTATATTCAAATAAATATAGAATACATGGATAGATCACAAAAATAACCAAAATCTAGCCTGGTGTTTGACCAAAAACTGTGCCTAGCCAAGCAGACATATAAAATTAACCATCACATCTCCTCTCTCCTGCATCATCTATACTTGTTTGAAGGTAAACCTTAATTTTTCACTGTCTAAATCATTTTCAGTAGAATATAAACATTCTGTAATACCTTTCATCATTAATAAAAGAAGCCTCCCTTGGCTTTTCTCAAATTCTCTATCTAGTTTCCCCTCATTTCTTGGCACTTTTATAGCAAGAAATCTCCAGATGAGTTGATTTTGTTCTGTCTTCAGTTCATCTCCTCTCTTCTTCTGAACCTACACCAGTATAGCTCTCTTTACAACAGCCCCGCCAACATTTGGTGCTTGTCGAGGTCACCAGTGACTTCCATTACCAAATCTAATGGTCAATTCTCAGATCGCATCTATCTGAACATATCAGCAGAAATTTGACACATCTGCTCATTCCATCCTCCTTGAAACACTTATTTTTATTTAGTTTCTGGGATACCACCACTCATTTACATCTCTGCTTATCTCACTGGTGGTTCTTTCTTTTTTCCTTTGTTGGTCTCACCTTGTCTTTCTGACCTCCTACTATTAGAAGTGTCCCAAGGCTTCATCATTGGATCTGTCCCTTTCTATGTTGACATTTGCTCTATAGATTTACATCCTCAAAAGTGTGCTACTCCCAGGATGGCACCATCAGCATCAGCTGGGAGCTCACTAGAAATTCATGTTCTTAGGCTCCACCTCAGACCTATTGAGTCAGAATCTTTAGGGGTGTGGCCTTGGAATCTGTTTAAACAAGCTCTCCAGATGATTCTTAGGTATACTAAGAAGCACTGATGTAGGTGATCCCATCTATTTACATGGCTTTAAATGAGGATGCAGATATTACGAGTCAAGATGTTTCCCTGAAACCCAGATTCCCCCATTCTATCAGTTCCATAGGCCCCAGATCCTGGAGTCCTCCTTGGTACTTTCTTTCTTGCACATTGTCTTTTAGCTAATTCTATTGGTCCTGGTCCTTCCTTATGTGCTTACCCTGGTTCAAGCCACTATAATCTTTCCACCTCAATTATTATAACTGGTCTCCCTAATCTTCCAGCCTGCACACAGCAGCCAGGTTCATCCATTCACTTTTTAAGTCAGATCATGCTGTGACTCAGAACAAAACCTTCAGTACTCCTCTTGTTAAAAACCAGAGTTCTTACAATGACCTATAAGATCCTACACTATTTGCCACCTCTGGCCCCTCCATACCTCTCATCAAACACATACACACACCATACACCACACACACACACACACACACACACACACACACACACACACCCCACCCCTCTGATTTGGTCTCTTTCCATTCTTCTCCGTCACTTTGCTTCAGCCATACCAGCCTTCTTATTATTCCTTAAACATGCCAAGTATACTCCTGCCTCAAGATCTTTGCATTTGATATTTCCTCTCTGCCTAGATATATGCAGGGCATTACTCGTTTGCTCATTTCCTTCCTGGCCTCATTACTCATCCCCAGTGTCCCTGGTACCATTGTACATATCATTCCATATCCACAGTTCTTGTTATTACTTGACATAGATGCATCTTATTTATACATTTATTTATTGTCTTTTATACTGTAATATTAGCTCCCTGAGGTCAAGAATTTGTTTTTGCTCACTACTGTCTCCAACAGCTAGAACACAGCTTGGTACACAGTATATACATTCATACAGTTGTTGAATGAATGAATGAGTGTTAACAAAAGCAATAATCAGTATATTTCTGTGATTCACCCAAGACCCTTAAAATATACAGATGCAGATCAGTCCAGTGTTATTTTTATCATTAAAGTAATGAAATAGAAATACCAGATGGAGCCTGTTTATGTTCCTATTACCAAAGCTACATGCTTTAACTGACTAAATAATCTCTTCCTTCTTGAAAGAAAGATGTAAAATCATGTTTACTAAATTTGTGTTGCATGCCAGTCCTGAGTTAAGTGCTCATGCCAGCCCTTTTGGACAACGGTATTACCCACATTTTGAGAGTGAGAACACTGGTATCACCATTGAAACTCTTCCTCACTCCCTTCCTGTATCTGCAGGAGGACCCTGAGAAGCGGAGCTCTTCTGATTCCCCTCTTTCTCTTCACCCTGTAGCTCACATAATTCTGCTTGGAACAGCCTGCCTTATGTATGCACACATCTCCTTACCTGGCTTCTCCCTTGCTCTTGTTTATTTATTTCAAGAGAACCACTCTTTTTCTCTTTCCCAATTATATGATCCTAGAATACTCTGTTCATAGCAGATAAGAATAAAAGTAAGTCTAGTAGCAGATCTTCTGAAGGAAAAAAGAAATCTATACATTTTGAGGTATCTTTGGCATTATCAAAAGTCACTGTCATCAAATCGAAATCCTTTAAGTACCAAGTCATAGTAAAAAAAATCTATTGAAATTTCTGTGCATTGTTAAATCTCTAAGCCTGTTTTTTGAGAACATACATTTGAGGTAATATTTAAAAATCTATTATATATTTTTTAAAATTACTAGAATTGGTTTAAAAAATTTTTTTAAATGTGTATTTATTTTTGAAGGAGAGAGAGAGAGAGAGAGTGTGAGCAGGGAAGGGGCAGAGAAAGAGGGAGACACAGAATCCAAAGCCGGCTACAGGCTCTGAGCTGTCAGCACAAAGCTTGATGCGGGGCTCGAACTCACAAACTGAGATCATGACCTGAGCTGAAGTTGGACTGAGCCAACTGAGCCACCCAGGCACCTCCAAAATTACTAGAAGTGTTTTAATATTTCTTACTCCCTTTATTTTTTTAATTTTTTTAATGTTTTATTTATTTATAGGAGAGAGAGAGAGAGACAGCGTGAACAGGGGAGGGTCAGAGAGAGAGGGAGACACAGAATTTTTTTGAAACAGGCTCCAGGCTCTGAGCTGGCTGTCAGCACAGCCCGACGCAGGGCTCGAACCCATGAACCGTGAGATCATGACCTAAGCAAAAGTCGGATGCTTAACCGACTAAGCTTCTTACTCCCTTTATAATATTCTAGCCAAGATGTGAATTAGTTTAAAAATATAATTACCACATATGACAGTGTTTCTTAGGAGGCTGTGCTTTATAAGTTGCAGACAACTAATTTAAAAATAAATTTTTTTTTGGAAATATAGTCTATTTGAAGGTTGGAAACTATGTTCAGTTTGTAGATTATTATGCCTTTTAACTTGCTTTCATATTTGATACTTCATTGGTTGAAGTGATTACCATAAATGTTGATTCTATAAAAAGTACTCCAATTTTGAAGCAAACAGATTAACTTGAGGGTTGAAATATAGGATGTAACAGTGTTTTGATTTTTCATTTGCTTCTTGTCTCTGTCCATGGTAGCTTTTGGTCTCTTCTGTATCTTATAGTATTTCTGTTTGGAGCATATTTTGTATCATTAATAAGAACTCAAATCCTATGAAATTAGAAAAACAGAATTCTGTGGATTTAAAGGCAGTTTAAATTTATTTGTGATCTGCCGTAAAACCAATGATATTAGTGCCAGCTAGGGCCTGGTTTGGATGAGATAGGAGGGGAAAATGGAGAAGGTAACATTTCGGCATTTGGAGGAAGACAATTTTCATATTAATAGTTCCTTTAGGAATATTAAAGACTATATATCCTCGAAAGCTATATAGTACAGTCTGGGTACTTGTCACATTTTTCTGTTTTTTCCCCGTCTTTTTACTTTCTTCTTTTTACCCCCTTGTCTCTTGTCACAAAAGAAGTGAGGGCAGGGGGCAGATAAAGATGAAGAGGAAAGTAATAGGATGCCTTCTTGTTTTCTTTTTAACTCCAGCTATTAGATTTTGCTTATTATTTTCATCCCTAGACAACTACAACAGAAAGACAAATATTTATCTCTATATTATTCATCAATATATATTTTAGTAGAGAAATATGTGTCCAAATTAAATGACAAAACATAGGGACTTTTGTTTCTTCTGATTTCTGTACCGTAGGCAACTTCCACGTGGGAACACTATATCGTTTGTTTTTACTGTCTCAAAGAACAGGGTGGGGGATGGAAGAACTTGAATGGCAAATTGAGGATCAAGAGGAACTTAAAGAAAAAAGGCATTTTAGGTTATATTGTAAATCATTTCTTCTTAAAATAAGTATTTTTAGCCTTGTATATTTTCCTTTAACTACAAAAGTTATTTACTTTAAAAGCTATTTTCAATTTCTTTTTCTACCAGAATATATGCATTTATATATTTTAATGCTTATCTAAGGTCTCAATGACCAGATTGAATAAAAGTAAAGTTCTCTGAGGGTCAGAGCTCAAAGTATCACAGAACAGAATTTAGCAGCTGCTGCTCTAAAATCATGAAAGTAAACAAAGGTGGATCTGAAGGCTTGGTAGGTTCTTAGTGAGAATTTGATGTGAACTGAAAGGATTTAGAAAATGCCTATTTGTATGTGTGTGACTATTGGAAGGGAGGGAGGGAGAGGGAATGTTTGGAAGAGACTTAATATATTTTAACTTGCTCTTATTATCTTAGATTCAAGTGATCGAGAATGACAGAGCCACCAGAGGAGGACAGGTTTATGCCACCAATACCAGAGGCCAAGTCCCTCCCCTCGTCACTACGGATTGTGTGATACAAGACCAAGGTAGGTATTTATTTAAAAAAATGTTTTTCATTGAGGTTTTAAATTTTTTCACCATTAAAAAAAGGTTTTTTTTTTAATGTTTGTTTATTTTTTGAGAGCTAGAGAAAGACAGAGCGTGAGTGGGGGAGGGGTAGAGAGAGAGAGAGACACAGAAACTCAAGCAGGCTCCAGGCTCCAAGCTGTCAGCAAGAGCCTGACATGGGACTTGAACTCACTGACTGTGAGATCATGACTTGAGCCAAAGTTGGACGCTCAACCGATTGAGCCACCCAGGGGCCCCAAAATTTTTCACCATTTAAAAAAAGCAGACATACTGACACCTTTCAATAATCCTATCATTGATGGAGAACCTCTTTATAGCTGATAATGGTTTTGCCATCAGTTGCTCAAGTCCTGAGAATGTATTATCAACTGAATTCTATTTTCTGCTTGTAGAAGTCTAGAGAGTGTCTGGTGAGATATAGTTTAATATACTAGTTTAAGAAAATTATTTTAATTTATGAGCTTAAATTAGTACATGCTGTACTTTGGTTTAATTTATTTACTACCTTAGAAATCTGGCCAAGATAGCATGAGTAGAGCAGTAGGGGGTTGAACATGAGAAATCAGCACACCTGATTCTAGCCCCAGTGATTATTTTTTTTCAGCAGGTTATTTAACATGTGGGCTCTCTTTTTCTGTTTTTAAAATTTTTTTAATGTCTTTATTTTATTTTGAGAGACAGAGAGCAAGCAGGGGAGGGACAGAGAGAGAGGGAAACACAGAATGTGAAGCAGGCTCCAGGCTCTGAGCTGTCAGCACAGAGCCTGATGTGAGGTTCGAACCCACGGACTGTGAGATCATGACCTGAGCCAAAGTTGAATGCTTAACCGACTGAGCCACCCAGGCACCCTGGCTCTCTTTTTTCAATTTTTAATTGGGATAAGTAAAGGCTGAACTCTATTCCTACCTAGCTGTCCTGTGTGGGTGTTGCCAGTTTAATATATCTGTCCTTGTACAGGTTTGCTTTTTGCAGGAATATATTATTTTTCCATTGCTTATGGCAAGTTAAAACACAGCCTGGTGAAATCATTATTTATTTATTTCTAGAACTTTTTTTATCATCCTACACTGAAACTGTACACCCATTAAACATTAACTCCCCATTCCTACATTCCCTGCAGCCCTTGGTATCCTTTATTTTATTTACTGTTTCTATAAATTTGCCTACTCTAGGTACTTCGTGTTAAGTGAAATCATACAATATTTGTCTTTTTGTGTCTGGCTAATTTCACTTGACATAATATTTTCAAGGTTCATCCATGATATAGAATGTATCATTCTATATTATAAATTTAGAATGAAATCTAAATTTCATTCTTTTTTAAGGCTGAATAACACTCACTTTTATGTATATACATTATGTTTATCCATTCATCTGGTGTAAGACATTTTGCTATTGTGAATAGCCATACCACCCATGTGGCTGCTATGAATATTGGTATACATGTTATCTGTTTGAGTCCCTGTTTTCAGTTACTTTGAGTGTATCCTGAGATGTGGAATTAAGATCAGACAGCAGATGTAAAGAAAAGAGTTTGAGTAAGGCTAAGAAGAAAAGGAAAGACCGGTGAAGTGCCAAGGTCAAGGTCATCATCATTTCTCTTGTAGTCCAGCCTATGGCAGGGAGACAGAGCTATCTGCCTTGGAGCCCTGAAGTTGGCCCAGTCACATCCCTTTGCTGTGAAGCCCCTTTGTCTGGCCTGGCTTATTAGCCGATACCTACTAGTGAATTTTTTAGGATATAGTCCAAATCTCAGACATGTGCAGAAATTCACAGACATGTGTAGCCTAAAGAGGCAGAAGAAACCTTGGCCTTCATTTTCTCAGCTCTCCCACTTTACAGATGTGAGGCCACTAAGGCCCAAGGAGCTTAAATGACTTGCCCAAAATTCCACAACTATTTAGGAGTGGCACTAAAAAAAAAAAGCGTCTACTTAAAAAATACTATTTTCTTTGCCTACAAAAAATGGAGATATTTTTTCTTTGGCCATGGGATCTAATTTAAGACTCAACTTGTTCCTTGATTCTGTGCTTCTGCCTATTCTATGAGACCCTGTTCAATATCACATAGTTTGTATAGTCACCTCTGATCAAGATGGTGGCTCATTGCCTCCCTGGGCCACTTCTTAATGAATTTGCTCCTCTATGATACTTAACAATGCTATGTTACAGTTACCCATTTTTATTGTCACTCTCTCCTATGAGACTTTGAATTAGCAATAATTGCTCCTTGGATAAACCTCTACTGCCACTGTGCAAAGCTGTCTCCTACCAGACTTTGAAACCAGAGGTTTCATTAGTTCTGTCCCTAAGCCTCTAGCAGGGAGGGGACTTAGCTTCATAAATGTTTGTTGAATGAATAGTTTGCTGAATGTTTTCCAGTCAGATTATCCCATAATGTTCTCTACTAAGCATCTCAAAGAGTTTTGCTTAATTACTGAGCTTGCAAAATTATCTACTGTAGCCATATCTTTCATGCCCCGCTTTTGGGTACCTATTTATAAAAACAAATGCTCAATGGCTTTTTAAAAAATTTATCTTTGTGACCACTATCTTCCTGAAACAAAAGTGTGTTTACTTTTAGGAGCTCATTCATGTGCATATTTCACTGCCAAGAATAAGCTCTTTAAAGAACAAATACTCAGTTTCAATATGTTAGTGGTAATTTTGGCTGGTAAAAATTAAGTACAATGAAAAATTAAAATATACTTGAAAATTTTCAAAAATCTTTATTTCACAGTCTATGTAAAATCATGTGATATAATGAGGAAGATCTTGTGTAAGTTTTTCTTTTTGGTCTGAGTTCCGTGAAATATGTAAAATAATAGGGTTCGGGTTGGAACACAATTACATTTACTGCCTAATATTTCTTTTATTTCTGCTGCCAAAACTCTTGTTTTACCCCATGTTAGTATTTGTCTAAACTCTTAAAAGTAATGAGCAGCCCACCTGTCTCTAATGTTTTCCTGCTCCCAGAAGCTGCCTGGGTAGTTTAGGTTTTTTTCAAGTATTTCTGTGATTATCTTACCCTTGCTAAAAAAATAAAATAAAATAAAAAGTCCCATCAATGCCTGTGGGCAAGAGGATTGATCTTAATTGCTCATCCAGAATTCAAGGCCTTCATAACCTGGACCCAACTTATTTGGGATATAGTAAAGATAGGTTCTAATACCACTTTTGTCATTTACTAACTCCTTCACCTTTGGCAAGTTACTTAACCTCCTGACACCTTAGTTTTCTCCTCTGTAAAATGAGGTCCTACAGGTATCAATTTCATAAGGCAGTTGTGGGACTAAAATGAGTTCACATGTAACTGTCTTAGAATGATGCTTAATACACTGGCGATTACTGTCATAATTATGAGTCCAGTTTTGGGCTCTGCTGCAGAGGATCTGAGAGACAACAGAAATGTGGTACCAACAACAGCTGGGTTCTGCCTGCAGTCTTGTTAATTTGTCATGCGCAATATTTTGTCTTGTTTCTATTTGAAGTCATTGCCGTTATGTAAGATCAAAATATCTTATGTAAAAATCCAGATTTCTAGCTCGTCCTAAAAAGTAAAATCTGGCAATAATAGATGAAAGCTGAAGAGAAGACACTCAGCTCTCTTAGGCCCAACCTTCCACTCATTCCAGGCCCACCTATGCAGCAAAACCTGGCCAGGGAAAGGCTCCCACCCCCGCCACAGTGCCCAGTCGACCATGCAGACTCAGGACCATACGCTTCCCAGCACAATGTACTTGCCAAGTCATTTCACGTTTCCACTCTTCTGTTTCATACTCTTTCCTGAAACCTGCAATACCTCCTCTCCCAACCTTTCTTTTAGCTGCTAAAACAACCTCCTTTCTGACAAAACTGCATAATCAGAAGAGCCCATCCATGAATTCTCACCATCATATTAGTCCCCGCCATAATGTGCACCCATGCTCTGCCTTTCTTCTTTTGGTCATAAAGGAGTGATCTGTGCTGCAATCGAAAGTCAGCCTCTCCTGCTGTGCAGTACCCCAGTATATTGCTACAATAAGTCTCCCTTTGTCTTACATCATCAGTATCTCTCTTTTTACATGATTATTCCCATGGTGTTACACTCTCTCTCCTCTTAAACAATGAAAATGTTTTCATGACCTGTTTCCCTTACTGACTATGCTTTTTTTCTTTCCTCTCCTACACAACAAAACTTGGAAGGATTATTGCCAATTCCTCTCCTTACTTTCTCTCTCAAACTCACTATAGTCAGGCTTCCCACCCAACCCCCATTCTGCCAAAACTCTCTTCTGGAGCTCTAGCAACTTCCATGTTGTTAAATCCAGTGTAGTTTTTTTAAGTTTATATTTATATTCCAGTTAGTTAACATACAGTGTTATAGTAGTTTCAGGTGTGCAATGTAGTGATTCAACAATTCTGTGCGTTACTCAGTGTTCATCACAAATGCCCATCACCTATTTCACCCATCCCCACACCTTCCTCCCCTCTGGTAACCATCAGCTTGTTCTGTATAGTTGAGTCTTTTTCTTGGTTTTCCTCTTTCTCTCTTTTTTTCTCTTTGCTCATTTGTTTTGTTTCTTAAATTCCACATTTGGATGAAATTGTATGGTATTTGTCTTTCTCTGACTTATTTTGCTTTGCATAATAATACTCTCTAGCTCCTTCCACGTCATTTCAGATGACAAGCAAATCCAGTGGTTTTATTGATCCAGTAGCACCACCTGGCACAGATAATCATGCTTTTCCTTGATGTACTTTTTCACCCCTAGGACACCAGATAGTGCTTGATTTTATCCTTCTCCATCCTCTAACTGGTTTCTCCTTTTTTCTCTGACTCCCTTATGTTAGAGGTCCCAGAGCTTAGTTCTTGGCCATCCTCTCTTCTCTGGCCACACTTAATTCTGTTAGTGGTTTAAGCTAGTTTTGCGGCTTGAAATACCATCTATATGCTGAAAACTCCCAAATGTGTATCTTCCCAGTGCCCAGACTCACATACCTAGTGGTTTACTCAGCTTCACCGTGGGATTGCTTAATAGAGTTCCCAAAGTGGACATGTCCAAAGCCAGATCCCTGATCTCCACCCACATACCCATTAACACACCCCTTCCCTTCCTGTAGGTTTTCTCCTGTCAGTTGATGCCAACTTCATGCTTCTGGTTCCTCAAGCCAAAACCTTTGTGGAGTAATTCCTGATCTTCTCTTTTTCTCACCTCACATCTTCACACACCTCATACATCACTCCCATCAACAATCAGTGTACTTTTAAAATATGTCCAGATTCTGGCCAGTTGTCAGTACGTCTACTGCTATCAGGCTGGTCCCTGCCACCACCATCTCCCCTCGTTGCTGTACAAACTCTGTTACTTCTCTGAACTCGTCACGAGCTGCTATGCCCAAAACTTGTTCCATTCTGGCCACACAGGCCTCCTGATACTCGTCCTCCACCAGGCCAGACATGCCCTGCCCCCAGACACCTCTGTGGGTAAATCCCTTGTTTTTATGGAGCTTATACTCAAATTTTACCTTTTAAATAAGGCCTACTCTGCAACTATTTAAAGTTGCAATCTGCCTCTTACTAAAATACCCCTTTCGTAGCATTTATCATTTTCTAATGACCTATGTAATTTGCTTATTTACTGGGCTTTATAGTTATTATCTTATCTTCTGTAAGAACATAAGCTCTACAAGGAAGCAATTAGTGTCTAAAACTTGGTAGACATTCAATAAAAATAAATATATGCATAGATTGTAGAATTGCATAATATTACTATTTTTAAAAATCATGAAGAAAGTTTATGTAAATAAAGGCAATGTGTCATCTGGAATTACCTTAATAAATATTTAAACATTATAGGGCATATTTATTTCTCTGCAAATTTTAAGTGCGTGCCTTTGACTTTTTCAGGCAATGCTAGTCCTCGATACATTCGTTGTACAACTTACTGTTTCCCATGCACGTCAGATATGGCCAAGCAAGCTCAGATTCCGTTAGCTGCTGTCATCAAACCCTTTGCCACAGTTCCTTCAAATGAGGTAAGAATGATAAAGATAGCAATTCAAGGTGTGCCTGGCTCGCCCAGTCTGTGGAGCATGTGACTCTTGATCTCGGGCTTGTGAGTTCGAGCCCCATGTTGGGTGTAGAGATTCCTTAAAATAAAATCTTGAAAAAAGAAGCAATTCACTAATTTACCAATTCCAAAATTCTCCTTGCATCATTGTTTTCTTATCCTGCATTATAAACAGAAAATTGGAGAATATTTATATAATGCAAAAACATCTAACTAAATGCATATTCAATAGAATAAATATTCAGTTCACTAGGAAGATGAAAGTCTGACAAGCTATCTTTTCTGGTAACCTGTATACCATACACTAACGGACTGGATCACTTTTGGCTCTGTTCTAAAATGTGAATATTCAGAAAATACAGAATGTCATATCATGACACATACTCAGACCTCTCATGTGGTACTTATACCCTAGTTTGGGGCCCCAACATCTAGGTGTTCTGGTGAAAAAAGTTAACAGAGCCTAAGGTCCATGGTCTCATTAAGCTGCTGTAATAGTCATGAGGCCAACCTGCTCATAAACTCCTACTTAAAGAGTCAATATTATTAGAAAGCATATGTCTTGAGTTGGAAAGATGTACCCAATGTATAATTCATTGGCGTGCTTAATTAAAGTTTCCGATATTAGGATGGTGTTAATTGATGTTGTGATTAAGACATCCCCCCACACTGCTGCCACTCCTTCTTTTCATGCCCTGAATGGTGGATACCCACATACACACAGAGATAAAGGTATAATAGAGCTAGTCAAACAGGTGAGGAAAAGCTTTAATTCTGTCTGGAGCTTTGACCATAACCCCATTGCACTAGTCCAGTCAGCTACATTGAACCCTGAATTCCTTTTGCTGCACCCAGATTCTCTTCCCAACTAAACCACAGCTTCACTCTAATGATCCTTTGAAGTTGACTGATCTAATGAACACCTAACAGCACCTGAGCAAAAGGCAGACCATCTGCACAAGAGAACAGATTTGTCCCCTTTTTCGGGCTGGCCTTGCCAGCTGGTATGGGCAGTATGGTGGCATGAGTAAGGGGAAGAGTGGTCCGCTTTACATCACCTCAATGATGGAGAAGACAGAGAGACCATGTCCATGTGGGCACTGGCTTTCATACCCTTTGAGATGTCCATGCATTCTCCTTATAGTGTGGCAGAATGCTGCCCTCTCTCTGGGAGTGGAGTGAACTGGGTTAGAGTGGAGCATAGAAGGGGCTGTTCCTGGAAGCCAATCTTACATGTGCTATGGTCTCATATTTGTAAATCAAGAAGTACATTCAGTATTTACTATACTTATTTTAACTACGGTCTCTTATATGATGGGCTCAGAAATTTAATATAATGTCTATAAAGTGCTCTTTAGAATCACTGTGCTTAATAAGGATAAGGTAGAGCAATATGGAATGGCAAAGAGATCCGTGTTAAATATGACACGTGTGTTTCAAATAGCTAGAAGTAACTTTTTAGCTATTTTCAACATTTCATTATGAAAATTTTCAAGCAGAAAATTTGAAAGAATTTTATGGCGAACATCTATATACCTGCCACCTAGATTCTACCATTAATATTTAACTGTACTTCCTTTGTCACCTTTTGATTCATCTGTCCATCAATCTGCCTTTTTTAAATGCATTTCAGAGTAAATTTCAGATATTGATTAGGACATGTCCCCCTAAATATTCCAGCATTCACATCACTAATAAGAGTTTAGGATTTTCCTACAGATTGTTTTTCCTTTTGATGTAAAATTGATTTACAGTAAAATGCACATATCTTACATAATGACTCACTGAATTTTGACAAAAAAAGATATACCTATGCAACCCAAACAAACCCTTCTGAAGATGAAAAACATTACTGTCATTCTTAAAAGTGTTTCATACCCCTTCCATCAGCCTCCCACCCCTTCTAACAACCTTTCTTTCCTGGCAACCATTGTTCTGATTTTTTTTTCTACCATAAGTTTGTTTTGCCTATTCTAGGTGCTCCTGTAAATAGACTTCTAGGGTATGCACTCTTCTGTGTTCAGTTTCTGCCATCAGCTTAATGTTTTAGAGAACGATAAACATGCTGTTGCCTGTATTAGTAATTTGTTCCTTTTTTTTTTTTTATTGCTGAATAGTATTTTATTGTATGGACATACTGGCTTGTTTATCTAGTCTTTTATGATGGACATCCGGGCTGTTTCCAGTGTTTGGCTATTGTGAATAAAGCCTTCATGAATATTCTTGGACAAGTCTTTCTGTGGACATGTATTCATTTCTCTTGGATTAATCCCTATGAGTAGTTTGCTGGCTCATGAGGTACATGTTTATTTAATTTTATAAAACTGCCAGGGGCACCTGGGTGGCTCAGTCAGTTGAGCGTCTGACTCTTGGTTTTGGCTCAGGTCACGATCTCATGGTTCGTGAGTTCGATCTCCGCGTTGGGCTCCACGCTGCCAGCTCGGAGCCTGCTTGGGATTCTCTCTCCCTCTCTCTCTCTGCCCCTTCCCCTGCTCACTCTCTCTGTCTCTCTCTGAAAATAAATAAACTTAAAAAAAAAAAAAAGGAACTGTCAGACCATTTTCCAAAATGGTTGTACCACTTTATAGTCCTTCTAACATTGTATCCGAGTGCAGGTGCTCATCATCCTCTGTTTGTTATTGTCATCTTTTTAATTTTAGGAAGTTCTGATGGCTCTGTAGTAGTAACCATGAGATATGTTTTCATTTTATTTTTTGTACTTTGAACAAAATTTAAATTAAAAAAGGAATAGAGAATAATATCACACTCACATACATACTATCTATGGGAATTAAAGCTTCCTAGCTGCATAGGATATTTCCTTTATCAGGCTATTCCTCTCCGTCTCTCCCTCCCTCCCCTTTAGGGGCAGATGCTATAATGAATTTGGCATCTATGCTCCCTATATGTGACTTTATATATAGACTTTAAGCTCACAAATCAGTGGCAATACATAGTGTTGTTTTGCTTTTTAATGAATCAATTAATTTTAAATAAGTAAAATATAAACTTAGATGAAAGAGGTATACAGTGAATAAAGGTCCCTTCCTACTATTCTATACTCCCCCTTACAGATGACTTTTACCTATTTTTTATGATTCCTTCTAGAAATGAAACATGTATATACCAGCATGTAAGTATACATGCTTTAAAAAAAATAATTATATAAATGGTAGTATAGCATAGACACTCTTCTGCATCTTTCTTTTTTCAATTAAAGTGTCTGTGGGGTACCTGGCTGGCTCAGTTCATTAAGTATCCAACTCTTGATTTCAGCTCAAGTCATGATCTTACAGTTTGTGGGTTTAAGCCCTACATCCAGCTCTGCACTGACAATGCGGAGCCTGCTTGGGATTCTCTCTCTCTCTCTCTCTCTCTCTCTCTCTCTGTCTCTCTCTCTTTCTCTCTCTTCTCTCTCTGCCCTTACGCCTCTCTGTATCTCTCTCTCTCTTTCAAAATAAATATTAAGACAAATATCTGGCACTACCTACAGAGTGTTGCTACCTACAGAGCTGCCTTATTCCTTCCAACAGCTGTATGGCATGATAAATTAGTAAGATAACTGCTGTTGTCAACTGTATGTATCAATTTTAAAATGTGTAAGATTCTAGGGATATGAAAATTTAAGATGTGAATCTTCAAATTGAGGGAAATACAGTAACATGAGTGTGCTTGAAAGAGTGTTAGATCAGGCCCTTGACACCCTCCAGGGGACTGGGATTGCTGTAGATGTGTACTCTGTACTTCACTCATTCCTTTGTGGTCATTTTGCAGTAATCTGTTCTTTTCATAATCAGGAGGTAACCCTTCTACCTTGAAAGACACTTGTGCAGCAACTTTGTTATGTATTAGTATGGGCTCCTTGGGATTCCTGCCTCTGGGCAGCGTCAGCTTCAGTGCACTTTGTTCACAGCAATGAACTTGCACAGTTTCCAGCTACACACTAGCAAAACGTCTCCTCCCTGCTCCTCCCCATGACATAGCTGCCCCAGGCCAAGTTCCCATGAAACAGAACAAAACTCAACAGCTATTCATACCCCAGACCAGAATCTGTAACCACTTTCTTGTTATCACCATTTAGTATTAACAACAAAATTATTCAGTAACATGTTCCTGATAATGAAACCTAGTATTTAGTTGAGAAAAGCATTCAAATGTTAAATCCCCACCCCGAATGCATATACGCATTTTTAAAGCTTTTATTTATTTTGTTTTGAGAGAGAGAGAGAAAGAAAGCACAAGCAGGTGAGGGGCAGAGAAAGGGAGACAGAGGATGCAAAGGAGGCTCTGAGTTGACAGCAGAGAGCCCGATGTGGGGCTTGAGCTCACGAACTGTGAGATTGTGACCTGAGCTGAAGTCAGACACTTAACCGTCTGAGCCACCCAGGCGCCCCATCATATACACATTTCCTACACAGACAAAATGTGTGTGCTTTCTGTTTTCTAAAGTTATTTGATCTAACCAAATACTATCGCCTCACCAGTATGAGGTTTTCCTTCCTTTGATGAAAATTTATGCTGCATTTTAGTCTTTGTGCTTCCCAAAGTAATACATGGATGAGTTTAGAGTGGAAGATTATTTTTGGAATCTGACTTAGGGAGAAGCTCTATTTGAGAAAATAACACACTGTCTTCTTTTCATGTTGCTAGAGACTCTGCACACTGACTAGGTAAATGTATTTTGACAGTACTGTTTTTTCTATTGCAGCCCTCTCTACAGAAGCTCTTCCTTTTTCTTTAGACCTTTAAAAACAGGATTACTCTGATTAGACAAAATGTATATATATATATATAGAGAGAGAGAGAGAGAGACTAAATTGTAAGAAATTTCATGAATATACTATATGTAGAAAGGATTGCTGTCTCTTACATAGCAGTGTCTCCTGGGTTGAATGAAGACATTCTCTATTTAAAGAACTACGTGTAGTTTTATTTGTTGAAATAGGCTTAGAGTTAAAAAATAAGAAATATGAAAGGGATATTAAAACACTAGGAAGATGTTCCTAAAGGTTCTGTTCTCAGAATTGTCTTCCTGGTTGGGGATGAACTGGGCCTGAGTGAGCTGAGCCTCTAACAGCCCTGCTCCACTACGCTGATGAGCTGGGTGAAGTAGGATTTAGGGCTCCCTGGAAGACTCTTCTCTTGTGCCTTCCGTGACACCTTCCTGGTGTATTGTTTTCTACCTCACAGTCAGGGAACATCTTAGTTCCCTGTGTTTTTTTTCCTGATATAATATTGGGGTTCACCAAGGCATGGACTTGGGATCTTTTCTCTCTTTAGGCTCCTTTTCCTTCCAAAGACCAAGTATCATCTGTAACAGTGGCTGCTATTATACTGATGGGAGTAATAGTAGTCAGACTTAGCATGAATGAGCAAAATTAAGGTTTTAAAAAATTTTTCATTAAAAAAAGGTTTTTTAATGTTTATTCATTTTTGAGAGACAGAGAGAGAGAATGCGAGCAGGGGAGGTGTAGAGAGAGGGGGAGACATAGAATCTGAAGCAGGGTCCAGGCTCTGAGCTGTCAGAACAGATCCTGATATGCGGCTTGAACCCAGAAAACGTGAAATCATGACCTGAGCTGAAGTCGGATGCTTAACTGACTGAGCCACCCAGGTGCTCCTATGAGGTTTTTTTTTTTTTTTTTAATTTTTAAATGTTTGCTTACTTTTGAGTGAGAAAGAGAGTGTGAGCAGAGAAGGGACAGAGAAAGAAAGAGACACAGAATCTGAAGTAGGCTCCAGCCTCTGAGCAGTGAGCACAAAGACTGATGCAGAACTCAAACCTACAAACCATGAGATGATGACCTGAGCTGAAATTGGATGCTCAGCTGACTGAGCCACCCTCTAAGGTGCTCAGCACCCTAAGGGTGCTCCTCTAAGGGTTTTTTAAAATAAGGTGTTCCCTTATTATTGGTGTTCACACCAATCTGTTCATTATCCCACTTTAGATAGAAAGAGAGTGAGGTACAGAGTTAGGTAACTCATTAAGGACGATGGCTACTAAGTCCCAGAGGTAATATTTCAACCCAGGCAGTGAGATACCCAGATCCTTAACTCTAAATCACTGTGCTGTTATTCTCTCACTCGGTCATTCCTACATATTTACATACCCAAATGCTTTTCTGAAATCTCTCCTTGGGTAACCTCATAGAAACCTCAAACTTAATATGTTTAATAGTGAGTTTCTGATCTTTACACCCTAAACCAGTTCATTGTTCCATATATCTGTTTATAAAGAATACTATCACATATTTAATTACTTGAGCCAAAAGCCAAAAACTAAATAAGCAATTATAGTTAATAGAACATGAGGGACATGCTAATTTTTGATATTTATAATCTATAATCAAGTAAATAAACTTTAAAGTATCTTTCTTAAAGGTAAATGGGTTATATGAGTGCTTTTATTCTCCATATGAATAGTATTTTACTTTCTTCTGTGGTAAATGACTTGCTTATTTTTATGTATTGTAAAACCTTAAGATTTTAATTCTTATCTGAGTGATATTGCCATCATTGCTGCAGTTTACAAAACGGATTATCTCTAAAGATATCTTGATTTGGCATTTATCAAAAGGATGTAGTACAGCTTTGTTTTTTTTTTTAGTTGCTTCTTTTTGACAGAACCTTTTAAAGCATGCATTGTGTTAGCAACAGCCTGTAAAAATAAACCTAATCCAAGCAGTTATGATCAGAGAATGTTCCCTGTGAGCATTTGCTTTGGAGATGTATGCTATTTCCAAGGACATATATATATCATCATTGTTTAAGATTTCATGTTCCTTAGTATAAATTTTAATTTTTTGTATGTTTTCCAAATGAAACCCATTGCCACATTCAGTGTAATTAACTATGAAGTATTTATTCAGGGAGAGTAATTGGTTTATCTTTTGTTTAGTAACTTGTAATTTTATTTTTGACACTGTATTTTAAGAATGGAGGTAGACATAGATTTCCAATGCAAAAGGATTGAAGATTATATTAGTTTTGCATTTTCTTCAGAATAGGAAATCTTTACATTTTGGACAAGGGTGTACATCTAATTTTACATGACATTAAGTAATTTCACCTATAAACCAGATGGCAGAAGCTTTTACTGCATCTGTGACAAGATTCAGAAATATTTGTGTATATTTTTTAGATTATAAATGCATATATTGGTCAAAGTAATTTCTTACTGAATTAAAATTAGTGAATTAAAGTGCAGATAAACTTTTCTCCAAGCCTTTAAATTTCACTTGATTTATAATCCCCTAATTACTCTGTGCTAGGAAATGAGGTGAACTTTAGGGATATGGGGGAAGACAAGACCAATTGCTCTTGTCTAGGACTCACAAAAAATTTCCAGGTACTCAGCTAATTTTGGTGCAGTGTGGAAAATACCCTAATGGGGACAACTTTGTTCTATGAAGTTTAGGTTCAGGGAAGTTTTACCTTAGTTATGACTTAATGACGAGGCTTGTTCTGTTATTAAATACTATTTAAATTCTTTTTTCTTTTTCTTTTTTAATTTTAGAGAGAGAGTGCAAGTGGGGGAGAAGGAGAGAGAGAGAGTGGTTGAGAGAGAGAGAGAGAGAGAGAGGATATTAAGCAGGCTCCATGCTGAGCATGGAGCCTGATGTGGGGCTTGATCCCATGAGCCTGGAATCATGACCTGAGCTGACATCAAGAATCAAACATTCAACCAACTCAGGCACCCAGGCTCCCCTAAATTCTTTTTTCTTAACGATTGTTCATATTCTGATAGATTCAGTAGATATGAAGAAGCGATTGGAAAGAAAAAGGAATGGATGTGAAAGAACTGAGAATGGGGTTAATGAAAAAGGAAAAGACTGTCAGAGATGAAACCCAGCACCAACACATTCCATCAGGGATAGACTTCATATGCATCATCTGCGGTAGAGATTGCTCGGTCATGCATTTGACTTTTCAGCCAATCTTGTTGGCGTGAATTGATATTTTGGCAGATTTTACACTGCAGTTTAATGTGTCAGAGGAAAAACAATTCTTTCTCACTATAGTATTATGTCTCTGTGTTACTCTTTTTCCAGAAAGATAGCATCTTGTGAAGTAGGTGTTATTCAAGTTTATAGATGTAGAAGTGGTACAGGTTCTGAGGCTATTAAAGTCATAGAGCTAATGAGCAACACTGCTGGGACTCTAGACTTCAAATTCTAAGTTTTTTTTTTTTTTTACTACATCTGGCTGTTAAATGAACTTGTTGAGGTTTTATTTAAACATATAAAATAGCATTCCTTTTTCTTGCTGGCAGTAGGTTTAGCAGTGGACTTCTTGCTCCTCCTATAAACTTGTGAGTTATCTTGAAATGTCTGTCTTAACCTCTTTTCTTGCAGCCTTATGACTTCAAGCTACTGCTTAGCACTCCTTGAAGGCAAAGGCTAAAAATCCAGCAGTAGGCTGGGCATTCAGTAAAGGTACTAGTTGAATAAAAATGCACTCTTAAAATTGGATGATGCAAAAGACAAAGATAAACTAAACTATAGAGTGGTGATTGATATCTAGATATTTTAGGATTCTAAATTAATAATATTTTTAGCACAGTAGGTCTTAATTAAGTTCCTTGGTAGCACTTTGAGTCTGTTGATAAACATGTTACTTAATGAAGTAAAGTTTTTATCTTACTTTGGCTATCTGATTTTATTTTGTACTTTTGAATGACTATAGACTTTACTTATTAACCTCATTTATCTCTCTGATCAAACTTTGTGAGTAAAGAAAAAAATCATTTCAGAGATTTTAGATTTATTTTAGCACATACTAATGAATACACCTATCAGTGTATTCTATCACATATTAATGAGGGGTTATCTTTCATTATAAGCAGCAGAACAGTGAAACAAGTAGGAAGAAATCTTGATCATAATAAAGATATGTCAGGAACCAATAAAAATTGACTTGTCTACAAAGTACAATGGATAGTAATCAAATGGTGGAACACGGGGTTTGGAGCCAGGAAATGACTTAGGTCTCTACTGTGCCTTATATTATGATCCTGGGCCTTTATTCCCAAGAGGAAGAAGTCTGGCACTGATGTCCTATAAACCTAGAAGGCTGCTAGTGTGTACTTTTCCACCCTGTGGTGCATTTAGCATGGATTACCATGAATTTATCACACATCCTGTATATTGTTAGAAATTCTTGTGAACAAATGGCACAATATAACCCAAAGTGGCTTCATTTATACTTTTAACAAAAGAAATCTGGAGTGTATTATTCACTTAAAAAGCACATGAAGATTGTGAGACTGCACATTTTTTATATATAGCCCAAATTTTGCTAGCTATAGTAAAAACATGCTCTGAAATGAAATTGATTCCAACATAATATGTGTTCTTTAAAAAAACTTTAAGAATGCTTATAATTTAAATTAGAAGTTACTTCATTTCATTCTGACATGAAAGCTTCAAGAGCCTGAATCTGTTTTTAATATGTGCATTATAATCTGAAGTTGTCTGCTTTAATGCAATACTTTAAAAGATATTAACATAAAAATTTGGAAAAATAAAATGCATATACTGAAATAGAAATAGAATTTAGAAACAGAATTTTATCCCTTAATGATTTTGGTCACTGTTGATACAGTGCAACGAACAAGTTTGGCAGCTGAAGAACAGACTCTTGTCCCTTTTTAGAATGGGGTTATAACAGACTTGCAGGGAGAGTCACATTTGTCAGGGCAAAGGTTGTTAGAATTCTATTTTAAGTTATAGTTTAGAAGCTGACTGCACCAAGTTTATTTTCTCAGTCACCAAATTATTCACATGAATCTTTTTACTTAGTGGGGAAAACCTTCAGGAGAAATGAGAATAAAAAAGAGAATATTCTGCCTTGATTTTCAGTGGCCGTGGGTTTTATGACTCCTTATGATTTAGTGTCCGACATCCATATCATAGGAGCCAAGACTAGTCTCACTAGACATAGAGCACTGGGCACTCATGAAGGGCCACACTGGAGAGGAAATGTTTTAGTGCCTCTTGCTACCATTTTCATTCTTTTTTTTTTTTTCTTTAATTTTAACGTTTATTTTTGAAAGACAGAGAGAGACAGAGTGTGAGTAGCAGAGGGGCAGAGAGAGGAGACACAAATTCCAAAGCAGGCTTCAGGCTTTGAGCTGTCAGCGAAGACCCCGATGTGGGGCTCGAACCCACAAACTGTGAGATCATGATCTGAGCCGAAGTTGGACACTTAACCAGCCGAGCCACTCAGGCACTCCTTCATCAATTCTAAGGGTCCACATTTTCTCACATTTTAACCATTTCTAAAATAGGAATATCTTCTATTAACAATGACTTCTTAGCATTGGTCCTGTTCAATTAGAAGCTTTGCTGTTTCTTATAACTGATGAGATTTTAGAATTAGTGAAATATACTAATTATGCCTTGCTTTACTAACTTCACTCAAATTTTGTGGACTTTGATAATACAAAGGCTTAAAATTTATAGAGTTGATACCCTTGTAGTGCACAAGTATAAGAAAAGCAAACATTTTAAAGTTTCATATTTGAAAGATTACTAGGCATCCCACTGATTAAAAGCCAAAAAATTTTAAATTAAATCCTATTTTGAGAAGGAAGGAAACAAGGAGGGCAGGAGAGTAGGAAAGGAGAGAGGAAAGAAAACCTTATGCAAACCTTTCATATCTGAAAATGACACTCAAGTTTGTCTGAAGCATAAATGATTTTTGAAGCAATTCTTTGACAGGAGTTTAGTATAATTACAAATAAGGTAATTAGGGTAGGAATTTAGGAGTCACATGAAGTTGAGTCTGCCAGTTAACTCTACCACTTTTAGTAGTGTGAGCTTGAAAAATTCATTTAACTTTTTGGATCTCTTTTCTCTCATAAATGAACTAATGGTAACATCACTTCCCTGATAGCTGCTTAAAAATAAAATAAGCTGTTATAAGGAGTGATAAGTATTCTTATTATAATCTTTATCATTATGGCTGTGGTTATTTGCCATATGGTATTAAATTCCAACATGGAAAATTTTATTTAACTTGGCAATCATTGATTTTGGGAGTCTACTATATATAAGGAAGAGAAATATGAAAACTACAGTAATTTAAGTTTGCTGGAAGTGGACATTTAAGAGAGATGTTTTCACACCTCTTCAGTGATTCCAGTTATACATCTTAAATAAGGAAGAAATTGTTATATATGCCACATTTATATTCATTAATAAGTGGAAAGAGTTAGCTGCTCATTTACATTTTACAAAGAAATGTTGCATAGTACCTGTCATTGGATAGTATGTCATAATTTTCTGTTTTTATTCAAATGATAAGCACTCACCATTACCTAAACATTTATGTAACTTTGGACAGCTGCTGGAATAATTTCCCCTCAATCTCTCACATTCTATCCTGTATTTTTAGCCTAATTTCTACTAAACTTTTAGATTTTGGTTCAAAGTCATGTTCTCAGGAGAGCTTCTCAGGATACCCCACATTTATACTCCTTGGAGCTCCCCTTACACCATGTCACAGTTTGCAGTTTTATGCTTGTGTATTTGAAGGTAGGGACCACATCTGATTTTCCTCACAATTGCTTTCCCAAGGCCTGAAACAGTTCCTGGAACAGTTTTGCACTAAATAAACATTTAATACATTGTCATTACACAGTATCATTTATATATGGAGGTAAATTAGAATTTTGAAGCCAAGTAACTTGGCGAGATTTTCGGAATAGAGATCTATGGGTAAACACTTATTGAACAGTGTCCACTTTGTGTGTAAATGCTGTATTTCTAACCAAATGAGTTACAAAGTAAATAAAAAAGGAACTATCTAGGTACCAGACTAAGGCTAGGACTTGCATTTTGGAGTCATCTCTATCCAGACATCCGACATTTACTTGAATCTTTATGTTCTATATCAAAGAAAATATTTTATTTTCCACACATATGTTCTTATAAAAAATCACCATTTGGAGACTTACTGCAAATTATCCTTGCTTTTAGTATTGCTGGCAGACAAAACCACCTGTGCCGACTGGGTAACAGTTGCTTAAAGAATTTCCTGGACAGTTAAATTCTTCCTAAGTTTAGCTTAGGTTTCAATTTTATTCCCCCTCCAATGGTTGTTTCTTTCAGTATTTTCTCACTATAAATGTGAAAATATATACTGTGTGTCTGTGTGTGTGTGTGTGTGTGTGTGTGTGTGTGTGTGTATTCATGAGTGACAAAGAGGGGCATATTTAAAAACAGAGAAAAGTATTTAAAATGTTATTCATTGTTTTGGAAAATAAGACAGGTAAAATTGAAGACCCAGAATTATAAAGTCTAGCGTGTATGTGGATATCACAGAACTCATCCACCAGAAATCACTTTTATTAGTCCTATACTGAACTACAGAGGTTAACTGAAGTAGTATATCATAGTCTTTAACATGGGGATGAGATCTAAACTTCTTCTTTTTTTTTTTTTATGTTCCATATTCTCTTTCTGCTACAGTTTTACAAGTTTTGAACAAATCTTTTATTTAAATACTTCAAATATATAATTTTGTCTACATTTCTTTTTTTCACATTTCTCCTTATAGGAAAATGATAGAAAATGTGTATTAGCTTATATTTATCAATTTTATTATTTATTTGATTAATTAAGCACTCATCTTCCCTCTCCTTCCAGCTCATTAATGGTGTATAATAAATATATAAATGTACTTATTCCTCCAGATGCTTTTGAATTGGTCATGTTTGTTTTTTAAGTGAAAAATTTTTTCTCAACTTTTTTAAACCCTATTTTCAGGTCTTTCCTCCAAGTGGTTTTTGGCTGTTTACCCAAATCAAATTAACTCATAAAGGATGATTTGCGGTATCACTGGGAAATGGTCTAGTCAGTATATGTGACTGCCCACCAGGGATGGTAACTGAACAGTATTTATGTTGACAGCAGATGGCATTGCATGAAGAACTAGTAATTTCCTTAGTCTACCTTATTCAATGAGGATTTAATTCAACAAATATTTACTGTTCACTCAGTATGTACCACTTCCTGTTCTTGGTACTTGAGATCTATCAGTGAACAAAACAGATAAAGATCTCTGTCTACCCTCATGGAGCTTACATTTTAATTGAGAGAAGACCAGGCAATGAACCTGACAATGAGAAAATGATGTAATAATATATGGAGCAAGGAAAAAGGAGAGCAGAACTGGGGAAGTGATGGCTGCCTGGGGGAAGGGCAGTTGGCAGATTTCAGATTAAGTTGGGTGGTTGGGTAGGCCTGATTGAGAAGCTGCCATTTAAATGAAGACTTGACTCATGCAGAGAGGACAGTGATTTGAAGGTGTTTTCATGGCCATATGAAGAAGTGATATAAATGAGGGAAGACTTTGTTTAACTTCCAATTCTGCTGAGAGACAAAGAGAGTGTGCTCCTAGGCTTATTATTTTTAACACTTTCATCTTTAAAGTGTAGTATTTTACAACTTTTAGAGACAGAAAACTATCAATTATTTTGTTATGGAAGAAACAAACTTGATTAGTAGGGTTTTTAAGTCTAAAATATATTTTCTTCATCCATGCATTGTTATAAGCAAATATGTCTTCTGCAAGTGGCCTATAATTAGACAACAAAATATAATTATTCCTTAGGTATAAAAGATAAACTATAATAGGTCAAGATTTAAAATAAGCATTGTGGGAAAATATCTCTCAACTATAGGATTCCTAAATATCACAGCTCCTTACAAGAAGGATTGTAAGCATCTGTTCCAGCAAGAAAAGTGATGCTGATCTTTGCAAATTTACCTGTAACTTGAAAACCTAGGTCAGCATAACCAATCTAATGGTTTTTTGTTTTTGTTTTTTTGTTTTTTTGCTTTAGGATCATTACCTACCATTTATAATCTAGTCACAAAGTAGGACTGCCATTTAGGAAAACTGATATTATGATGCTCTCTTCACTATATTTATTTTCTCTTTTGAAACTATGGATGTCCTCTTACAAAAGCAGCTCTTCCTCAGACTTTAGCATATTGTCCAATTTGGCCTTTCTATTAAAAAGCCTTCCTGGCATTAGAGGCCCTGGGTAGAAAGATTATAGCTATGTTTGCTTTAAGACACTTTGGGCCATTGTAGGAAAAGAGTCTCCTATTTGTGCATATTTTGGGATGAACTTATCCTATTAGGGTTTATCTCATCCAAACCTAATTTTCTGTGATTATCCTCAAGTTAAACATGACTTCTGTATTTTCCTTCTTCCTTCATTTTTTATTTTCTTGGTGTTCAGACTTCTTTTATTTTTTACTTATTTATTTAAAGACAACCTTTTTTTAGAAGTTTATTTTGAGAGAGAGAAATTGCAAGTGGGGGAGGGGCAGAGAGAGGAGAGAGTAAGAATCCCAGGAGGTTCTGCGCTGCAGCCTGACATGGGACTCGAACTCAGGAACCATGAGATCATGACCTGAGCCAAAGTCAGATGCTTAACTGACTGAGCCACCCAGGTACCCCTGTTCAGACTTCTTTTAAACCTGTGTTTCTCTTCTATCTCTCCCCTCCTTATCAGTCATTCAACAAACATTTTTCTGAGAATACTCTGAGAATTACTCAGTAATTGAGAATTACTCTGTAATTAAGGCTCTAGGGATCAGCGGTGAACTTGAAACATATATAGTATTAAGGAGTGAATTCTTTAAGTTAGAAACCTACTTAAAAAATTGTAACTAATATTGGGACACCTGGGTGTTCTATCATTTAATCATTGGACTCTTGATTTCGGTTCATGTCATGATCTCATGATTCATGGGTTCGAGCCCCATGCATGGGTCTGTGCTGGTAGTGCAGAGCCTGCTTGGTATCCTTCCCTCCCTCTCTCTGCCCCTCCCCTGTGTGTGCTCTCTCTCTCAAATGAGTAAATAAACTTAAATAAAATTAGAACTAATATTCAAACATCTTTTGAGTTTTTTAAAAGAGTTTTATGAATTGAATAAAATATAGGAGATGATGCAAAAAAAATTTAGAAGTCTCTCATGGTATTGTAAAATATGATGGAATTTACTAATTTATAAATAGGTTTTAAAACCTATACCAAATATACCATTTTTCTAAAGACATCTTTTAATTTACCGAATGATGAAATCTCTTAGTTTTCTCCTGAATTGTTACCATGTAGTCTAACTATTTTGGGGTCTGTGTCTTAAGCACAGACATTTGGGATGTATCTGGCTTTGAAGGCTCTCCACAAAATCAGTCTAGTTTCCCTACTTATCACCTTTCATCTCTGCTAAATTAGGCTACTTACTTATTAACTACCAACATACCCAAGCTTTTCCTCCTGTTACACTCTTCTTCCAAATTGAAATTGTCTTTCTCTGTCAATCACTGAAAATATAACTCCTTATAACTGCTTATCTCTTCCTGAAAGAAGTTTTTGTTGACCCTCACCACAAGTTGTTTCTTCTCTTATTTGCTTAGCGCCTGCCATGAGCTGCCCTGGGTTTATGACACTGTGTTTGTGAGTACCTAAGAGATGTTTTGTTTGTTCATTCAAAACTGTTGACTGCCCACTCTCCCGTATATTGTGCTCTTGGAAATACAACAATAAACAAATTAGACTTGTGAGTCAAGGACCTGAGAATTTAGTAGTGACACTGAAAAGTAAAGCAGTGTGATGAGTGGTGTCAGGCACAAGATAATAAGGGAATGCAGATGAAATGTCTAAGCTGGTCCTCAGAGGCTAGGCTGAGACTTGGTTGCAGCTTAGACAAGTTCTCTGCGAAGTCAGGAGAGGAGGACACCCCTTCCCTTGTAACGAGAGGGAGAGAAAGGAAAATATTAGGTAGAAGCTGGCAAGTTAGTAGAAGAAAGTCAAGGGAGTTCCTATCTGAGGTCTTCTATTTTCTTTTTGAACAAGGAGGCAAAATTATCTGCCAAGGGAGGTGGAAAGAGAGCTTACTTGGTGATTGAAAAGGTATAAAGTAGCTGCTGTAGAGGAAGAGAAAAAGAAATGACGAGACATGTAATGGTTACCAGGGAGCATTGAGTGCTTGATTCAAATCATAGATCATGAATAACAGTGATGCTGAAGAGAAAAAAGCTAAAAATGATCTTTGAAGTGTACTCTAACAAGAGGATACTTTTCTGGAAATATGAAAACACAAAGTTTTAGGTTAACAAAGGCCAGCTAAAAACATCCTTAGAAAGTATATGTTTAGAATTAGTACATTGCATTGAATGTTTTTATTATCATGCTCTGTTTCCTTTCAGAAGATCCATAACAATTTTATAAGGCATTCAGAAAATATTCTTTCATGCTGTATTTGTTATTTTAAAAAAGTCAAACAAAGCAGTACTGCTGTTTAGAAGATGTGTGTACAGTAAGTAGCCTATTGCCCTGTACCCTTTCTTTCCATGTAAACTGACTGAATATCATATATGGCAAGGCTAGAAATAGAAAACACGTACAAGCTGCTTCCTAGTTCTCTCTCCTATGGAAATGTCTTTACTAAGTGCACTTGATACATCAGGCTCTCTTTTCATTTTAGCTTCTGGGCATAATCCTCTGGAATCTAACCCTGCTCATCTTCCAGCATGTCTAATAGTCTGAATGTTTAACATTTTTCAAGGGTAGTTGTTCATCACAGGTTCTGGATTATCTTTTCACATACCATTTCCATGCTTCTACTTACATCTCCCTGACTAATCTAAGTTATCAGCTGACCTCTTCTTGATATAGATCCAAAAACTAGGCAGTACTCCAATCCCAAGAAGTAACTACATGCCAAAATACATTCGGCAGTATGAAACTATTGCTGCTAGAGATACCTATTTATAGTAGTTTACTGGGCAATACAATTGATGTTAAATATGACCCTTTATCACGCTAGAGGACTGTGTTACATTTCAGCAGGTCAGCTTACTTTAAAACTTCTGATCTGAGGGGCTCCTGGATGGCTCAGTCAGTTAAGCAGTTGAGTCCTACTTACCCGTGGTTTCAGCTTGGGTCTGGATCTCATGGTTCATGAATATGAGCCCTGAAGTGTGCTCTGTGCTGACAGTACAGGGCCTGCTTAGGATTCTCAATCTCTCTGTCTCTCTCTCTCTGCCCCTCCCCTGCTCATCCTCTCTCTCTCTCAAAATAAATAAACTTAAAAAAATAAAACTTTCGATCTGTTTTAGGACCCACTATAAGCAAAAATTTCTCTCCCATTACCAGTAACTATTTAGCTAAGATATTTCTTTTAGGCACTAAGTAAAGTAGACTGTTGGTCATGTAAAGACAACTGTATAGTCCAAGAGACTGATTACTTTCTTTGATGCTTTTTTAAAATATTTATTTATTTTGAGAGACAGACAGAGAGAGACTAAGAGAGAGAGAGAACGAGCAAGTGAGGAAGGGGCAGAGAGAAGGAGAGACAGAATCCCAAGTGGTCTCTGCACCGTCAGCACAGAGCCTGATGAAGGGCTTGAACTCACGAACTGTGAGATCATGACCTGAGCCGAGATCAAGAGTCAGATGCTTAAGGAATGCACCACCCAGATGCACGTCTTTGATACTTCTACTGAAGGAAATAAAGGGAGAAAAAAAGGGAAGAGAAATATATGCTGAAAATGAAAAATATGTATTTTTTCACAATTAGTAAACAAGTATTAAAAGACAGGGGAACGTAGGTTGTTACAGAATTTGTGTGGTCGTATTAGAACTTCTAGAACTCTTACTTAGAACTCTGGTGCTGAAAAACAAGGAGGCAGGTAGTGGGGCAATGTGAGACAGTTTTCGCCCAGCCATATCCTGGATATGGGCAAGTGTAACCTTCCTAAGTCAGAGTGTTCCTGAAATCTCCAATTTGGCCTCTCTCTCCTCCCCCTCCCTTCATTCACATTACTGCCTATGATTTGATGTTCCAACAGGAAGATAGATGTTTGCTTTAGAAAATTTCTCCATCACAGTGTGCTGCTGAGCACCATGATGCAAGCTTCTCTGACTTTGCTTTGTTATTTTGTGCTTGGAATGCTAATGTGGCAAGCAAGAGGTGGATGCCCTTGCGTTCCAGACCATCTTTAGGTTGCTCCCTGTGCTTTGGGGCTGCCTATTTTCCCACATGGAGTCAAGGAAAAGTTGGTAGGGGATTAGAAACTTAAAGTAAGTTTTTCTGGACTATTATCTTCAGTTATTTAGGCAGATTCTGTAAGTTCTATACAATTTATGTTTAAAGTAACCTGTATTTTGTGTTGTTTAATTTTGTTTCCCTCAGAATATTTTTAACCATTTTTCTTTCAAGAGAAGTATAGGTTTTTTAATTTTATGACAGTAATAGCTGAGATAAGTTTAGTTAATGTTATTAGAGCTACATAAAATGAATGTAGCATAATCTTGAGTATTTTATCGCCTACTGGGTAAATTATATAGTTTTCTTTTAATTTTTAGTTGTGCAGTGCCATCTACTGGATATGTGCTATAAAAACACCTTCATATTTTCTTGAGCTTTCCAGATTTGTTTATAACCAACCAGCTTTTAATATTTAGGTGCTTTCTGGTATTCATTACTTGCCTAAGAGAGAAACTACATAGAAAGACTTGTGTATTCCGACTTTTCTTAGTTATGTATATATGAAAACAAAGGACATAGGCTACAAATTACAAAAATTCTTCATGTGTGATCTTTCTACATTATACTTCATTTTTTTTTTTTTTTGAGTATCTACTTTTGCTTTGGGTATGCAATTCAAATAGTTTAACATTGCCTTTTAAGCTAACGAGAATTTTTATTAATGATTATTCCTCACCTTTTCTATCCCTATCTTGCCCTTTGAATTGAATATTTACATGCTTGTTTGTTTAATGTCTTTCCTATCCTGATAGACTGAATGCCCCAAGGCAGATCATATACCAGCCCCTACTGTACAAATGTTAAAGTTACCTGAGAGAATGGCAGGAATATTGGGAAAACTGATAATATATTAATATAAGAAAAAATTTTTAAGTGTCGTGGTAGTACCAAGGAATTATTGATTCATACATTGTATTGTCTATTCCTTTTACTTGGAAAAATAACCCCAAAGTTATTTGTTTTGTTTTGTTTTGTTTTTAAATCACATCATTTTAACACTGAACCTAATTTCTCAGTGAGTTATATTCTGTCTTGTGGTCTAGAATTGAGTATGGTTTTATATATGCACAAAAAAAGAGAGATGTTTTATTCAATTAAAGCATCTTACTTAAAATTAGTACCAGTAAAGTATTTGGCCTAGCCCTGGTAATCTAAAACTATAAGCAAAAGATTCAAATGTTATTCTTCCTCTTTCTAACTCAGCTTCCCCACCACTTTCATGTTGTATAAGCTCATGCCACACAGGATCAGAACTAAGAATACTTTTTCTGTTTAAGAGGAGAACAGAAAAGAAAGAGAAAGCAAGTATATATTAGAGGCCAACAGATTAAAGCACATTTATAAATAAAATGAAAATCTGAAAATAATTGTGAAGTAAATATGATATAATGTAAGGAAAAAAAATTAGAGATTTTTTCAGAAACTAATTTGATTTTTTTTAAAAAAGCTGTATAGGGGCGCCTGGGTGGCTCAGTCCATTTAGCATCTGACTTTGGCTCAGGTCATGATCTCACGGTTCATGGGTTTGAGCCCCTCATTGGGCTCTGTGGCTGACAGCTCAGAGCCTGGAGCCTGTCTTCGGATTCTGTGTCTCCCTCTTTCTCTGCCCTGCCCCTGCTCATGCTGTCTCTCTCTCTCTCTCTCTCTCTCTCTCTCTCTTTCAAAAAATAAATAAATAAATAAAGCATTAAAAAAATTTTTTTAAGTAAAAGAAGCCGTATACATTAAAGTTGAACTCAGAAGAAAAGTGAGATTAGCTATTTATGAGCTTATGCAGACTACTGTAGAGCAGATAAGCAGACATCTGGAGAGAGCAAAGAAAATCTCTGATAGTTTTCAACATGGCCCGAGAGAGATGGAACAAGGCAGTGTAACTTAGAAACTTTGTCCTGTTGCCCCAAAAGAAAATGTAAACAGTTAAAAAGCTTTTAACATTCTTTACTGTCACCTTAATTGTTTGAGGACCTTACTTACCTATCCATCATCCAGTTTCCAAAAGAGTGAAAATAGAAAAAAAAGTAAATGTATTTAACAGCCTAGATACAGTCACTACTTGCCTCCAGTTTAGTACTAGACATTGCTTTTTGGTTCTGCAAGTTTGAATCTGCCAGGACTGGAATGCTCAGGTGTCAGTTGCCAGTGGTCTCAGAGTAATTTCTGGCTGGGCCTGCCTTTGGGTAAATCTTATCAGTAAAAATAAGGTTAATTTTCCTCCTGTTACTTCTGCTTTGTCTGGCAAATAATGGCATCATATTTCTAAAGTCTCTCAGGGAATTGATTATAGTCTTTGAACTCTCAAAATAAAAGGATGAGGGAAGTAAAGTTGGCTGGAGTGCAGGCAAATTGCAGACTTTCTCCCTGGTTTAATTCTTGAAAGCATCTTCTGATCTTACAGGTTGAAGCTGTAAAGCAGAACAGCAACAAAGTCATGCTTGATAATTTTGACCCAGAAACAGCTATGTTGTTATTGCTTTTTTGTTATCTTTCACTTCTTACTCTAATTCTCCATTCACTGTCCTGACAATTTCTTGTTGGGACCTGTATCTTTTTGCTTGCTTCCCTTTTGTTCCCTCAGATTAGTTATTATTACCATCTAAAGAAGACAAACATTTGTCATTTTTTGGCCTCTCAAACACAGTTTGTATTATAAGGTATTGCATGTGTCAGTATTTGAATCTGTATGTATCTACGTCAAATTCCTGGGGAGGGTTTTTAAAATCTTCCATGGCTCTCAGCTTTAGCCATTAGACTGTATCAGAAGTTCACGGAAGGTAGATTCCCTCTCTACTAGATCATTTTAACAGTGGCAGTTTACAGTAACAAGTTAGCTAATTAATATGTTTATATAAACAATTGCCTTTAGAAACTCAAGCCTGTCTTAAACTTATCAAACTATAATTCCCTCACTAAACACAGTCTCTCTGAGCTGAGTGATTTTGAGGGAGGAAAGGTTTTTCTGTATTGATATGACAACAACAGTTACCTTTTGGCCAATACTTTTGTGCCAAGCACAATGCTCTGTACTGCACATGTATTCCTCATTTAATCCTTCTCACAGCCTTACGGGGTGGGGGTGGGGGGGGGCACCGGAGCCACGTCCATGGTAGGGATCAGAAGAGACCCCATGTGAGAAAATCCAGTCCATTTTCTGGCTTCCTTGAGGCAAGAGGAGGGGGAGAGGCCAATGCAGAGGTAATGGGAAGTGACCCTGAATATTTTTTTTATCCTTTCCCTGATTCTTTTATATATTATACTAAACCTGTTGTTGTTGTTGTTGTTTTCTGCTATGAGACCTCACAACTCATTTCTGAAACCTTAGCGGTGGATTAGTTTTCACACTGAACATCTGGACAATAAATCTCAGTTTTGTAAGTTGAGTAGAAAATGGCCTTGTGACCTAGCCTCATCCTCCATCTTCCGCCACCTCCTCCTCAGGTCTCCATTAAAAAGCAGTCTGCTGTATTTACATCTTTTTCTTTAAAGAAAAACATAGTTAACGTGCCAAACCCTGTAATTCTCAAGCTTTTCTAGAAATGTTATCTTTAAAAGAGTTTATAAAAACAAGAAGAATCTTTGTGGTTTTATTCTGAAAGCCAGAAGAGCTGAAAAACAAGGCAGACTCTAATACTGAGTTTTTCCATGTTAAAGCTGTGTAATGGTTTTTATGCATGTTTATAGGAAGAACAGTTGAAATATTTATTTTTTCAGTTCTGGCAAAGCATAACCAACGATACTGAGAGTACATTTTGTCATGGGATAAAGAGGCAGAAAAGGCAGAATCAGCATCCTTGCCTGAATAAATGAATATTATTGCATATTTCTTCAGATAGTTGCATTTTTGAGGAAACATTTTGTATTCTTTGATGGAACTATGTAAATAAACTAAAGCTTGTATACAAACTAGCACTTTTAAAATCAGACCCATTTCACTGCTTTATTTATAATTAATGAACAACTTAGCAAAGTACGTGCTACAACGTGTCCATGACATTTTTAATATATGCTTTATTAAATATTATTGCTGTCATTTTATTTTTTCTCTGCCCTCACATACTTAAATATATATATATACACACATATACACAAATACACATATGTGCTTATTAGTGAGATAAAAATTCATATTAATTTTTGTTTGTGTACGGCCTTGACTTCAGAAGGTATTGAGAGAAGCGTCTTTACCTTCCTGGCAAACACTAAGAGTTAAGAGTTCCTTAATGAATCCCTTGGAAGACTTTTCAAATTACTTTTCAAATGTTATTGCATGGCATTCTGAAGTATCTTGAGATCATATACCTACCTGTATCTTTATTTTGCTTGCTTCTTCTAGACTCCCCTTTACTTGGTAAATCATGGAGAAAATGGACCAGTCAGATGCAACAGGTGCAAAGCCTACATGTGCCCATTTATGCAGTTCATTGAAGGAGGAAGGAGATATCAGTGTGGATTTTGCAACTGTGTGAATGATGGTAAGTGATGCCAATAAATGCTCTTAGTCAAAGCTCTTTATTAATTGAAATATATTATACTTCTTAGCTTAGGGGGAAAATGTATATGTTAAGCTTTTAGTTATACCTGAGCTTTTCCTAAATACTGGTGAGTTCACGTTCAAGAATTACTCAGGAATTGTGAAAGAAAAAGTCTCTCAGTTTTATCATCTATAAGCATAAGAGGTAAAATTTTATTTTGCCTCTAACTGATCCTTCGTGGAAGGGGATTAGTAAATAAAAGGACTTCCCTACTTCTGAAAGGTTTCTTATAAAAATAAGAATCAGAAACTTCATGTGGGAAGCTGCAGGTGCAACTGAATGCACTGATATGAGGCTGAGAGGGGCGTGGAATGTGTTCTGATTGGTTTCTTTCCATGGAATTATGAAGAGGAACTTTTATCTGTGTTTACAGATGATAAATTGGAGAGATTTTTTTCTCTTTTAAAAAAAAGTTTTTTATAGTTTATTGTCAAATTGGTTTCCATATAACACCCAGTGCTCATCCCAACAAGTGCCCATCACTCATTGTTTTTCTCTTTTTTCATTCCTCCAAGTTATTCCTGAATGTTGAGCTCATCAGTATTTAGGAAAAGCTCTGGTATACCTAAGGGCTTTAACATACTTATAGATTTTTTTCACCTCCAATATGAATGTTGCATTGTTTAAGAAGGGAAAAAAACATTATTATGAAGAGCTTTTACAGATTTTTTGTATTTTCAGCTTCATTCCAGTATGAACTGATTGATGTTGAAAAAAAAAAAAACCTACAACGTGGCTAAAAGCAACTTAGCATTTTTTATATTCATAATGTATCAATTTTTTTTTAGTTTTTTGGTGTTAGGTAAAGTATATACTCAGCTTCCCACATTGATTTACATTTCTAGAGTTTTTCTAGGACCATGTGATGATTATGAGAGCATGAACTTTGTACATGTTTTCCTCTGTTCTTTATCTTTGTAGACATGCTTCCCTGCAGATCATTAAATCTGAAGAATGTATAGCACCATATCGGCCTAGGAGCCATGTCTCCTGTGGCTGCTGGCCACTCCCTACTCACGAGTGAGCTGAGGTACAGCTTTCTGCCTGTGTCTTTGTATTCATGGCACCTCAGCTCCGTGAGTGTTCTCTGCTGGAAGAGCTCCTTGTTTCCCTGCCCCGTTAGTACAGTCCATGGTTTAGTCCTACTTACAGGGTTAGAAAGTGGCATTGTGAGTCTCACAAATCCTTTGGTCAGTTCTTAAAGATACCTTGCTATGGTGTGAAATCGTTGGTTTCTAGCCTCATCTCAAAAACTGTATCCTCTTGGGAGGTCTCTCTCCTTGCGTTAACTGTGGCATCCACTCCATTGTAAATTGGGTCTCCCTGTGAGGCCAGATTCTTTCGTTTCTCCACCCTTACTTCCCTTTCTAGAGAAGAACTTATTCCTTGTTTCATCCTGGATGAAATCTGCAACCAAGTCATTGGCTACTACTTAATCTTGGGACCTGCATTTCAGGAGCCCAGTGACAATTCGTTTCCCTATACTTTAGTTTTTTGGGGAAGGGTCATGAGAAGGCAGAGACCTCTCCTACAGCATTTGGATAAATACCTCCACTAAGGTCACCCACTCCTCAATGTCTTTAGCCAAGCCCTCAACTTTCTTAGAAAAGTGATCAGAAATGTATGTGACTTTTAGATCCAAGATCCTCAGTTTGGTGTGACAGCCTGGCTCCACATCCAAAGTGTCAGCTGAGAGCACAGCCACTTCCTGGTAGAAGAACCACTCAGAATTCTTATATCTCTTCACGATGAACTCTCTTTCCTTGGGTATTCACTACTAGGAGGCTGCCATGTTCATTTTCTAATAGGGTTATTCATACTAGGCTCAAATATTTGTCCCTAAAAGGAGCCAGACTCTGCTAGATTTACACTGACACCTGCATTCTTCATTTAGGTTTAAAGAAGACAGAGGTTTATTGAAGTTAGAAAGAACCCAGCAAGCTCGATCACATGGTTTCACTCTATTTCCCTTCAAAGTGTCCAGAGATTAACAGTGGGAAGCACGTGGGGTTAAAAGGCATGCAGGAGACAAGTGTAGTGCATAATTTACAATGTGACTTGAATTTTGTCTTATAAACACGACAGATTAAATGCTAATGGATGTGAAATTAACTTTAAAAAGAAAAATTTCACACATTACATGTACATGTGTGAATGAGAATTAACTACAGATTACACCATGTAGAATTTATCACACCGTAATTCTAAGTAGCCAGTATAACATCATTTACCTCAACTGAAAATAAGACAATAGCAAGTTTAGGCCCTCATAGTTTACTTATTTGAGCTGAGACTGTTAGTTTCCCTAATATTCCCTAATCTTTTCAAGACATTTAATTTTCCAAATTCAGAGATCCATATGTACACAAGAGTGTTATAAAATTTACTTAAAACAAATGGCCACAATATGGTAAGAGAATAGAAAAATCAATTCTTGATGATTAGTTTTAAGTCCAAACTGAAAATAGTCTCATTGTAAGTGTTAGTTCACAACTAAAAATAAAGTATATGGAGTTACTCGGTTTAACAGAAAACATATTACTTCTGTGGTCTTACAAATGAAAATGTTGTTCTTTATGAAATGCTTAAAGTCAGAGCATTGCTGGTTATTCTAAATACTTCCATTGTCAGTGGTTTGATAGCTAGCCCTATTAATCTCAAGGCAACAGGAGTTTGTTTTCACAGAGATACCAGGCCATATTTGTCCAAGTGTTCAGTGTGTGACTCATAAGTGGTCCTGTGCTGTTGGATGACTTCCAGGCCTTTGCCAGAACTAACCTTCTTAGACATTTGAATCGAATTAAGAGTTCTCAGCTGAGATCTTAGTGGTATAGTCTTTCCCTAATACAGTAATCCTCTCTACTCTGAAGCCCAAACATTAAAAGATTGCCATGCAAACTTTCCATGACTGAAGACGTCTCTTAATTAAAGGAGAATAAATATTATAGTTAATAGTACAGTCCAAATAACCAATGTATATTTCTCTTAGGTATATTGAAAGTTTAAATAGTTAGAAAAGCCAGAATTCCTTTTAAAGGAGGTAGTTTAAATGGGGATAATTAAATTTTCTTTGTGACAACTACAAAAACACCATTACTTTTATCCTCTGTGTCTTCACAGTGGGCCAAATCATAAATGTTATGTGTCATCAGTAACTTGCAGAAGAGTCAAGAGGATTTTTTTAGAAAACCGTTGTACTTTCCAACACATGCTTTCTAAATACTGGATATTTAGAATATGCTGCATTCTATCTTTAAAATACTTTATTTCCCCTCAACTAATTCTTTTCCTCCCATAATAAATTTTAAGAACTTATTAAGTTGTCTGTGTTATGAAAACAAAAGATTTCCTTTCTTACCCTGTTTTTATTAGTTCCACCATTCTATTTCCAACATCTGGACCACATCGGGAGAAGACTGGACCACTATGAGAAGCCAGAGCTATCCCTAGGATCTTATGAATATGTTGCTACTTTGGATTACTGCAGAGTAAGTGTTCCCAGGACTTCGTGTGTTTACACGTGTATGTCAAATTCAAGTGAATAACTTTCATACGTAAAGAACCGACTCTTGATTCACAACCAAAGCGTTTTGGTGGTGTCATGGGGATGTAGAAATACCTCAGATGCAGATCAAGGCTTCTAGGCTGTTCCACAATTAAATTGCCAAACTGCTCAGTGCAGTGATTATTTTTAAAAACTAAAATGTGATGCCAGAAATAGAAAACAGTAACTTAATTTTTATGTCCCTATCAGATAAAATATTCTGGGTTCTTAAAGCAACAGTTCCATATAGGGCCTCCACCTTTTTTGTTTTGTCAACACTTTCAGAAACTTTTCTCTTCCAGGGCAGAAGCCCAACCAGTATGGCGACAAAGACAATGACAGGTTTCTTTACCGCCTTCCTGCATGCTAGTTGTCACCACAGTGATTTAAGGCTCTTAGAATCTTCCTTGGACTATCTGAGAGCCTGGGATTCTGGCTTGTGGTTTCCTTCCTTTACAATGTATGCATGACACTCCTCCTTACTTCCTTAATCTAAAAAATTAAATTAAAAAATTTAGCTTTCTTTATAAGACCAGTAACTGTTGGACTCCATACTACACCTCAGCTATCTCTTCATTTATATAAAACACTCAGCACATACTCTGAACTCATCACTCCTTTTTACATCCCCCTGCTTTTAGACAAGATTGTTTTGACCAGACTATCTTTGCATCCTCCTATTACATTTATCTATACTCCACCCAGCAAACTCCTACTCATTCTATAATATATGGCTGAAGTTTTATTTTTTGTGGGTATGTGTGCATGTGTGCACATATACAACTTTTCTTTGATTTCATCGTGGTGGTTATTTACTAAATCTTTCATTTTTTTCTTCCCCATAGAATTTGGTCCGTATATTTGTTTTAGCAGTTATCCCCATGAAATTTAAATCTTCTTAAATGTTTTCCCTCTTCATGGATTTTGATATTCTTGTTGACAAGAATCTTGTCTTTATGGCACCTATAATAGTGTCTAGTGCAGGAAAGGCAGTTGATCAGTGTATGTGGAATGAATGAATGAATGAATGAATTTCCAGGTCTGTTACTATTCCTAGGACTGGCTATTTCCCTTTTCTAATGTCACAGTGAGAGTGGCATCATTATGAGTAACTTTCAGGCCTTTAAAATTCTTCAGTGATTTGGAAATATTTTCTTGGGTATCCATCAGTTCAGATTTCGACTTATATCTGAAGTACCATATGTAGGTAGACCTAAAGAAAGAGTCATTCTGACTTTTTTTCTTACTTCCCCTTCCAAATATGAATGCCTACTGATGCCAGTTCTCAGAAAACAGCCTCCAACCCACAGGATTCTATCACAGGTGTTTGCTAGAGACCTAGTTCATATACTGAGTATAAGTACAAGGAACATTTTTCCTAAATAGAAGTGTTTTGAACTGATTGGATTTACATTTTTTTTCAGTTAATATAAATTTTGCATTTATTTTAATGTTTTGTGTGACTTTTTCACATTATATAGAACTAGTTATTAAGGAAAAGTTAATGCTTTATTAATTCAAAATGTAATCTTTGAGCATATTTTGAGAAACACAAGAACATTTTTGACATACATGCTTTATATCAGACAAAAAAACCCTACAGTACCAACTACTTTTAGACAGTGTATTTGTTCTTTACTGCTATTAACTGAAGGTGAATGATTAAATAGACCATAAATATTTGCATTCTAATTAAATGTAATAAAACCGTTATAACTAGTGATATGGAAAATTTATTGATTGGTCTTTGCAACCATGGCATAAAAATAGCTATGTTCTCAGTTTCTAGTTCTCTGCCAAAAAGGCTATATTATCTTGATTTTATGCTTTTTTAGTAGAAACTCAGGCAGAGAGTCAAATCTATTTCTGGGAACAAAAGTCTCAGTATCTTCAAACTTTGTTATCTGGAAATGTTCCAGATGTCTAATTGATGGGAAATTTCACCCAGAAGGCAAAGAACCAAATAAAAAACATCTATACACATTTTGAAGAATTTTTTTATAAGTTCAGTTTACCTTTTATTATTCCAAAAATGTTTAAAATAAAAGATGGTGTATTTTCAAATTTAATTATAATTAAAAATGTAAATAATGTATAATAATGAGTTCTTTAGGGATTTGGAAAATGAAAAAGTATTTAATTTTGTCATGTATTTTTTAACTACAAACTTAACAGGAGAATTACAAAATTTTTCCCCTATTAATTTTAATTCATCTTGATACCAATTTTACATAGTAAAATTAGCATTGATTGAATATTTACTATGTGTGATGCTCTGTGCTAAGTACTTTTTATGTGTTGTATCATTTAGTTCTCAAGTGAGTCCATGTGACAAGTACGACCGTTACATGGGGAAACTGAGGCCTAGAGCTCTTAAGTGCCACCCTCAAATCACACACATAGAAAGTGCTGGAGCCGGATTAAAAGCTGTGTTGGCATCACCACAGAACCTCTATTCTTTATCAGTATAGTGTGGATCTGTAGGCAGTTATTTAGAAAATCAGCATGGTGCTCCCCTGGAAAAAAAGACCCCAGCTCTGTTGCATAATGGTTTTTCAGTTAAAAGTTTACAGACTATATCTATATACAAAGTGTACCTGAAATGTAAAATCCCATTCCAGGCCAGGCTTTTATTTTCTAAATAAAAATATCGTTTCTCCACCTAATTTTATTATTTTACTTTATTTTTAAAAGTTTACTTATGGGGAGCCTGGGTGGCTTAGTCACTAAGCGTCCGACTTCAGCTCGGGTCATGATCTCATGGCTCGTGGGTTCGAGCCCCGTGTCGGGCTCTGTGCGGACAGCTAGCTCAGAGCCTGGAGCCTGCTTCAGATTCTCTATCTCCCTCTCTTTGACCCTTCCCTGCTCACACTGTGTCTCTCTCTCTCAGAAATAAATAAAACATTAAAAAATTTAGAAAAATAAATTTATTTTAAGAGAAATGGGGGGGGGTGGTATACAGAGAGAGGGAGAGAAAAAATCCCAACCAGGCTGATAGTATGCTGTCAGCGTGGAGCCCAAACTCATGAACTGCAAGATCATGACCTGAGCCTAAATCATGAAGAGTTGGATGATTAATGGACTGAGCCATCCAGGCACCCCTCCACTTAATTTTAATCCACTGTGACATTTAATGAATACCTAGCATGTCCAAGACACTTGGTTCTGTGAATGAGGGATACCAAAGCAAGCAAGATAATAAACGTGATTTACGTGAAGATACTTCCCATGTAGAGACCTGATAAGTATATAATTATGATATGAACCCAAATATGATAAATGCTGTAAGAGTGAAATAGTTGGAGTGCCATAACAAAACAGACAAGCGATAATGTATGATTTGGAGGATCAAGGAAAGCTTCAAAGAGTAAGTGACATTGGAGCTGGTTATACCAGGAGCTGAGTTTGGACTTGTGGAAATGAGAGAGAAAACTAAACAGTCAGTAGAAGCAGAGGATTTGCCACTTAATCCCACTGTCTTCAGGGGCAAGGCAGGTATTGTAGATGAGTGACACGGAGTTAGTATGGGGACTAGGATAATTGGAGAGTATGTTCCCTTTCCCCCAAAACACATTCATATTCAAATATTTTTTAAAAACACTATGCCAAACAAAATACTTTTCTGGCCAAGTTCTTGGCCCAGGCCCATTAGACTGTGACTTCTGGATAGGAAATGTTTGAAAATGGCAAACACTTAAATTAGTTGAAGGAATGTGTATTAAGAAATAATGGGAAGTAAAGCTGGGAAATTGTTTTGAGATACAGACTAAGTTTTTATATTCCACTGGGTTTGGTATCATAGCCGTGATCTCCTGGTTTTTATACATGTTTGTTACATGGGTATTATGGGAAGCCTTAAATGCCAGGCCATTGAGAAATTTATGTTAATTCCATAGGTCATGAAGATCATTAAAGGTAAAGAGGAAGTTGTTTCCTTAATTCTTTCATCCATACATTTATTCATTCATTTGGTGGTATTGAGCACTCTTTGTGCCATGGTCTGTGCTTGACTCTGAGGACTCAGTAAATATCCTGTCCTCAGAGACAGTGGCATTGTGATCTATATTGTCTTTGAGATCAGACCATTTATTCTGACAGCAGTTTGTATAATAAGAGAAAGAGATGGAGACAGAAGGACATTAGAAAATTAATGCAGTAGTCCATGTAGGAGAAAATAAAGGGAGCATAGCAGTTCAGTTCCTCAAAAAGTTAAAAATAGAATGACCAGGTATATACCCAAAATAATTGAAAACAGAATCTCAAAGAGGTATTTCCACACCCATGTTCATAGCAGCATTATTCATAATAACCAAAAGGTAGGAGTAATCCATGAGTCCATACGCAGATAAATGGATAAACAAAATGTGATAAATATATATGCAGAATATTATTCAGCCTTAAAAGGAAGGAAATGTAGACACATGCTAAATATGGATGAACTTTTAAGGACATTATGCTAAAGGAAATAAGCTAGTCATATAAAAGACAAATACTATGATTTCACTTATATGAAGTACCTAGAGTAGTCAAATTCATAGAGACAAGAATGTAGAAATGTCGAATGGTGGTTGCCAGGGTCTGGGGAGAGCAGGGAATGGTAGGTCATTGTTTAACAGAGTTTCAGTCTTACAAGATAAAAAAGTTCTGGAGATGGATGGTGGTGATGGGTGCACAGCAGTGTGAATGTACTTAATATTACTGAACTGTACACTTAAAAATAGTAAAGGTAGCACATTTTATGTATATTTTACTACAATTAGAAATAATTTTGGGGGTGCCTGGGCAAGAGTCAGTTGAGCGTCTGACTCTTGATTTTGGCGCAGGTCAGGATCTCATGGTGGTGCAATCGAGTCCTGAGTCAGCCCCCAGGCTGGAGGTTTAGCCTGCTCAGGATCCTCTCTCTCCCTCTGCTCCTCCCCCACTCGTTTGAGCTCATGTGCATGTGTACTCACTTTCAAAAATAAATGAATAAATAAAGAAGATCTTTAAACAAGCTTATTATAAAAAAGAAATAATTTTAAAGACAGAGTAAATGAGGGTCTAAATTTGGGTATTGGAACCAGAAAAGCTTCACAATTAACTGGTTGTGGTTGGTAACAAAGGTGGACAATTCCACAGAAAAAAATGAGATTTGAAACCCAAGAGTATTTTTGAGAATCATGCTTTCTCTAAAGAAGGTCAGTATGAGATAAATGTTGTCTTACCTGCTAAAATTCTGAGTGAAGATGCTGATAGGATCTTTATGTGGAGGTGTGCTATAGTTAAATGGAATACTGGTCTGAAGCTTAGAAAGGAGACCATGATGGGTAAGAATTTGAGGAGTCGCCTGTGTAGAGGTGACTAATTAAAAGAGGTGCTTAGTAAATGAGATTTCTGTGATGAAGCATGTGGTAACAAAAGGGAAGAGAGTGTCCTTTGGAGAAAGATAAGAAAATGCAGTCAGAAAAGCAGAAGAGGAAATGACACCACAGTGCTGTGACAGGTAAAAAAATGAAAGTGGTCTACCATGCCTAAAATTGGATAGATAAAAGAGATTTAAGGATAAAACTGGATTTTACTTAAAGTCATTCATTTGCAGTCAAGAGGTCTGTGACAGACCTCTTAACAGAGTGGTTTTGGTAAAGTGTCATGGAAAACCGGAGTTTTATAAAGTTCATACATGTTAAGCTTGACTGTACAAAGTGAGCTAGATTCAAAGGATGGAGTAATTGACTAAAAAGACAGTCAATAATGAAGTCATTAGAGTTTTCTAGGCATGAGATGACAAACTTCTGGATAGTTAAGAGTAGGGACTGGGTAAAACATGAAAGAAGCATTTTGAAAGAATAGTCAGTGGGACTCAGTGGTTGAAAGAAAAGAAGAGGTGCCTGGGTGGCTCAGTTGGTTGAGTGTCCGACTTCAGCTCAGGTCATGATCTCATGGTTCGTGGGTTCGAGCCCTGCATCCGGCTCTGTGCTGACAGCTAGCTCAGAGCCTGGAGCCTGTTTCAGATTGTGTCTCCTTCTCTTTCTGACTCTCCCCTGTTCATGCTGTCTCTCTCTCTCTCTCAGAAATAAATGAAAAATAAAGAAAAAAGAAAAGGAATAGTTAAATGTAACGTCATGTTTTTAAGCCTTTGAATTGGTGTTTACTGATGATATTGATAGAGATAGAGATATTAGAAGAGAATATCATTTAGAGGAATGATGAATTAGTTTCACATACATAGAAAACAAGTTACAGTAAAGGATTCCATAGACTTATGGAAACTATTCAGTAGGGAACTAGTAATGGCAAACTTAAGCGAGATCACAAGAATAGTAAGACACATTTGGGTTGGTCACAAAGAGGCTTTGGTTTAATTAATGGAAATGAATGAGTTTTATTTGATTTAAGTCAATGGAAGTCTACTTTATAAGTTAGATTAGATGGGAATCAGGAATGATTTGCAAAAAAAAAAAAAAAAATTGCTCAGACAGACAGCAGTAGAGTTCTTTCATTTCTTTGTTGGCCTGATTTTGAATGTGCCAAAATAATGAAGCTTCTATGTTGATGAGTTTTAAATCCTACAATTCTTTTCTTTTTCAAATGACAGACTTTTATTAAAAGACTGTTACCTCTAGCCTTGTAGTAGCTAGAGAATGAATTAGTAGATGAATTGGAGGCATCATCGTCTAATTTTATAATTGTAATAGTTAAAATACATTTTTACTTTAGAACATTCTTTGTCATTTATCATACAGTTAAAAATTGAATTAGCCTTAACTCTTTTTTTGTTTGTTTGTTTGTTTGAGTCACTAAGCTTGCCTGTGGCTGTTTTCTAAATATTTTCTAAGACGTAACTGAATAATCACTTCCTAAGAGCTCTTTGAACACCAGCCAGTAAAGGGACCAAAAGCTACAAAACATTTATATAGCAGCTGATTTATGTTATAGTGATTGTTGAAACAGATAGAGAAAAGGCCCAGTATTCCATTTTTACCATAAATATATAAAGAATGGGTAAATATTTGATACTATAGTACAGTGCCAAAGTGTACAATTATATTTTAGTATATAATAAAACTGAAAGAGCTTACAAAGGAAGATATTTGAAAATAGCATTATCAAGTTAATGAAATTCTACTAGTTCAAGACGAATGTCAATTAGTGTATGTACTTTTGGGGGGCACAATTTGTTAAGGTTCCAGACACACTTATTAGAAGGAGAGGGTTGTAGACAAAGTTGGCCATTAGACTGTACTTACCCTTGGGTACTTGTAGTGAGAAGGTCTTTAGGGTGCCACAGAAGTGAAGCTTCACTGTTGGATATCATAATCCCGTCAAATTCAATAGTCTATCGGAGGTCATACCCTGGAAAAGAAACAGCTTTTATCTTTTTTTATAGCATCAGACACTGTGTTCTAGAAAATGATTTAATTCCACAGATGTTATATCCTAAAATGTTAAATGAAAAGTTTGTGATGATATCTTCAAGGGTTTGAGTGTTTTAATTTGATTATGCAATGTATATACTTTATAATTACATTTTTGTGATTTGTTTGCTTTCCTATAGAAAAATAAGCCTCCCAGCCCACCAGCCTTTATCTTCATGATTGATGTTTCATATAGTAACATCAAGAATGGTCTTGTGAAGCTCATATGTGAAGAACTGAAGACTGTGCTGGAAAAACTGCCAAAGTAAGGGAACTGCCATTATTTTTCTAATTTGCACAATATTACTGAATTAATTTATTGGCCAGAAAACAAGTGCTGAATGACCCATGGATATCTTTTGCTAATGGGGACATTGAGTAAGTATTTATAAATTAAACAGCACCAGTTCTTTGAGTCCTTAGTCAGAGTTATCTTTTGTGCAAAGCAAAAGAAACAAACTGATAAAAATTAAGTCTATGGTAAACAAGATTCAGAGTACATTTTAATTATAAGGAGAATCCCAACAGTGTGATGGGAAAGACTTTGGATGTCTGTTATCCATCTTCAAAGGGGTTGGTTTTCCAGTGGAAACTGGTAGTTGTGGCATGTGGTAGATAGAGTTCTAAGGAATGCCAGTAAACTGCACTGTTGTCTTATGGCAGACATGGTGGCTTTTTAGCCAGATTTCCTTTAGGCCCTTATTATACACTGTTAAACCCCTTTGCCACTTTACTGCCACCAGGTCCTGTGACCTAAAGCATAAGGTAGATCACTTTTCTTGTCACAACAGGGGGCAGTGCACAAAAGGAAAGGTGGAAAGATATTTCGGCAAACATGGCTATTTTTCATAGTATACAAACTAGTTGTTTAGGATGAGAACTGCCATCCGGTAAGGAGACCTGGGACCAAGAGAAGGTCTTCCTTTATGAGAGGAGACACGCTTAAGAAAATAAAAGAGGCTGAGAAATATCGTCTGAACCCTAGTGTCTGAACCAGTCTCAACATCTTCCACCCCTCTATATCTCCTGAACAATCTCTGTTCTAGAAAGGGATGCTTTGAGGGATGGGCTGTCCATAGCCCTTAGGGCGTCCTGAGTCCTTGGGTGTCCATCCTCTATATTCGTTCCACATGTGGCTGCTTCACTGGTGCACGTGAGGCTCAGATGAGTGAACTCTGGACCTCCCAGGAGTAGCTTTGTTTGTATCTATGAAGCTAAAGTCATAATATTCTCAAGGATGGTTTGGAAAAGCAGTTGGGGATGTTTAAAAAACATTGAGGTGATTTCAAACTGAATTCTAGAATGAAGAATGAGCTGGGAGCAAGTTGAAGATGGGGCATAAGAAAGGCATGTGGTGCCTGGTGACAGTTTGTGACTGTAGTTTCTGTTACCTCGTTCTCAGGGATACTTGAGAACTGTGGACTGTCTGCTGAATAGGGCTGACTTTATCATAAACTTCTCTCACAGGGCTGTTTTAACTCTAAATCTGAAGTTGGAGCTTGATTCGTCTGAAAGAAAACTATAGTTTCTGGAAATGATGTCTCTCTCTTTCCCTTCTCTCAAACTGGTTAAATTGGACTATCCTATTCTCCGGATTACCTCACCAACCCATTGCTCCTTTTCAACACAGTGCTGATATGAAGTGCATAACCTATTGATATGAGTTATGAAATCACACTCCTTCCTTAGTTGTCATCATGACTTTTATATCTCATTGGAGCAGATTGTGGCTTCAGTGAAAGATAGGAGAAAACAATAAATGATGCTGGTTATTCCCTGCTACTTTTAAATGTCCCTTTTCAAAGTTTCTATCCAAGCCAAAATACCTTTTCTCCCTTTATCTTTTAAAACAAATCTGGTTGCTTTTTTTTCTTCCCCAAAGTTTATTTTGGTGTCTGTAGGTATATAATTTTATACTTTTTATGGCAAGATAGCCATCAGTTTGATTTACTTCTTTGAACCAGGTAATATGCCAAGTAACTTTTTAAAGCACAGTATAAGTCTAGATTAATGTCTAAGGTATGTTCATCTCTTAGCTGATCTTTTGAAAAGTAAAGGCCCCATTATTTACTATTTAACTTTGAATTTACATCTTTGATTTTGCTGGATGCCATTTCTGTCTGACTTCTCTGAAACAGGAAAGAAAAGATTTGAAATATTTCATCTCTTGTTCAGATCAAGCAGTTGGTTGGTTTGTTGTTGTTTTTTTTTTTCTTCTGGTTGTTTTTACTGCTCCTGTAGCTAAAATGTTCAAAATGCTTGATTTTGGAATATTCCAGTTCATCCAGTTACTAACATCTTCAGTTATGGCCTGTCAGATTCATTCCATTAAAATAATAGGGACAAGTATTGAGGGACAGGTTGTTCTCTCTGATATCCCTTATGTACCTTTATAAAATTTATATAGAATTAATATGAAGGAGAGACTGAGATTTCATTTTCTTTTGGTTATGATTTAACAAGGCAGTTATACTGTTGAAAAAGAAAATTTTAAGTTAGTTCTTTGTTTCTCAAACAAATTAAAAAAATATGTTCCCATGAAAACATGTTATAATATTTTGCAATAATGTGAAATGTTCTGATTAGATGTTTTTAAAAATGGTAATTTAGATTTTAAGTGAACCCTGTGAATCCCAGGATACTCCTTTCCCATCATTTGAAAATCTTCAAATCCAATGGGAAATAACAATCCAGATTCTTCTCTGTAATTTTTCTTTTGTGTCTTTTGCCTTAATTGACTCTAAATTAACTATTAAAAGAAAATAAATGCTTTTGGGATTTTCTGGACATTTATCACCTTATGCAATAAAAGGTTTACTCAGAAATGGGAGCTTAACCAGTGGTGTGCTGGTAAACTGGATCTCAAATAAGTAAAGCCTTTATTGTAGTGTTTGCTCATCCCTGTGGTGTAAAATATTTCTAGCCAGGCTGATTTTAAACTAGCAAGGTGACATCACTCAGCAGGAGTTGGGAAAAGATGCATACAATCAATTTATCAATTTGAGCTCTAACTTGCCATCCTAAATACAGCATTTCACCTTCACAATAATAATCCTGAGCAAACCTCTAATTCCCCATGTTATACTAAACCTTGCAGGAGCAGGGAACATAAACTATAAATCCATAGTCAAGGATTCATGATGTGTTAACTACCAGGTACTATATACTAAGAGCCCAATGAGAATGATTTGTAGAAATTGAGAAGAGGAAATAACTATGGTTGGTAGCATCAGGGGAGGTTTGAGAGAGGAAGAGTATCTGTATTTGGTGTTAAAGAGTCAAATTCTAACAAATAGGGGGGGCAGGGAGAACATGGGTACAGTATTGTATAAGGGTTAGTTGCATGAAATCATACAGTTTAGGATATTCAGGGGTGTGTGTGTGTGTGTGTGTGTGTGTGTATAAGTCTGTGTGCAGTTACAAAGGATAAGGATACTATTTCTGAAAATTTTGCAAGAGTCCACAATATAAACATTTACCAAGTGCTTTTGGAAGGGATTATGAGGATCTATTTAATCTGCCTACCCATTCATGAAGGCTGCAATGAAGAACAAATACCTTCAATTATTAAAGGAAGTAGAGAAGAAATAAAGAGGTTAAAGTCAATAGTTTGTCAGCCTGTACTCTGCTGAAGCATCAAAGAAATTGGGAAGCCTATAGTGGGATCAACAATATGAACTTCAGATACTTTCAACTATATATTTTATTTTCCTTTCTCTCATACTCAACTCTTTATGATATGTACAGAGTTTAGGAACTGAGCATGCTAGGTTCTCTTTTAAAAAAATTGTCCCTAAGCAAAATAAGTTTTACTGATATCTAAGGATCAAAAAAAATGGCCTATATCTTTTGTGTCTGTCGTGTAACCATTGAGTGCTGTTATATACACCAGTGAAAGTCAGTAAGCTCGTCAAGTAGTGCTGTAGGAGCGGGGAGGGTCAGAGGAGACAAAGAGAAACTTGGGAAAACATTTATGAGAGTTTAGACCACTCAAATCAAGTATAGACTTGAATATACATTCATGCCTTATACTCTTTTCAGGAAGATTAAGGCCTTATCTTGGAACTTTTTTAAAAAATTTACTTCCGGGGTGCCTGGCTGACTCAGTTTTTTAAGTGACTATTGACATCGGCTCAGGGCATGATGTCACTGTTTGTGAGATGGAGCAGCATTGGGCTTTGTGCTGACAGCACGGAGCCTGCTTGGGATTTTCTCTCTCCCTCTCTCTTTCTCTGCCCCTCACCCTGCTTGGGCATGCACTCTCTCTCCCTCTCTCAAAATAAATACATAAACAAAATTTACTTTTCATTATGGTTTTAGAATTACTACTTTTATTGTTTTGCCATGACATCACAACTGCTTACCTATTTAGAATTATATCAATTCACATATGTGATTTTTAAAATATATTTACACGGTATGTTTATATGGCGTATAGCTCTCAAAATCTAGGCAAATTTCTATTGAGAGTCTCTAGAATCTGTAAGAAAAGAATCACACAGAAGGAACAAGTCCTTTCTGGATAAAAATAGCTATCCTGTTTGTAATCTGAGTGTGCCTTTCTCTTGCTTCAGATGTTCCATTTGTTCTTCTGACCTTGTTGTGACTTCTGAGAGAGCTTTGTTTATAAAGAATGTAATAAGCCTAGCTTGTTTATTAACGAAAAAAAAAGCACACCTTGCAATTGCTATGCATTGAAAACACATATATTAAACAAAGAAATGTATTTTCATATCTGTTTGATTTTTTTGCCTAGAATTTTGAGAATTTTTTCCTTTATCAACTTATTTTTGTAATATCCCCCATCCCCTACTGTGACTCAGTATTGTTTGTATATGGTAAACATTCATTAAGAGCAAAACTTAAAATATATCTTCCATTTATTTTATAGAAGGTATACTTACTGAATTTCTGATAGAAACCTCTCTCATAAATACATGAAAGAACTTCAAACATTGTGTTTTTCTCATAGGGAAGAGCAAGAAGAAACTTCTGCAATCCGAGTTGGTTTTATCACATATAACAAAGTGCTGCATTTCTTTAATGTAAAGAGCAATTTGGCCCAGCCTCAGATGATGGTGGTGACCGATGTTGGAGAGGTCTTTGTTCCTCTATTGGATGGTTTCCTTGTCAACTATCAAGAATCCCAATCTGTGATTCACAAGTAAATATCAAGTGTTTTATGATTTAGATAAAAATCAGGGATCTGTTTTGAATTATTTTGATTTAATCACATGTTGTTTTGTGGTTAGCAAGGGGGTTTTAACATATGGGTTGTAAAGCTCTATCATTTATGTTACTTCTATTTTAAATGTACGGCAATATCTAAAAGGGAGAAGTTTTGTTTTTGTTTTGTTTTTTTAATATACTCAACCAGATCAGTTCCTTCTCTTTGCTAGAAAGGTTATGCAAAGGAGATATTTCCTGCATATTGATGAGTATATTCAACAATGATGGTAATAGCTAAAGATATAGCCATTGTTCCAAGAATTTATAGTCTCAGAAGTCAAATATGTAAATAGTGAAAAAATATTTACAAAGAGTATGCTTTTGTAATTGTCCCAAATAAATCATAAATTTTGGTTCCAAAGCATGCCAAGATAGAATTCCCTGAGGGATTACCTGTGAAAGTCACCCATAGGTGTTCAGCATAAAATAACCATATGCATTTAGGCTTGAAATGTTGATTTATTACTTGAGGCTTATTACAAATATGCTTAACATTTAAAACCTATTACTTATTCATTTATTACAGTTTATTGGACCAGATTCCAGAGATGTTTGCAGACTCTAATGAGAATGAGACTGTCTTTGCTCCTGTCATCCAGGCTGGCATGGAAGCACTAAAGGTGAGAAGTCTTTTTTCATTGCTAATAAATAAATTTTTAAAATCAGACACACACACTCATACACACACACACACACACACACACACACACACACGAAGTTTCATCTATGAAAGAAAATACAGCTTTCATTAGAGCATGTAGTTTGCTAGAGACCCGTTCCAAACTTCCCTACAAATCTTGGGAGGAAATGGCCAAAACCATGGATTGCTCCCAGCGTTTACATTCCAGAACTATCATCATCTGAGGAACTGATTTTGTCAGGATTTCCAGTTTAACTCCTCCCTTTGGCTTTTATATGAACTTTATATGATCTGTTTTATGTTTTTTATTTTTTTTAATGTTTGTTTATTTTTGAGAGACAGAGTGCAAGCGGGGGAAGGGCAGAAAGTGAGGGAGACACAGAATCTGAAGCAGCCTCCAGGCCCTTAGCTGTCAGCACAGAGCCCAATGTGGAGCTTGAACTCAAGAGCTGTGAAATCATGACCTGAGCCGAAGTCAGATATTTAACTGACTGAGCCACCCAGGGGCCCTATATGATCTGTTTTAAAATTACTTCAACAATATCAGAACTACCAGATATGAAGGGAAAAAAATCCTTCCATCACCCTTTCTTTCCTAGTGGTTTTCAAACATGCAAGGGCAGGGCCCCTGACAGTGGCAGATGTGAATGCCACACAGGGCATTGCTGAAAGCCAAAAGCAGATGTGAGGTTGGCTGTGTCTTCAGTTGGGAAGCCGAGCCCTAATGACTTGGGCCATTTTCATAGTAATAAAGACAGCAGTCTGAAGAAGGCAAAATGATTGACAGGTACTGACTGTTAATCATTATTACCTTAGCTCAAGAGTCAGATCACTTTGCCCTGCATAGCTAGTTCCTAAAAATTTATTTTTTAATTTTATTATTAAAGTTGAATTGAAATTAACTTCTAAAGTAAAATGGCTAGTGCCAATAACAATAGCAATAGCAATAGTAATGCTATAGAACTGAGTTTATGAAACCCTTCCACATAAATTTTGTGTCTACATATTGTAGTTTGGTTTTAGTACAGTGATTCTTACATGGGTTTTCTGATCTTCAGAATATTTACTCACTGAATCAAAAACTTGCAGATGTCCCTCAAAAAGCCTCAGAATACATTTCAATTTAACATAAAATTAAAAATAAATTTTATATCTTAAAATGATTTGGACATGTTAGGGTCCATCTAGTGGAAACCAATAGTGATCATTGGTTGGCTTACAGAAAGAATTGGGAATTTCTATTTTATTCCACATTACAAAAAGCAAATATTTTCTATTTCAATTTGAAAGAGTTTTGTTGTTGTTCTTTTTTCCAGTAAGGTATCTAGAAATGGCATGTGAATTTCCTGATATATGATCATCGTACATGGCCCAGCGAGTTTTTCTGCTCTCAGAAATTAGTACCGGGAATATAATTGTATTCATGTTCTAGTGCCTGAGAGGAAAGATGAATTGATATTCGTAAGCCAGTATATCAGTTAAGACAATAGAGTGGAATGGAGAATATGGGCATATCTTCTAGGGCACTAAAGTGCAGAATCCCCACTCAACCCCCTTTTTTCTGAAAGGAAACAATACTGTCTTATAACAATGGGTTTACATTGGTCTAGAGGTCTAGACACTGCTTAGCAGCTTTGAAAGAAAACAAAATGGATAAAGGAAATTTGCCTCCATACATTCCGTGTGTCCAAAATATGATGTTCCCTATGAAGCATTACCGCAAAACCATTGTGTTGGGTATAACTGTAATGTTCTTGGAGACTGGTCATGCACCACAGCTGGGGCAGTCAGCAATCACAGCGCTCATGTAGCAGAGGCCACTTCCTTTCATCCGGTGTGTTTTTGTATCTTTTGCATGTGATTTTTTGTTGTATTTGCAATTTTTTTTGTTAGAGTAAGTATAGCTTTACACTGAAGTTTAAAAATCAGAAGAACTAATATCTAAATGTGACAACTCAGAATAACTTCACAAATATCAAAGTTAGTAAGTAGCATTCTTCTTACAAAGTAAAAGAACTATCTTTATAAGAGGTAAAGAGTTGTGTTTTTAAAAAGATAGGGGACTGCCTTTATAAAGTGACACTGTTGGACATAATGTTGGTGGCAGTTGCTGTCGTGTGCCTGCTGGCAGAGCCGACCTTGTTCGCCAGCACCTGTCTTCTTGAAGGGTGGAATGGTGCCCTGCTCTGCGCAAGGATAAGCAACACAATTAACTCTTCGACTAGAGAGTCACCGAGTCATGTGTTAAAGGGCAGCTACATTTTTAAAATGCAGGTTTCTGGCCCTATTCCCAGAGATTCTAATTCATCAACTCTTCAATTTGTTCTACTGATCATTTGTATTTGAGAATGACCAGCACAGGGATTATTATTCCTTTTGCAGCCTCTAAGAACATTCTTGCATTATGTTAACTCACCAGCAAATTGCCTGCCCCATACAACTTTGTATGTTACTTTTATACTAGGAAATCTTTCATGTAACCATGACTTAACATCTTGCCCTAAGCTTTTCATTAATGGTTTAATTAAGAGAAAACACTAAGGAGACAGTTTCTTTCTTGTGTAGAATGTTAAATGAAGATATTATTGCATATTAATTAATTTCTTACATGTAGAAAGAGCCACTGGCTGGTTTCCTAGAGTCAGTTTTTACAAGCATTCTAACTCCTAATGTTTCTTCTAGCCTTAACTACCAAAAAAGATACCAATGATACTTAGGGTAAATTTTCTAAATTTAATTATTTTCTTTCCATGACCTTCTTGGTGATTTCTAGCTCTTTACATTTGCTTTGGTGATTCTATTATATATGTATCTTTAATCTGTTTCCTTAAAACTTTTTTTTTTTTTTTTGAGAGAGAGAGAGAGAGAGAGAGAAAATCTTAAGAGGGTCCATGCTAAGTGTGGAGCCTGACGTGGGGCTCAATCTCACGACCATGAGATTATGACCCGAGCCAAAATCAAGAGTCCTTTGCTTAACCAACTGAGGACCCAGTGGCTCAAAACTTTGCTATAAATAGATAGTTGATATAAAAAAACAGATTAATGAAAAAGTTTCCTCTGCATCTGCCAGAAGATTCTGGGTAATTATAATTCATTGTACAAGAGCAGAAACTGCTGTAATATAATTGGAGCTTGTCTGCAGGTTATGTTTTCTACCTTGTAGCAACTTTATAGGTTTGGATGAAGAAAACATTTTTTCCAAATAGGATAAAAGTGTTGTGTGTGTGCATGTGCATGTACATGTGTGTCTGTTGTGTGTATGATTATCTACCTCTGACAGTGATACTATCTCATCATCTTTTTAGGATTTCTGTGGCAAAAAGCAATTAGACTTAAATTTGAGTAGCTTGTATACAAGGGCACTAAAATGCTTGCCTGAAGTCATTATTAGGCAAAGAACTAACATTTTTGAGAATTTGCAAGGTAGTGTCTAAATATTGAGAAGACCACATCATTCATTTACTTGTTCTTTCAATCAAGAAAGATTTATTAAATATTTTGTAAGGCAATGTCAAGACTACTGTTTCTATTTCTAACTTGCTTACAGTGTGGTAGAAGAGATGTAACTCTGTAATGCAACACATGATATTTATTGCTCATATTCCCCAAAAGGCCAGGGGAGGAGAGCAGAGAGGAACTTTGGAAAGCCCAGGACTGTGGCTGTTCAGCTGAATTGCTCAGGATATTATGAACAAGAGGCCAGGGGTGAGAGTCTCACCCTCAGTAGACAGGGAGTAGAAACTGAAGGAACATCCAAGTGCAGGGTTTTTTGTGTGTCCAAGTGAAGACATTTTAGAACTAGACTCCCCCATTTGAATTAGCGCTTTATTTTCTACCAAATAGATGCCAAGTGAAATCCTTATATAATTAGCTGTAATAAACTTCTTGAAGCACAGAAAGTAGACAAAAACTAACAAAAAACATGTGCTAATTTGTCACAAAGAGGGAAGATTTGGAAAGTTCTTATGCATACTTTCTCAAAAGTCCCTGAACTATTCAACTGCAGACTTTGATACACTTTTTTTCTGTTGCATATATGTCTGTGACCACAGCATCTTGTTTTCTTAGTGTCTTTTTTCTCACAGTCTGTCAGAGTCTGCATCTCCTCTCAAAATGTGACACTCATAACTCAGCTATATGTGAATTTCTAGCATTGTCTTTTTATTTGGCCAAACAATAGTTTTTCTGAGTTAGCTATTACTTTTACCAGAAAACTAGATAAATAGTATTAGGCAGCAAATTGAAAGGAAGTGGCCTTTAATGGTTATGCTTCAAATATGTCACGAATTGGGAAATTTATCTTTAAAGTACCTTCATGTATATCTAAATTTGATTTGCACATGATGCATCACATTTCTTCCCTTCTAAAATTTATGGAGCACCTATAGAGTGAAAGCTCTAGGGAGAAACACTGTAGAAAAATCAAGGTCCTTTCTTCCTCATGAGCCTGTGACCTATAGAAGACAGTCGGATACATAAAGTTGCGATACAGTGTGATTAAGTATTATCTGCAAAGTAGAGTGGGGACATGGAGGTAGAGGCAGCCAACTCTCTTGAGGGTGATATTAACACATCTCTCAGAGGAATGGACATTGGAGTTAAATTTTGAACAATGCGTTCTCCAGCCAGCCTTTCTCAAACTGTTTTCCATCATAATAAAAATGACATGTGTCATTGTCATTTATCAATTCTATATGATACACTTGTGTGGACACAATCAGATTTTGGTAAAAACATAACATTTTGTAGGGATGTAGAGCATATAATCCCTAGGAACTTTTTCTTTTATTGCTACTTGCAGAAGATTTTATGTGATTAATGAAATTATAAGTCTAATAATAAGCCGTTATAATTGGCTAATGAATTAGAAATAAATATGGTTACTATATTTTTCTCAATTTTGGACTTTGTGTTTTTAAAAATTTTTTTTAACATTTATCTATTTTTGAGAGAGAGAAACAGTGCAAGTGCGGGAGGGTCAGAGAGAGAGGGTAGGGAGACAGAGAATCTGAAGCAGGCTCCAGGCTCTGAGCTGTCAGCACAGAGTCCAATGCGGGGCTCCAACTCATGAACTGTGAGATTATGACCTGAGCTGAAGTCAGATGCTTAACTGACTGAGCCACCCAGGTGTTCCTGGACTTTATTTCTTTATTCAGCCCTGATTTTTTTTCTTCAGAGTTTTATTCTATGAGTAGTATTAACAAGGCAATTATGTATATTTAGTCATGATTAATACCATATACTGGTCATTGAATTCTCTCAACAATATTTTATGTAGTTATTATTTTTTCTGTGTCATGTATTAGGTAAGTAAGGTTTAGAGAAGCTAAGTAATTTGCCCAGTATCACTCAGCTAATAAAACAGTTGGGTCTCTTATCCACACAGATTGGAACCAGGATTCATGCTCCCAAGTACCGTGGTATACAAGTACAACACTTGTATGAGCAGAGACTAGATAGATAGAAGTGAGGGAATATCTGGATGGATTGACAGTGAACTCCTTAGAGGGACTGGGTGGCCAGCCAAGAAAACTCGGGAAGAAGATGCACTTTTAAAAAAATGTTTTAGGGGCTCCTGGGTGGTTGAGCATCTGACTCCGGCTCAGGTCATGATCTCACAGTTCTTGAGTTCATGCCCCATGATGGGCTCTCTGTTTATCAACACAGACTTGCTTTGGATCCTCTGACTCTCTTCTGCTCATTCTTTTCTCTCTCTCAAAATAAATAAATACTTAAAAAAAATCATTTTATACCTTTTCTATTACTTCAATTAAAAAAAACAAAATAAACAAAAAGTACTTTCAAAACAATGAGAGTGATATAAATGAAAAAAAATTAGTCATAGAATTTAAAAACTTAAGCATTTTTTTCAATATTGCTATAAATTTTACTCAGATTTGGTCATAGGAACTAGTGTGTCTTTTTTTTTAAATGTTTATTTATTTTTGAGAGAGAGAAAGAGACAGAAAGAGAGACAGAGAGAGAGACAGAGTGTGAGTGAGGGAGGGGTGGAGAGAGAAGGAGACACAGAATCTGAAGCAGGCTACAGGCTCTGAGCAATCAGTATAGAGCCCAACGCAGGGCTCCAACCCACAAGCCATGAGATCATGACCTGAGCTAAAGTGGGACGCTTAACCAACTGAGCTACCAGGGGCCCCAAGAACTAATGTGTCTTAATCAGCCACAGTGTTGATAGCATATCTTTCCTATGTATACGTGTAGGGTCACTATCTCTGCTTCTCCATTCATCCTTGCCTTTGTTTTGGTTTATGCCGTATCGATAATTTGTAGAAGACTAATGCAGCAGTAAAATCGCTGCTTACTGATGGCCACGATGAGCACGAGACGGGCATGGGTTATACACCCTTCCGCACGTGCCAGCTGTGACCCCACCTCTGTGACCCACGCACAAAATGTTACATGTCTCTTAGTGAGACACATTAGGACAGGTCTACGCTTGAATTTTATCCATTTGTATTTTAGGGAATTATTCACAAACTCATATATCTTATTCGTAATAGCAGATAACTTAACAACACATCTTACCGCTGACCCAGACACACTACCATGTGGTGCTAAACCGACTTTTGCATACAACAGCTCCAGGCCACGGAAAGGGAGAAATGGATTCCAGGCCAAAGGAACAAAATGTGCAAAGATGTGGAAGTGTGTAAAGCACGTGGTATATTGCAGGAAAACAAGAAGCTTATGTGGCAGAAACTTCCCCTGTAAGGGGTGGCAGGGGTGAGGAAATGTAGACTTGAGAGGTGTACTCCAGCTAAACTCCAGAGGGCCTTGAAGGGCCAGAGGGTCACTGGCTGTGTGACCTGGGGCAAAGTGATGAGCCTTAGGTTTTTTAGCCTAAGAATGCAGACAACAGTTCCTTCTGCACAAGGTTATATTAAATAAGAAATGTGTGTGAAGGGCTGGCATAGAGCTGCACCCAGCAGTTGCTTGCAGCAGCCCATCTCACACTGTTTTACCTTTCCTGCTCCCACACAGATAAAGGAATGTGGACTTTGTCACAAAGTAGAAAGTGTCCAGGATTCTTATGGAGAAGTGCCCCACACATGATCAGAACAGTTACCTTTGTTTCAGAGAGTGCACTGGCAGCAATACGCCAGGATAGTTTGGAGAAAGGCAAGATCGGAGGGGTCAGTATAACAAATCATTCAATCTCAGTAAATTTTGCTTAGTGGATTATTTCTTAGGTCCTTAAATAAGATTTTAAATATTCTTAATGCAGAATTGACTTTTGTGGAACCTAAATTCATCTTTTTGTTGCTTCCCAGGAACTACAGATGTATAATCTCGTCACATATTTTTCCTTTTGTCATCTTGTCTGATAGCTGGTTCCTTGTGTCTACTGTTGCCACAACACTGCTACATTCATGTGCATTCTTCCATGAAACACCACTTTAGGTTTAATCTGTGTTTACTAAAGGTTTGAAAGAGGAGCTTCTGTTGCATCATGATCCTAGGAATTCTGTTTTACTTTTTCATCATGGGGTTCACTTGGTCCTGAAAGTCTAGGCTAAACAAGAAAGTATTTTCCCTGTAATACATCCTTTTAATAGTTTGTCAGAGCATCATGTATATGGACCTACTTTCAAATATTGGCTGTTTCATTTACAACTTGTGTGACTTTAGGCAAATCACAATCCTATCTAAGCCTCAGTTTCCTAGTCTATAAAATGGAGAGAATAGTACTTGCCTAGGAACACAAAGGGTATTGAGAGGATTAAATGACAAATGTATGGTGCTTGGCTCATAGAAAGTCCCTGTGTTTTCATTTATTTCTGATTCCCTTAAAGTAGAACTTTCCCACCCAGGACATTTTCTGTAATTTTTTTTTTCTTTAGGCAGCAGACTGTCCTGGGAAGCTGTTCATCTTCCATTCCTCCTTGCCCACTGCAGAAGCACCAGGAAAGCTCAAAAACAGAGATGACAAAAAACTGATTAATACGGACAAAGAGAAGGTATTTGTAAACAATGGCTCTTTGAAGTATCGTTAAGTCAGGTTGTAAAGGGGGGTAAAGAAAGAATGCACCCTTCATGTAAGAAAGGGAGAGAAGCTAAATGCAATGTATAAATCCAGAACATTGTTTATTATGAGAATATTTTGAATGGCAAATAATTTAAGAAGTTTTATATTCCTAGAGAAACCAATATCTGAAGTAAACTTAAAATAAGGCCTCAAACTTTTCATGTATAAACTGTGTAAGAGTCTGGGTGATAAGACTATAATACAAATGGGAGAGAAATGGAGGGAAATGCAGGAAGAAGATAGAGGGAGAATGTAGCCAGCACCATAGAACAGCAGCACTCCTGAGACAGGAAACAGAGGTACCTGATGCTCACAACGTGCTTTGCTCAAACCCTCCGACAGTATCGCCATGGGGTAGGGCGTAGAAAAGTCAGTGGGAGGGATAAGACCATGCTGTAGGCATCCAGCTACTGGCCACATAACACCAGACAAGTTGCTTCATCTAGGTCTGTAAAGGTAAGACAGCAATGTTCGTTTCATTAGCATCGTAGGAGGATCAAATAAAATTGCACACACACATCTGTTTCACACAGCATGAGCCTGGCACACACTGGGTGCTCAATAAATGGCTGTTGCTTAGATGATAACCGTAATTCATTCCTTCAGTCCAGTTCACTTAACTGGAAAATTTTTTTCTGTCATTTTAAAAGAATTCAACAGAAATAAAAAAATTTAAACCAAAAATATTTTGTGATTTTTCTTTTTCCCTTTGTGCATCTTCTTCTTCAGATACTTTTCCAGCCCCAAACAAATGTCTACGACTCACTGGCCAAGGACTGTGTGGCTCACGGCTGCTGTGTGACCCTCTTCCTCTTTCCCAGTCAGTATGTGGATGTGGCCTCTTTGGGTCTCGTGCCTCACCTCACTGGAGGAACTCTTTACAAATACAACAATTTCCAGGTAAAAGCCAGCAACTGTTCACCTCAAGTTTTTGTACTGCTGTGTAACTTTTGGTGCTTAAATCATAAGTTATGAAAGCTGTGCCCCCTTGTGGACAACTGGCAAATAAGTTCTAGAGCCAGTGGAGACCATGTATATGTGATTAGGCAATTGCTTTCCTACTCTCTAAGTATTTGGGAACAGATTGAGCTCATTTAGCCTCAGAAGTGAATTTCAATGTAAGATTCCATGATGAGGAAAAATATATTCTATATAAAAAGTTCAGTATTCTAAATATATTTAAGATACTGTTTTTGAAAGTGACTTTGTGTTTTAAATTGTTACAATTTTGGGCATCAATTCATTATACCCTTCTCTTCCGGTCTTGGATTGAGAGAGGCACGAGATAGTAAAAATGTCAGCACTGTACAGACATAGGTCTGTGGGCAAGTGGGCTTGCTAATGCTTTACCCTTCAATGTAACACACCTATATACCCAGGCACAGGGTGGGCATAGGTACAAACTTCTCCTGTGGACAAACGTACTTCAAAATTTACCATATTGAGAGGTAATAAATGTGTGTCTCCTGCGGGCAGGATGCCTCCCAGAAAGAAGATACAGAATTGATACAAAATAGACTAAGCTAGGCCCACCCACTTTCTTTACTCAGACTTACTAATCAGATAAGTCACCTGCCCTCACCTGAGAAGAAGGGGTCAGGGGAGTGCCTCTTAAGTACCTATCCATGGAAACATGGAGTGAAAGTAAGTGTTCCCTCAGCATAAATGACAAATGTTAACCATCATCTATTTTTGTTTATCATCAATAACATTATTTTTCATCACGTAGCTATAGACTTATGTTGTAAACTGATTAAGGGGTTTGATAAGACAAAAGATTGCAAATGAAATAAAATTGAAAAATCTTTAAGAACTGTTTTTCAGATTTCTGGATAAGGGTTTTAATTAAGATTTTAAGAAGTAGGAATTGTTATTTTAAGTATTTTGCTGCCATCTGGTGGGCATTGATTCTACTTTATTTTTTAGATGCATATGGATAGCCAACAATTTTTGAATGACCTCAGAAATGATATTGAAAAGAAAATAGGATTTGATGCTATCATGAGGGTCCGTACCAGCACAGGTAATTTTCAGTTATACTATTTTTCAGGTCTCCATTGGGTAATTGTTTCCTATTCAAATTAATAACAGGCCAACAGAGAAAATTACAATAAATTTAATAGAAGCAAAAAATTCCCTTTTTCCTCATCATTAGGTTTCAGAGCCACTGATTTCTTTGGTGGAATTTTTATGAACAACACCACTGATGTAGAAATGGCAGCCATTGATTGTGACAAGGCAGTGACTGTGGAGTTCAAGCATGATGACAAACTTGGTGAAGACAGTGGAGCCTTAATCCAGGTGATTTAAAGCTTATTCCCATCGTTTGTGTTTTAGTTTGTTACTGACAGCAATCACTGGGGAGACTAAAATACCATCAACTGTGTCAGTCTCTCTATAAAGAAATCAAACTCTATTTCTCCAAAGACAAAAGTCATTAGATTATAGCATTCCGTTGTGTATTCTCCAGAGCCTGATTTATATATGCTGATTGTATAAAGTAATAATTGTATGTCCTCACATGAGAGCCCAGCAAACTGTGGTCAGTATTGTAAGCATTAGCAAACTGATACCAGCAGTGTTCAATTCTTTCAGGCTTTAGTATCTGTTCATTCATTTGTTGCATTCCTACCATATGTTAGACACCATGTTAGGTACATCATTATGTTATATGCAGGTATAAATAGAATTTGGTTTTGTAGTAAATAAAATTAACTAGAAGCCATGGAGATTTTGAATTAAAATAAGAACGATTATATCTAATGGTCATAGTTTTCAGATACTGGTATCACCCTTAAATAATAAAGAGAGGTTATCATTAAGTTGAGAAAGAACTCTAATATTTATTTTTGGTCACAGACATTTGAAGAAGGGATACTTGTTTGCATTCTTAAAATATATATGTCATCAGCATAAGACTTAAGTACATCATCAAAGTTAGCTATGTGTTTGTAAACATAAAGTATTGTTTTTGAACCTGAATCCCTGGTAATAAAATCTGAGATATGTGAAAGTACACTGATAGTAGATGCACAGAGATACGTATGTGTGAAAGCCAAGTTAAAACTTAAGTTTAAACCAGTTGAAATGCTACATAAAGACCCAGTGTATGAATTGTCATTATTCTTCCCTTATTTGTTATTGTTCACTCATTAACAACAATATAAAAAACATCTGTGGAGAGATTTAGAGGGCTTTGAGTTTAAAACACAACACTAAAACACATACACAGTGCTCTGTAAGTGTAAGATCAGACTAGCTTCGGTGGACATCAGAGCGTAAAAGCATGTGTCCTTGATGTTGCCTCTGCAGTGTGCTGTGCTGTACACAACCGTCGGAGGTCAGAGAAGACTCCGGATTCACAATCTTGGCTTGAACTGCAGCTCCCAGTTGGCTGATCTCTATAAGAGCTGTGAGACAGATGCCCTTATCAACTTCTTCGCCAAGTCAGGTACCACCCCACTAATCCTGTGCTGCTGTGTATCTTGCCTAATAATTCAGTCAAGACTTGTTGGTTAATTGATTAGTAACTGACAACTTTTGTGGCAGCACAGCCTTTTCTGTGGGCAAATTCATAAAAACAGAGTGTCGAGGAGAATACTCTGCATTTCTGATTCCAGATTATTATTGAGATATCTCCATTCAGGCCCACACTACACAGTTTTATTCAAAATTTCCTTCTTAGGGGCATGGGGATTCCTGAGTTGAAATTTAGAAAGGTAATACTTAGACTTTTTTTGTGGTATATGAGTATGCCCTCTGGCACTTGGGGATAATGGAAGAAGACTGTTCTAATGTTAGGCTGAACTTGCTTATCCACACCACGATAATTATGAAATTCCAGGGGCCTGAGTTGGACCTTCTTTGGTTCCTTCTCCCCTTTATAATCCCCTTTGAAATTCTACATCAAGGTTTAGAAGAAACAGCAGTCTAGTCTGTAGGAGTTCAGGACATCAGGAGGTGGCAAATTAGTCTTTCTTTCCTCTGTGTATAGAGTTCTGTTTCTAATCTGTGGAAAAAATCTGGACTAATTACCTACCTTTTGTTAGAGGTTGGCCATTGTTCTCCATTGAGTATGTTGTCATACTTAGTAAAATGGAGAACATTATCAAATGACTTCAACATTTTAAACACTGTTATTCTTTGGTGGGTGGTCTGAAGATAATAGCATTTTGTTTATTATTATTACCATTTGAAGGGACTGATTTCTGAGCCAGAGCTTTCATGCTCTTTTCATTGTTTTGTGCAACTAGCATTTAAAGCAGTTCTACACCAGCCCTTGAAGGTCATCCGGGAAATTTTGGTTAATCAGACTGCCCATATGTTGGCATGTTACCGGAAGAATTGTGCGAGTCCATCTGCAGCAAGCCAGGTAAGCCACTTATTGTCCTTAGATCCTAAAGTGTTACAAGCAATTATGTGTTCTTTCAGCATTTAGCTACTGAAGGCTTATGCTGATCCAGGCACTTAGATGCTGTTCGTAGTGAACTATACAACTAAGAAGACTGAGACTGCTATTTGGAGAGGCTATCGTCTTTTCATAGCTAACATTAAAAAACTCAGTGGCTTTACAAGAGGCATGAACCAAAAACTATGTGTGCATTTTGGGTTGACAGTCACTACATTATGTATAAATAACAGAATGTTATATGTAAGAAATGTCATAATATAAATGAGATTCTCTTTTGCTTATAAGAGGGATATTTGGTTGAGAAATGTGTGTGCGTAAATATCTTTTGGTATGTTAACAATCATAGTTGACATGAGCAAATGGCAGGAATGACCTCTTTATATTTTATAAGCATGAATATAATTTATAAATATTGGAATTCTATATATTTAAAGGTTAATAACAGGTATGAAGAGTTTTAAAGGAAACGTCTTCGGGTACCATCTACTAATATGAAAATTTTAGAAGATCCTTTAAATAAATCTCATTTAGACTCTCTCCTGTAAAATAAAAAGAACCTCATGTTCCCATTTATTTTTGTATCTGTTCTCTTGTTCACATTTTTCCCTATGTCAGTCAAAGCTGAATGCCACTTTTCATAATTTTATGTTGAGTATCTGAATATAGAATTTGGATTGAAAGAGAAGACAGTGAGCAACAGATGGGAGAACTTTCTGGTTAACTCATTGTCAGAAGCGAGTGCTGAGAGGACATCTGAAACCCCACTCAAGAGTAAGCCTTTAGCAGCAGAGATGGTGTAGATAAAACTGGGGGCCAACTTTCATAATCTGGGTAAAGAAGGAAAATAAAACACAGTTATTAGCTAGGACTATTTACAAAAATTCCTTTCTGGGCTGTTCTAAGTGATTGAATTAGCCATCCATTCTTCTGTCTCCTGGTGTTGACAGTCACATAAGGAACTCTTGAATCTGTATGTGAGTGTCAATCGTGTTTATTATCTAGAAGATTTGGAACTTTAGTAACTGAACTCCAATATCAGTACTATTTCACAGTGTACTTGTTTAATTTATACAGAGCCCACCAGATGTACCTGGATATAGTCCAGTCATGAGCACTTTACACCCCCAGCTTTACTATTTGTTTTATAGCTCTGGAAACATCAGTCTGTGTCTGGAGTATCTCACACTTCAGAAGGATTAGTTAAAGGAGAACAGGTACAGTTAGTGTCCTCAGAAAGTTTATTTGCTAACGTTAAAGCAATTGGATTCAATTTTAACCTTTGGTTAAAAACAAATCTGTTGCCTATTTAAGAAAAGAAATGAAATCTACCTGTTCCTTCTGATTTAAAGTAAAAGCTTTGTCTCTACTACTAGATCATCTGTTCATGCAGTTTAATTATTTCTGGAGGAAGAATATTATGATGCCATATTTTCACTGAAAAAGTTGATAGAGATTATTTCTATTCTTATGATGAGATTTTTACTTTCTCCATGAGCACATGTCAAGTGTACATTTCAGCCAATGATGTGCTTTAAGAAATGACATAATTTAGATATGATTATCCAGCATGGAGGGAGAAAAATGTATGCTTTATAAAAGTTAGTAACAATAGTATTTTAAAATATACCATTACTGGGGCTCCTGGGTGGCTTAGTTGGTTAAGCGTCCAACTTTCGCTTAGGTCATGATCTCGCTGTTCGTGGGTTCGAGCCCCGCGTCGGGCTCTGTGCTGACTGCCAGCTCTGAGCCTGGAGCCTGTTTCTGTCTGTGACTCCCTCTCTCTCTGACCCTCCCCTGCTCACGCTGTCTCTCTCTCTCTCCTAGAAATAAAAAAAATAAATAAATAAATAAATAAATAAAATATACCATTACTTTAAAAACATGAAATGGCTGGACTTGGGGTTCTCTTCAGAGAATGTAACTTCAGATGTCCTGTTCTTCATAGTTCCATTTGTGAACTATGTGTACTATTTCGTATCTGGGAAGAAATTGCTAAAGGAATTCCACTCTTTTACTATAGAGTCCAAAGTTTCCTCGATGCAAGCAGGACTATTAAACATCTGGATACTTGGATTATATGACAGTGAATCTCAGATCTGCTTTTACTGAATCTCCAGGGCCAGGACTAGCTTGAGGCATGAGAGGCACTTAGTGTGCAAAATTTAAGGAGGCCCCACTTTGGAGGTCATATTAGAGATGTTGGATAAGACATATACCTACAAACAACATTAAAGCAATTTGTTAAGCTTACATAAGCAAGGTAGATTCTTTTCATTAAATCTAATAACTCACTGTTCTGAACTTAAAGATATTATATCATATGGGAGTACAGTGACTTCAAAAGGAAAGTCAGATGGACTTAACTGCAATGTAATAGGTTTTTTTATTCATCACTGCTCTGTCATTTCGAAACTAGAAAAGAATTCTCCAAATTCAAACTGGACTGATGTAAATTTTTAAAGTTTGTTTATTTATTTTGAGAGAGAGTGAGTGTGTGTAGGGTGGGGCAGAGAGAGTGAGGGAGACAGAATGAATCCCAAGCAAGCACTGAGCTCTCAGCGCAGAGTCCCATTTGGGGCCTGAACTCACAAACCACTAGATCATGACTTGAGCCAAAATTAAGAGTCAGACATGTTCAACCAACTGAGCCACCCACATGCCCCTCATCTGAATTTTTACTCCTTCTTCACCTGTACCTTTTTCCCCAGGAATAGTGTCCATCTGTTGCCACATTTCCTTCCCCGCTATCTTCTTGTTTCTTTCAGTCTAATTCCATTCTTCTTCATCAGTTTTCCTCCTTATTTACCTCCTCAGTTTTCTTCTTTCCACTCCCTCTCATCTAATCTCCTCTAGTCAGACTTTTAGTCGGTAGAGTCATCAGAGGCCAGGCTCCTCCCCTTGTGGCATTTAGGACAACAGATTTTCAAACTGTCTTAATATAGCCTGGTTAATGAGAAGCAACCAGTGAAATGACAAGATAATATTGAAAAACCTTGTGTTTTTCTAAGAATATTCTCAATCCATAATATGTAAGGCCAGATGGCTCTGGAATTTGACTATGATCTGGTTCCTACATCTTTTGATCATAATTTTTCTGGGTTGAAAAAGTGGTAGCAAATGTTGTCAAATAAAAATCTTATGCTAGAGGAAAAAAAAACTATAAGAAGAGTATGAGGAAACATGCATTTAATTGTCTTTGATTCTCTGAAAAGAGATTAGAAGGAGAGGAGAAACAAACTACAAAGTACCATTGTCCTGAAATATTTAACTAAACCAGTTAGAAAACTGAGTAGGTACACATTCCTTACTTAGTAGATCATGAGAAGAAACTTAGAATGTAAAGATTTAAGTTGAGGAGTAAATCCTAACAGAGCTCCAGAGGAAATTTTCTTTTCAGTATGGATTCTGATAAGTGTGTATTCTTTTTCATCATTAAGATAGAACACTAACAAAAAATAGATATTTGTACTTGTAAATTGTTATCTCCTATGTATTCATTTTCTTTTGAGTAATTCCTTGTCCATTGACCTACTGTTAAATGGAAGGAAGTGACACTCAGATCAATCTTGATTCTTAGCCATTTTTATAAAATTGAATTGGGAGAAGGTTAAACAACACAGACAAATTATTTGTAATTTTTTTTACCCATCAAGTTATGTTTCTAGAAGTGCTGCATTATGTTGTTATTTGAAGCATCACATTACAGTCTATATTTTGAAGTAGAGTGGAGTCACATGAGCTAAAGTGGGGATGGAGAGGAGGGTACAGGTGGATTATAAAGACAGAATTAAAAGAATTCATTTACTAATTGAAGGTAAAGAAAAAAATGAAATTAGGGTTCATCTGTTAGTTTATTACCTCAACTAGGAAACGTAAGAGGAAGAACATGTTTGTGGAATTCAAGGAGTTTGATTTTGCTTGTTCCCATTAAGTAGTGACACACCTAAACCCAGGAAGCATTTCCTATTTTAGTTTGTATCTGTAGTATTGCAACCTTCTTGTTATGTTTTATCTAGTTATATGTCTATCATCTTTATTGGACTTCAGGCATCTTGTGACGTAGACTATCCCTCATTCCTCTGAATATCGTTGACATTTTGCTCTATAGTACCCATGACACAGTGGCATTCAATAAGTGTTTGATGAGTTTATGACTACCTGTGTGAGTTTAAGATGCACTAAGAGCATAAACGAAGAGATATCTCATAGGCAGTTGCAAAAAACATTGTTCTTGAACGGAAGAGGTAGAAGGTGGTAAAATTGATTAGGAATCATTTATTTAATTTTATTTAGTGTGTGTGATACTTAGTATGTGCTAAGTACCATTACATGTGCTTTACAAATTAATAATCATTTATTCCCATGATCATGCTGTCGATGGGTTATTCCATTTTTAGATGAGAAAACCTAGGAAAAGAAAATGATTTTTCAGGGTCACACATATGGTAAAAGGAAGAGTTGGGACTGCATGATTGCATTCTAGACAGAGGGTGCTGACAGCCACTATGCCAAGCTGCCAAAGCGCTGGATAAAACTAAGTGCTGTCTATGAGTATATACTATGTGCCAGTTTATATGGTCCAGGTGCTTTATATATAGCTCATTAAATGAGCTATCATTTAATCCTCAAAATCATCTCAAAAACAAATGATGTTTCTGTCTTAAAGATAAAAGCTCAGGGGTACTTTCTCATAAAGGTCAAGCACGCGAAACAAATGTCTTTCTTTCTCAGCTTATTTTACCAGATTCCATGAAAGTATTACCAGTGTACATGAATTGTTTGTTAAAAAACTGTGTGCTGCTTAGCAGACCAGAGATCTCAACAGATGAGCGGGCATACCAGAGGCAGCTGGTCATGACCATGGGTGTGGCCGATTCTCAGCTTTTCTTTTACCCACAGCTTCTGCCAATAGTAAGTATACTGTGGTGGTGCATTTCATAGAGGAGTCTGGAAGGGAATCATATATTGTCCTTTTCCATATGTTGTGTCAGGAATATTTTGCTCCTAAGAAGAAGTTTAAAGTCATAAATGCCTTCAGAATGTGTATGTGGGACTGAGAACAGAGGCTCTTTGAGCAAGTTGCATACATGCATCAACAAGTGCTCAGTATTGTGATAGTGACGGTGGGGGGTTTGAGGTGTTCCTACTTCTGTGAATTGCTCAGATGATTACTTTTCTTTCCTTATTCCCACATTGGCAGATTGAAAAGTCAGTAAACAAGTTGGAGCAAGCCAAGCTTCAATCGTTCAAGAAATCTACCTTATAGCATTAAAGGCAATTATATGTATCTGTGTATGGGATCTCATGTGCACACATGTATTTGTTTCTGTACAATGTATGAATGTCTAAGAGTACCACATTTTATTAGAATGGCTATGATAAGCCTAGACCAAATACAATTAAGGATTTACAAATCAGCAGATATTTGAGGGCACCTACATTGTATAAGGGACCAACTTCACTTGCCCTCAGAGGATTTACTTTGCAATATATTCTACTGATTTGAAGTCAGTCATTAATTTCTTGAATGCCCCTGTAATCTATGATTAAGCCCTTTTCCCCTGAGACCTAACAAGTTCAACTTATAATCGAGGTATAAAAGAGGGGAAGACTGGTGGCTTATTTCTAATTCCTATATTGAAACTTTTACTCAGGCTCTCAGTAGCAATGCAATCAGTATTAGAAAGACTTAAATTAGGTTGGAAATTGAAAGCTATAATTCTTTCAATGTGAATGTTAGGTATAAATAATAATTTATACAAAATGATTTTTTAGATAAAGTTGTATTAGCAACAATCTGTATGCCAGAGAAACTAGAACTCTGAAGGATAAGAGCATCACCACTCCACTAAAATCTTTCTCTTGCCAAGGTCACTAGTGGCTGACATGTTGCTAAATCCAAAGGGCAGTTCTCAGTCCTTCTCTTTTCTTATTGTCAGGAGCATCTGACACAGTTGGTTTCTCCCTCCAGAAACACCTCCTTCACCTGGCTTCACCTGGTTTCTCTTCTTCCCCGGCTACTTCTCCTGCCTTTGCTAGCTTATCCTCTTCTATCAGACTACCCTGGGGTTCATCCTTGGGAAGCTTCTCTTGTTTATCTTCACTCAGTCCCATGGGGGCCTCATCTGTCCTTTCGGTGCTATTTGTATATAGCATGTTTATATGTCCAGCCATACTACGGTCCTGAACTCTAGATGTGTCTGTCGTGTAGCCTATTGAGCATCTCTTCCTGGATGTATAATGGGCACCTGAAACCAAGCATCTCTCCATGGGTGTGTAATGGGCAAGCCCTGATTGCCTCCCCAAGCCTGCTATCAGGCAGTCTTCTCCATCCCCATCAACTGCTACTCTCTCCTGCCAACTCTTCAGGCCAAAACTTGTAGTCATTCTTGACTCCTTTCGTGCCTTCATCCATCACATCTCATTCACCAGTAAATATGTCAGTTCTCCTTTCCGAGAGTATCCAGTTTCTGACCACTTTCTCTCCACCTTATGCGTCACCACCTGGATTCAAGCACAATCATCTCTCCTGTGGACTACTGCAGTACCCTCCTAACAAGACTTCATGCGTGCACCTTCGTTGCTTCTTCAGTCCGTGTTCGGCATAAAAGCTAGAATGATCCTCTTAAAATAATTGTATGTCCCTCCACTACTCAGAACGCTCTGGATTTGCCATTTCAGTAAACACCAAATTTCCTACTGCCTTGGCCAAGTGTCATCTATACTATCTTCCCCTCCTTTCTATCTGACCTCATCTTCTGATCCTAAAACATCTGAGACAGACTCTTGCCTTAGGACCTTTGCACCAACTGTTCCCTCCAATTGGTGTGCTCTTTTCTGTTATCCCTATGGCTCCTTCTTTTATCTCTTCAGGTCTACTCAAAAAAGTTACCTTCCCAACAAGTCTTCTTGGACTACCCTATTTAAAATTGTAACCACCAGCACCAACATGCCCTATCCCACTTTCCTTCTTCTTTTCTTCATAGCACTTAACAGTATTTAAAATTCAATGTATTTTACTTCTTTTATTTGTTGCTTCTTATTCCTTCAAAAAAAAAAAAAAGATTATTCAAGGCAGCTTAAACGGTGACTGTCTAATAACTAGAATAATGGCTGACACATGGTAGCCATTCATTTAGTATGCACTGGAAAGAAAGAAGGGAGGAGGGAGGTGAAAGGCAAAGGGCAGAGGGGAGGAAAGGAAGGGAAAGAGAGCACACTTACTAAGTCTCTTGCCTTTGCCTTCACAGCACACGTTAGATGTCAAGAGTACAGCACTCCCTGCTGCTATTCGTTGCTCTGAGGCCCGTCTTTCAGAAGAAGGGATATTCTTATTGGCTAATGGTCTACACATGTTCTTATGGTTAGGCGTTAGTAGCCCACCAGAACTGATCCAAGGAATATTTAATGTGCCATCTTTTGCACACGTCAACACAGATATGGTAAGTTTTTTTTTCCATTATTTTTTGTGGTAACATACAAATTCTTGAATGTTTTGTGTGCATATGCAACCATATAATTAATACAAAGTAGAAAAAACAGTAAGTCATGTGGTTCTTTATAAGAAAAAGAATTTCATGTTTTAATGAGTATCAGTGAGCTGGTATAAAGTTATTTGTATAAAGCATTATCAAACAACCAAAATATATGACTTTAAATAAGGATTGTCAGAAGTTCCAGATCATTTGCTGCATGTTAGTCACTGTGCTCTAAATACTTCAAATATACCACTCCATTTAATTCTATCACAAATCAGTGAGACAGACATCATCATCAACATTTTGTAGATGAATCGATTGAGCTTTGGAGACAAGTTATTTCAGGTAGCAAGTAGCAGAAGTAGAAAGCAAATGCAGTTCTTTTTTTTTTTTTTTACAAAGAATTTATTGTCAAATTAGTTTCCACATACGCCCAGTGCGCATCCCCACAAGTGTCCTCCTCCATGCCCATCCCCCCTCCCCCCCACATCCATCAGTCCTCAGTTTTTGTCAGCATTCAAGAGTCTCTCGTGGTTTGCCTCTCTCCCTTTCCCCCACCATTTCCCCCCTTCTTCTCCCCCTTGTTCCTCAGTTAAGTTCCTCCTAATCCTCCTATACGTGCAAACATATGATATTTGTCCTTCTCTGCCTGACTTATTTCACTCAGCATAACACCCTCAAGGTCCATCCATGTTGCTACACATGGCCAGATTTCATTGTTTCTCATTGCCATGTAGTATTCCATGGTATAGATAAACCACATCTTCTTGATCCATTCGTCTGTTGATGGACACTTAGGCTCTTTCCATGTTTTAGCTGTTGTTGAGAGTGCTGCTATGAACATTGGGGTCCATGTGCTCCTATGCATCAGCATTTCTGTATCCCTTGGGTAAATTCCTAGCTGTGCTATTGCTGGGTCCTGGGGGAGTTCTATTGTTAGTTTCCTGAGGAACCTCCACACTGTTTTCCAGAGGGGCTGTACCAGTTTACATTCCCACCAACATTGTAGGAGTTGCCCGTTTCTCCACATCCTCGCCAGCATCTAGAGTTCTCTGATTTGCTCATTTTAGCCACTCTGACTGGCATGAGGTGGTATCTCAGTGTGGTTTTGAGCAAACACAGTTCTTATGCTCAGTTCTCTTCCTTGGTGTTGAACCGAATATTCAAAAGAATGCAGAAATCTTGCATCCATGTTTAGCTACAGACTAAAACTGTGTCAGATTAATGAGTTGCAAAATAATAATCTCACAAAAACAGGTTATATTCCCCTTTGTTTTAAATAAGTTATGTACTCCTCTCATTACAAAAGAGATTGTGGATTTGTTACAAACTGAATACAAAGGACTTTAGTTTTAAAGTATCCTAGGAAAAACCAGAAATTATAATTTGTTTGAGAATCAGTATTTATTGCAAGTCTTATTTGTAGACCATTGTTCTGTGAGCACCATTGTCAGGAAGGTTATTGTCTTACTGTACTTGATGGTGGATTTCTTATTAATTCACATGTAGAACTCAGCAGATAGTTTGTTCCCTGAGGCCTCACTTGTATGATGGCAAGATGAATTAAGTCTCAGTAATTCTCTCGATTTCTGTTATAAAGGTAAATACATGATGATATCCTGGAGGAACAAGCAGGATCAAAATGCCAGCCTACGTACGTGGTCAGTTTAGGAAGCTGCATATCTGTTATGAATGTCAAAAATATATTTTGGGGACACCTGGGTGGCTCAGTTGGTTAAGTGTCTGACATGTGACTTTGGGTCAGGTCATGATTTCACTGTTATGATCTTGAGCCTCAAGTTGGGCTCCGCACTGGGCATGGAGCTTGCTTAAGATTCTCTCTCCCTCTCCTTCTGCTCACCCCCCACATTCACTCTCTACCTCTCAAATATATATATATTTTAAGAATTAAAGATGTCCATATCCCACTAAGAGACTATTTCTAAAGACTTAGAAATAGAAAGATCTTTGCATATGGTTAAAATTAAGGAATGATTAGAAATGCAATTTTTTGAAAATAAGAAAGTTAAAATTCAGTAGGCAAAGAACTATGAATCTGAAGAATGTTTATATAAAATTTAAGGAAGCCCCCTCATCTGTCACAATGTATTGTTAGAGTAAATGTTAAACGCATATTTGCTGAATTGAATGTATATATGAAATCACCGAAGTCACTCTACCACAGAGCAGCATATTGGTAGGTTTGTGCTTGTATCAGTGTGCCTCCTCTCGAACTTGTTCAAAAAAAGTAAAACAAAAGAAAAAGCAAATGTCACTTTCATTTTAGAGACACTTGGCACCTCAAAATATATATGTGAGGTATACTTTCATTATTTGTTACACAAAAAGATCTACCTTAATGTCAAAAAATACACATAGGTGATGGAATATGAATAATGAACTTTTTTGTCTTTTTTTTTTTTTTACAACTCCAGTGAAAAATACTGGCCATGATCTTTCCCTGAGACTTGAGTCTTTGTGGTAGTACATTCTACCTTGTTGTTCTTGTTGTTGTTGTTTTAACTTCCCCTATTTATTTTATTTTTAAAAATTTTTATATATTTTTGAGAGAGAGTGCAAGCAAGGGAAGAGCAGAGAGAGACACACACACACAGAATCTGCAATAGGCTCCAGGCTCTGAGCTGTCAGCACAGAACCCAATGCAGGACTCGAGCTCACAAACTGTGAGATCATGACCTGAGCCAAAGTCAGACACTTTACTGACTGATATGATATTAATCTAAACCCAGGTACCTTGCATTTTCCTCTGTCTTACTGGAAGAAATGAAGTTCAGATCCTTCATGTCCCCTGGAGGCCATGTGCAGCTGGATAGTTATCTTTTATAAACTATTAGCCAGATTTCAGGGACATCTCAAGGGGCACATTCCCCTTGAGAAATTAGCATTTGTTGGTTTGTTTTAATCCTGGAAGAGTAGTATTTGGATGGTGTTTTTAAACATGGTCATGATTCACGGTCCTGCAACTGATCCACTGAAAGAATAAAGTACATCCTTTTCTCCCACAACAAAGCCTTGAAGGAGACATCTTATAGAGGGATTAAATATCACGGTGAATAATCAAAAGGTATCTTTTGCATAAAACATATACTGTTGTGTCATTTAAGTGATGTACATGTGTCAAATTCCAGAGAATGATATTTATTTTCAAAAGATGGAGAGTTAATTGATAGAAATGTATGCCAGTAAGAATGAATAATTTTAGTGCGTTTTTTAAACAATTTTTTAGGTAAACAAACTAAGCCAATAATCAAATATATGGTGTAGAAGGATGTTTTTGTAACTTTAACATTCTAATAATCTCATTATCAATAACACTGAAACTTAAACTTTGATTTTCTCAAATTTAGACATTACTGCCTGAGGTTGGAAACCCGTACTCTCAAACAGTCAGAATGATAATGAGTATTATCCAACAAAAGAGGCCATATTCAATGAAGGTAAGAATGAGATTTATTTTTTCCTTTCTTCAAATGTTTCTTAAATTTTTTTTTTTAGTTTTTAATTAATTTATTTATATTAAAGTTAGTTAACATACAGTGTAATGTTGACTTCAGGAGTAGAACCCAGTACTCATCACTAACGTATAACACCTCATAACATATAGTGCTCATCCTAACAGTGCCCTCCTTGATGTCCATCACCCATTTAGTCCATCGCCCCACTTACCTCCCCTCCAGCAACTCTCAGTTTGTTTTCTGTATTTAAGAGTCTCTCATGGTTTGCCTCCTCTCGGTTTTTATCTTCTTTTTGCTTCTCTTCCCCTATGTTCATCTGTTTTGTTTCTTAAACAACACATGTGAGTGAAATCATACTTTTGTCTTTCTCTGACTACCTTATTTCGCTTAGCATAATACATTCTAGTTCCATCCATGTTGTTGCAAATGGCAAGATTTCATTCTTTTTGATCACCAAGTAATATTCCATTGTGTATATATACCACATCTTTATCCATTCATCAGTTGATAGATATTTGGGCTCTTTCCATAACTTGGTTATTCAAGGTTTTTTTTTAAATTTCATTACAGACTTTTAAAATGCAAGTACTAATTTAGTAATCATGCAGATCTTCAAGGCTTAACAGCAGTCAATTTCATTAACAGACTGTGGAATGGTTGCGTTCAGTCCTTAAAACTACTTAATTATAGAAGTATCATTCAGAACATTTTTCAAATTTTTTTATAACTTCAGAATTGTGATCTCTGAGAAGTTTTGTTATCTTAGCCCTTCTAAGCCTTTCAAGCTCTCAAGTTCGAGTAAAAGAATATAAAATATCTAAAACTCAGGAAAATTATGCCTGTTACTAAGGCCCAGCTACTCACCCATCTTCTTTCTCAAGTTCAATATTAGAGTTTCCTGGAATTTGAAATGTACAGGTGATGATGGTTTATTACTGTGCTGTTCCCTGCAGAGGTATAAGACATTCACTTGGAGGCAGGCCTTTACAACATTCAGGATATTATGGGCCATTTTCCCCTGAAACATAAATATGATATTAGTCTAAGTCAGTATCCTTAACTGTGAAAGATATTCATACATGCAAACATCAACTTTAGACAGAGCTTAGGTAAATTGAACTAATGAAGAGCTTTATAACTTCTAGAGTGTCTCAGTGAACATAGAACCTTTCCAGAACTGTTTTCATACCACACAACATCTACTTGGGTTCAGTTTTAATTTTTTTTAATGTTTATTTTTGAGAGAGAAATAGAGTGAGAGAGAGATAGAGAATGTGTGCAGGAGGGGCAGAGAGAGAGAGAGGATCCCAAGCAGGCTCTGCACTAACAGCAAAGAACTTGATGTGGGGCTCGAACCCATAAATCGTGAGATCATGACCTGAGCTGAAGTCAGACGCTTAATCAACTGAGCTACCCAGGTGCCCCTACTTGGGTTCAGTTTTAAGGAAAGACCTAGAGATTGCATAGAAGGCTCAAACTAAACACATTCTTCACATGGCACTGAACGCCCTTGAGGCATGTAGTGAAACCTAAGGTCTCATGAAACAAACATTGAAAAACACTGGTATTGAGTGCATAGCAATGATGATCCATGTACCTTTATCGCAACTGCGGCAGTTACATCCCCACAACCCGCCCCATTTGCAGAGAAGAGGCTAGACTAGACATAATTATAGATCATCCTTGTGCTCAAGAGCCTCTCCTTTTAGGAAAAACAAAACTTGTTTCTCTGCTTTCTCCCACCTGCTCCAGTAGTACCTTACCGAGGTCATGTTAGCTTTAATTGTAAAAATATCTGGGAGGTGCCTGGATTGCTCAGTGGGTTAAATGCCTGACTCTTGATCTCAGCTCAGGTGTTGATCTCAGGGTCATGAGTTCCAGCCCTGCATTGGGCTCTCGACTGGGCATGAAGCCTATTTAATCAATCAATCAATCAATCAGTCAATCAATCTGGAATTAGCTCTGAATATATGTGAAGAAGATAAAAGCAGTTGCACGTTAAATAATTCTGGCTTGAATACTTAAATCAGATTTTCTTATGTGCCACTTGCAAATGTACCTGTTGTTTATAAGATTTCTTTGTCCTCTTCAAAATACTATCTGTATAACAAATTTAAAAATCTAAGATCTATAGATGTTAGAATTGAAAGAAATCTAGAAGATACCTGATTCACCTGCTGACTTTCAGCTCCCTCCAACACCATCTAACAGATGTGAAAGTGAGACTCAGAGAAGCTCACTCACTTGGTTGCTGTCTCACAGCTAGATCGGGGCAGATGCAAGTCTAATTCCAGTGCACTTGGCATTGTACCTTTGGCTCTGACATTTGAATGTAGACCACATAAAGGAAATAAAAACACATTTATAGAATCTTTAAATCTCTTCTAAAGAGTCAAGGTTGGGGCACCTGGGTGGCTCAGTCAGTTAAGCGTCCAACTTCAGCTCAGGTCATGATCTTGCGGTTCCTGAGTTCGAGCCCTGCGTCAGGCTCTGTGCCAGCAGCTCAGAGCCTGAAGCCTGTTTCAGATTCTGTGTCTCCCTCTCTCTCTGCCCCTCCCCCGCTCACATTCTGTCTCTCTCTATCTGAAAAATAAACACTAAAAAATTTAAAAAAATAAAGAGTCAAGATTGAATAGGAGAACAAAAACTGAACTGGAAGGATCAAGAATAGCAAAATCAAATCCAGAAGGCACTGCTATCTTCTAGGTTACACTAATTAGCTTTTCAGACCGTCGACCCTTTTATTTATTTATTTATTTATTTATTTATTTATTTATTTTACAAATAGTTTATTGTCAAATTAGTTTCCACAAGACCGTCGACCCTTTTAGACCTCATCATTGCCTTACATTCGTGGGGAAACAAACAAACAAAGATTTCTATCACAGTATATCTGGGAAGATTACCTAAAGCAAAAACATATCACTGATCAATTCTAGTCCTGCCCTGCTCAAAGTTCTCTGTGCTCCAAGTGTTTGCCGTTCTCTGCTTTTTCATGTGTTTTCTAGATTACTCCCCTCCCACTGGCTTCTTTCTAGTTCATAAGCTGTTCAAGTCTGCTTTCATTGAATCTTCTGTTTCTCCAAGAATCTGCTTCCCTTTCTTCTTATTTCATTCTACAAATTTGTAGCATTAAATGCTAGCAATGTACCAGGCATTTTATCACCATGTTTCTTGAAAAAAGCCATCTGTTAACTGCTTATATTTCCTTATTCCCATGTCTCCAGTTATCTGAAAATGGTCAGACTGCTAAGAAATTGTCAGTTCGTTTACAACATTACAGAATTGAATGCCGCCTCTTTTCTCAAATGTTCTCTTCTGTCAGCTTTCAGAACATCATATTCTTATGATACTTCTTTCTCACTGAGCTTTTTCTTTGGCTTCTTTTCATTTATCTGCCCCTTAAGAAGAGTTGGTGTTCCCCTAAGTTGTGTTTGTGGCTCTCTTCTCATTCAGCTCATTCTTTTTGGACCATCCTAATCACTCTCATCATTTATCTGTTTCTTATGAGGCAGGCAATGAGAAATGAGAATGGCTTTTGAAGTGTAGTGATTCCTTAAGGCAGCTGGTACTGTGGCCTAGAGAATATAAACTGGGACCACTTGAAATAGTCAGTACTTCCTGAAGAGGGCACACAGGAGGCTGGGAGGGACACCAGCAATGATCATTTTAATATTCTCTTCCTATTCTACAAGCCTCCGTCCCTCCCTATAGAAATGTAAAGGAAGGAGGATGATAAAATATGGATTCCTCAATGCACCTCAGTATTTTTTCCTCTTTTTTGTGGGGTCTAAGACTACCAGCATGTCAAGACAGCTAGGAAAGTTTGCCATACTTCCATGAATCTGCTTTAGGAGACCATCCACCATAGTTTCTGTGTCACCCTGGAATGAGTGGTGGCTGGTTCAACTTTGTAGAGACACAAATGGTAGAGCAGGATATTTGTTACTTAAATCTCAGTTTCTCCCAAGGCTGAAATTCATTTCCTGCTCTATTTCCCACCTCAGATCATAGCCAAACACACTTCATCAAAGGAGGTTTTACAGTGAGCATCATGAGAAAATGGCAGCAACAGAGAATACCCCTCATTTGTGTAGTATGAACTTCTTCCTTAATTTCCATAGAGAAATTAAATTCTAAAGAAATTGGATCCTTAAATTTTCTTCCCTTCACAACATCTCATTGTGCTCAGTCTCAGTCTGGGCTGCTTCACTGAGGTCAGACACATTGTTTTTGCCTATCACGGCCAATAGCAGAGTCCTAGCGGCATGTGGGAAAAAGTGGATATGACACCAGTAAAAAAGGAAATGGCCTTGGCTTCAGGCTCACCAGGATGCAAGTTTTAAACTCCTTTGGAGAAGTTCCCAAGAAGTTTCCATGGAAGGTTAGTTTTGCTTCCCCATGTCGGGGTGGAGCACAGCTGTCCACATAGCTGTTCCAATGCTGCCTCCCCGTGCCGGGCATTGACACCCGAAAGCCAAGCCGTCACATGTGTCCATATCCACATAGAATTAACTGAGCTGTGTGGTAGCAGCAGTGACAGTTTTGTATTTTTATCAGGTCAGGGGTGGTTTAAAGCTTATCAGCCTAGGGCCCAGGCCAAAATAACATAAAGGGAAAAAAGCAAACTGCATTGACAAAATTATTCTACTTGATAAGTAAAGAAAAAGTGGGGAGGGCCAGGCCTTCCTTGTCAACATGGCATATGCCTTCCTTGCTACAGCTGGTAACTGCAGACCTTTCTGGTGGTTTCACCTGGTGAAAGAAAGTGAGGGGATGCCATGGCTCCTCTCAATTATACAAGAAGCAGGCAGACGGACATTGTTTTGCATGTGTGGCTCCATGAACTCCTCTCATAGCTCAATCAGAGCATCAGATCATCATCTCTGAGTTCCTGAAACAGGAGCCAGTAGGAACCAACTAGATAGAAGGGCTCCAAGTGTTCATAACTATGCTGCCCCCTTCTGGCCTTCTTCCCCTAGAGCAGCACTGTCCAGATAATGCAAGCTGCAGATATAATTCTACATTTTCTAGCAGCCATGTTAAAAATATAAAAAAAGTCATTTTAATAATATATTATTAATCCAGTATATCCAAAATACCATTTCTACATGTGTAAGCAGTTACCGAGTTTTGCACTTTCTTTTTCCTACTAAATCTTAGAAATCCATTGTGTATTTTACATTTACAGTACAACCCACTTCAGGCTAGCCATGTTTCAGGTGTTCAGTAATCACACATAGCTGGTGGCTACAGTACTGGACAGCACGGCCCTAGATAATTGCTGTGAGCAGGGAACAAGGGTCCCCTGCGCAGTCCACCTCTGTAGTGACTCTCAGATCTCCCCCCTTTCCACCATCACTGCCCTGTAATTCAGATCCTGACCATCTCCCACCTAGACGCCTCCAACTGCTTCCCATCTAGCTTCCCTCATCTCATAATGCATTCTGTATGCTGCCAGTTCACAGTCTCATCTTGTTCTGCAGCGCCTTTACTGGATCACAACCCCTACAAAAGCTTAGACTCATTAAGGTAGTTTGTCCCTAACCTTCCACTGACTTTAAGACTGTTAATTCATATGTAGCCATGTCTGTCTTTGGCACATGGTACATGGCACCCCATTATGGAATGCTCTCTAAACTCTATCCCACCCGCATCCTTAAGGAAATCCTACCTTATCCTTTAAGGCTCAAGTGATAGTTAACTACCACTGTGAAGCCTTTGACATAATGCTTTGTGTTTCATTGTTGGAACTTAAAGTTGTATGTCTTGAGTTTTTATGGTTTTGGGGTCAGTGCCTCCCTCCACTCTGGATAATAGGCACTTTCCCATCATTTTACAAAGTCTCACACAAAGTGGACACTATATAATTTGGGTGAAATCGAAGCATGTATAATTGAGCCACATTCAGAGAATGTTTATAATCACCTACCTTGTTATCTTTCCTAGCTGACAATAGTAAAGCAGCGAGAACAGCCAGAAATGGTTTTCCGACAGTTCCTGGTAGAAGACAAAGGACTTTATGGAGGATCATCTTATGTGGATTTCCTTTGTTGTGTTCACAAAGAGATCTGCCAGCTGCTTAATTAATTGAATCTTCTCTGTTGTTGATGTTGTATTTCTAAGGAGATCATCTCCTTCTTGGTGCCTAATTCTCCAGATGATAACAGGCCTAATTTTATTTCTTGCTCATTTTCAAAATAGCTTTCCAAAATGACATTTAGGACTTCAGCTTTGGTGCTCAGGTATAAAGTCAATGAGGGTACAGTGGTACCTCTCAAAGGGAACAGTCTATTTCTGATTGCACAATTTTTAAATGTTAAAACCGATACCGTTTGCATTTCATGAAAGGCATAGTTTACGGAACTGTAAACATTGTTAATTTTCTTTCTTTGTGCTAGACTTATAAATTATTTTTCAAAATGTATAGATTTGGGGTAAAAAGTTGTCTTGGCTCTCCCATTTGCAGTGAGGGGGAAAAACAATTTTTACATTATGCCTAATTTTTTTAAAACCACGTAACACCCATTGAACATGTTTTTCAACTTAAGGTTTGCATAGCAGACTTTTAATAACCTTGGAATCTATTTGGTAGAACAATTTGTGTTCTACATTTTTTTTCATAATTATATGTTGTGTATGTTAGAACTATTTTCCAGTTGTTGTTTTGTCTATAAAACTGTCTTTATCTATATTCCTAATGGTTCTCTGTACAATTTTGAGGGTTTCTACCTGTATATAATGGATCTTAACCAGTACCAATAAATCACTTCATATGCTCTTACTCAACAGGTAGAGATGATTTTTTAGGTATTTTTGAGATTTTAAAATGAAACAAGGGTTGTACTATGTCTTGGGAAAAAAAGTTGTTTGAATGGTTCACTAAGCAAAAATTGGGAAAACTTTGTTTTTTTTGAGGGTTGGGAAGTGTTAAGTGAATAAATCAAATCTAGGAAATATCAGAGACAATGTACTTGAGAAATGCATTTTTTAAAAATTCTTTAATATGTCCTTGTGGGCGAATAATAGAAATGGGTTATATGAGATCATTATGAATGAATATATTTAAACCTAGGAGAGTGGTTTTGAATGGTATGACATAGGCATGTGTCCTGTATCTGCCCTATTCAACTCTGATACCAGTGATATGAATAAATAATAAGAGTTAAGTATACTGAGTACATATAATGTCGTAAGAAGTGCACTGTGTTTTGCGAACATTTAGTCCTCTTAGCAACCCTAATCTTATTACCAGCCCATTCACAGATGAAGAAATAGATTTGAAGTGAGTAAATCAGGACCTTGTCTACGACTGCATGGCTAGTAAGGTTTATTTATAAATCAGTAGATATCATGAAATTGAGGAGAATAAAAAATACACTAACAGAATTAAAATCTCTTCCATGTTAGCCAACTGGCATGATGGTTCAGACTGACTTGGATAAGTTTAACAAGAAGAAATGTATGATCCTGAACTTGTGTCCAAAAAAATGCACATGCAGATGCTCCTTGGAAACAACAGTATTTAAAACAGAACTGAGGGAGTTTGTCAGCATGAATCTAGTGAGATGAAAGCACATGTGATCTCAAGTTACTCTATTACAAGAATAACGTCTCAGATGAGTATAGCTATTCCAAGGTGAAACCTCAGTGAAACACTGAGATGCGTGTTCAGTTCTAGGCACCACGCTCTATGTGTACCAGAACCCTAGAGCACATTCCTTGAGTCACTCAAAGATAACCTCTGATTGTTCTGTATGTTCCGTTGGGTATAAAACCAGAAACAATATATAGAGGTGACAAGGTGCCACTCAGTTGAAAGAAGAACCTACTAAGTGATTAGATGCTCAGAGTGTGCCCTTCTTGGAGGTAGTGTGTTCTGACTTAACATGTTTAATGCACATCTTCTATGTGCCAGATGCTCTGCCCTCTTCTAGAGAGACAGACAACAGTGAGCAGCACAAACAAAATCCCCTCCATCACTATAATTACAGTAGTTTTCATAAATGCTGTGACATGCCATAGCATATTTTTCATATATAAATTTTATGTTTGCACATTTTATGTGTATATCTATATCTAAATTAATAATATATATTTATTTATATAAGAAATAAAATCAGGTATATGTGATGTGACCTAGTCTAGCTAGCAGGCACGTATAGTCAGTAAAGATTTCCCATTAGTTATATTAAAGCTAGGGCCTGAAAGAATAAGTAGACATTAGCCAGGTAAATGAGAGTATTGTTAAATATGAATGAAGTCTCAGAATGGGAGAGAGCATGTATCACCCTTTCAAGAAACTTGGAGAACTTAAACTTAGCTGGAACTTAGTAGGGAGAGACAAAGCCTATGGGATAGGAAAAGTGACTCCTGGTCCAGGGGGAGTTTAGATTTAATCCTAAAAGCAAAATGACGACATTCAAACTGATTTCAGTAAGAGTGACAGGACACTCTTTTGGAAGATCACTCTGGGGTTGTAACGTGGTAGAACTAGAAGCAGAGAGAGCATTTGGGAGGTTGAGTAGTCCACTTGAGTATATGGTGGCCTGCACTAAAATAACGGGTTTTGACAGAGGGGGATAAGGAGATGAAGTTAGTGAAGAAGAAGAAGGTGTCTGAAAATGATTTCTGCTTTGGGCAGCTGGGTGGACGGTGAGATCGTTCCTTCAGAAAGGAAACACTGGAGTAGATGTGGATTGTGTGTATGTGTGCGTCTCTGTGTGCACAAGAGGCAGCAGTTTACAGTTGTCCATGCTGAGGTAGCTTGCAAACTATGCAGGTGGAATAAACTAGACGTAAAAATAAAGGCCTGAAGCTCAAGAGAGAGCTCTGGACTGGAAATTTGAAAGTCATCTACGTACAGAAAAAAAGAAATGGCACAAGATGAAAAAAAAAAAACAAACAAACCCCGACGAGACTGGGAGAAGGGCCAGAGGTGAAAAGGAAAACCTGGGAAGAGGATGTCACAAAGCCAACCAAGGTAAGAGGGGTGCATGGAGAGAGTGGGGCAGCCATGTTAGTAGCCTTCCTAGAGAGAAGTTAAAGACTAAAAGGGTCATTGGAATTAATAAAAGGGTCATGGGTGAATTTGGTGAAAGCAGTTTTACAGGGTCAATGAACTTGAATGCTACATTGGAATATGTTGAGCAATGGGAGTCAGAGTGGAGGCAACTCAAGAAAGGGATGAGAGAATCACAGAGGAAGGACAGGATTTTATTTTAAGAGAATCAGGGATTTGACATTTAAATGCTGGTGCAAAGAAGCCAGTATTATGTTGGAAAAAAAAATAGTGGCAGTACTATTTCGTCAACTCCAAAAAAATGTTGAAGACAAAAAAATATTTAAAAAAGCAAGATTCTTGGAAGGCAGAAGATAATATAATGCAGAATACAAATACAGATTAGTTTTCAATGGGAAGAGAAACCCAATACCTAATGGAAGTACTCCAATAAATCCTGAAGGACCACTTGCCAAAAATAGTGAGTGCTGTTCTAAGTGTCCTGAAATTGTACATCCCCTCCCCCAAACCTTGAGAAGTATAGCATCATGGGCTCTGGGACCAACAGCATAGGTTTCTATACCAGCTCCACCCTGAAGTTGAACTTCAGGGCAAGTTAGAAACCTTTCTGTGCCTCAGTTTCCTACTCATATGTTAATAGTGTTAACGTGTAGAATAGTCCCTGATACACAGTGCTATTTAAGTGTTCATTGCTGTTATTTTATTAGTTTTTTTTTTAATTATTAAACTTGCTAAGGATCATGAAAACTAGGACTACTTTGATTCCTAATTGTATTTGCTCTTAATGCCAGGAGTATATTAACTGATATCCTCAAAATCAAGCTATCTTTAAATGCTGTATAAATGTCCAATTAAAAGAGGATTTCAGAAATTAAAATAAATATCAATGAGAAAAACTGCCTAAGCTGCTTTAAGTGTTAAAAACCAAAACTTCAGTAAATTATAAACCAAGGACAAGAATTAGTATTTTGAGGAACTATTATGAAAAAATAAGAGTTTACTCCCTCAAGAAAGCACATCTTTGAGGAAGTTACTAAATGGCATTATCTTCACTTCCTAGAAGTAACCTGATAACAGGAGATAGAGCATAGTTTAGAATGATATATTAACATTTTTTTTAATGTTCAGTCAGATGGGAACATGTTTCCTATTAATAAACCAATGAAGAGTAAGGATCAAATTTTAGATCATGTTCTGGAATATGGAAAGACATTCTGAAATTGAACTTTAGCTCTACTAGGAGGCATTATATACTAAAGTGTCTGAAACCTTCCAGAAAGGTTAGTCAATAATCTTCCAGAAAAGGTAATTTTTTGTAGAGAATTGGCTTTGCAAATTTTAATTGCCGAAAACACAAGATGTAATGCTGACTAATCAAGATAAAAGGAAAATCTCAGCCGAAAGAGGCAAGAGAAATCTCTTAGTCATCATCTTTAGTGGGTATTTCCTGCCTCTTCTTAAGACACTAATAAGCAGCTTACTCCTGCCCCCAGGCAGCCATTTATGAACAATTCTGTTTGTAAGAAAATTGTATTTAGCCCACTGTTTTCCTGAAATTTTTCTTTTTGGTGCTAGCTGTCTTTTGAGGCCACAGGTGAAGTCTTCCTTCACTTGATAATAGTTTTCGGAGATTAAAGCTACCATATATTCCTATTGTGTCCCTTCCAGGCCGAACCCTCTGAATTCCCACAGCATGCAGCATGTCCTTGTAAACATATTTTCCAGAGCCATTGTCATCCAAATTTAATACATGAAAATCCAGTTTTAACTCACATAAAGAACAAAGTCAACTTGGGGAAGCAAAATGAACAGTGTCTAGTTAACTATCATTCAATAATATTGACTGCAGATGGTCTTGAGTACCTGGTTATGCAAAAATTTCAGGATGTGCCTTTTATTTTGATACCATTAAAAAATGTTTACCGGTTACACATATAAAATTCTTTTGCAATGAGAATTTCCCATTTTAAGACATTTTTTATGACTTTAGTTTTTAAGTCCATATTTTTCAAACAGAGGTTTTTTCTGGAGTCCATGAAACACTTATTATTCGTGTTTGAAAAAGTTTTAGGATATCCCATGGGGTTTAATGTTACCCAATCAATGTTTTAGGGCCCAATATGCCTATTTGGAAGAAAAAAAGGTTATTACATTATGAATTAGGGGAAAGCAGATATAGCAGATAAGAATTTACAACAGTAAACTCTAGTGTGCAAAAAGGTGTCACATTTTTTAAAACATTTTTTTAAATTTTTATTTATTTCTGAGAGAGACAGACAAACAGCATGAACAGGGGAGGGTCAGAGAGAGGGAGACACAGAATCTGAAACAGGCTCCAGGCTCTGAGATAGCCGTCATGGGGCTCGAACCCGCAAACTGCGAGATCACAACCTGAACCGAAGTTGGCCGTCTAACCGACTGAGCCACCCAGGCACCTCAGGTGTCACATTTCAAAACTCAATCTTATTGAATCTCAGTCTCTATTTCACAGGACTGGCAGGGACACTTTACTGTCTTTGGCTCACACTGATGACTTGTGTCAAAGCCTCCTCATAGTCTCCTGAAGTCCGGGGCTTCTCTGCTTCCATAGTGTGCTTCTGGGAAATGTATGTGTAGTCAAGGGACGGACACTTTGCTAAGTACATCATTCAGCTATGTCTCAGTGGCAGTGTTCTCTCCCTGAGGCAGTGTTACTGGTCAGCAGCAATTTCCCAGGACTTCTGAGTGTCACCGTAAGCCAGTCCTCAAAGATCCTGTCCTCCCACTCTCAGGCAACCTATTCTGAGTTCCACTTTTACTTAAGGAGGAACATAGTGTAACTTTTTACTTAAGCCACTATTAACAAGGTGATACAGATGTAGTTAAACCATTTTCCTTACTTTGTAGGTTGCATTTGGTAGAGAGAAAGTTTATTATCTGAGGAAACAATCACGTGTCTTTAAAGTCAGATGAGAGGAGGGGCGCCTGGGTGGCTTAGTCGGTTAGGCGTCCGACTTTCGCTTAGGTCATGATCTCACGGTTCGTGGGTTCGGGCCCCGCGTCAGGCTCTGTGCTGGCTGCCAGCTCAGAGCCTGGAGCCTGTTTCAGTCTGTGACTCCCTCTCTCTCTGACCCTCCCCTGCTCACACTGTCTCTCTCTCTCTCCTAGAAATAAATAAAAAATATTTAAAAAAAAAAATAAAGTCAGATGAGAGGAAATTCATTCTATAAATCTGATAAGTGGTAAGTCAGTGGAAATTACTATTTCTTCAGTCTCAAAAATAATGTTGAGAGAAAAAAAAATCCTTATTAGAAAAACACAGTCCTCTTATGTAACGGAGAAAGCACCAACAGAAAGGAAAAAAGGTGGCAAGAGAAGAATATTAAAAATCCTCTAGGTCTTACTTCCAATTATTAAGCAAGCAAAGGAGTACAGAACTATTTATTAGGCACTTTCTATGAGCCATACATTGAAAGCTGAGAAAGCACATTGTTGCCTTTTTATAAATGACAAAGACTCATTTCTGAGAGCACAAACAGCAGGGATTTAAGGACTAAATGAGTAGACAAAAGGCAATCTTTGGAATGCCAGCCATCTTTCACCTGACCTGGGACAAGTGAAAGCAGTCAGAAGTGGGAATGGTCCCCAAAGAGGTCCCGATGCTGTCTTGATCCAGTATCTCGTTAGCATCCGCTCACGGAGGAGATGGGATTCAAGATTCAGGAAGTTCATTGGCTGGTGAGCTTACATTTGCTTAAATTTTCGTTCGGAATCATTTTTATAAATATGGTATTTTATTTAATGTTTATTTTTGAGAGCGTACAAGCGGGGGAGGAGCAGAAAGAGAGGGAGGCAGAGGATAGAAGCCTGCTCTTCTGACAGCAGAGAGCCCAATGCAGAGCTAGAACTCACAAACTGCGAGATCATGACCCGAGCCGACGTCGGATGCTTCACTGAGTCACCCAGGTGCTCCTGTACAGCATTCTTAATCATGATGCTGTAGCCCTCCCTTACCTGTGGTTTTGTTTTCCATAGTTTCAGTTACTCAAGGTCAGTCATGGTCCAGAAGCAGATGATCCTTCTTTGACACACTGTCAGAAGTTCAACAGTAGCCTAACAGTACAGCACAATGCCTGGATCACTCACTTCACTTCATCTCATCACATAGGCATTTTAACATCTCAGATCATTACAAGAGTGAGTACAGTACCAGAAGGTATTTTGAGGGAGACCACATTCATGTAACTTTTATTACAGTATATTATTATAATCACTCTCTTATTGTTCACCTCTTACTATACCTAATTTATAAATTGAACTTTATCATAGGTATGTATGCATAGGAAAAAACTTAGTATATGTAGGGTTTGGGACTATTCCTGGTTTCAGGTATCCACTGGGGTCTTGGAACATATCCCCCATGGATAAGGTGGGGGGACTACTATATGCTTACAAGTTGTTTTTCAATGGGGCGCCTGAGTGGCTCAGTTGGTTAAGTGTCTGACTTCAGCTCAGGTCATGACCTCATGGTTTGTGGGTTCGAGCCCCATGTCAGGCTCTGTGCTGACAGCTAGCTCAGAGCCTGGAAACTGTCTTCAGATTCTGTCTCCCTCTCTGACCCTTCCCTGCTCACGCTGTCTTTCTCTCTCTCTCAAAAGTAAATTTAAAAAAACATTTAAAAAATTGTTTTCAAAACTGTTTTTCAATAAGAGCAGTAGAAAAGTAAGCTATAATCTTTTGAGCTCCTATTTACCATGCATGTAAGCCTAGCTTTTTGGACAAGGCCAAATAATCCATCCACCTGTGTGGTTTATATGAATTATAACCAATACTATTACATCTCCTTTACTAAATATTAAAGTATGTACCTACCCGTAAGTTGTCTTGAGAAGCATAAACCTATGAAACAACAGCAAATTCCATAAGATATTTAGGCATTTGCCTACTAGCAATTTAACTAGCATAAACTACTAAACGATAGCGCTGAACAAAATTTCTTTGTCCTCTGCTTTAAAACAGAAAAAAATAATGTATTCTTTTATGATATTCACAACTGTAATTATAAACTAAGAACTTGAATAGATATGGGACTCTATAAAAGGTGTGTTTTTATGACAACACAGGCTTGTATCCCTCTATTTCCTCCCACTGGACAAATGGCTTGCAGTCACATCACTATATGCAACTTGAAAGTTTTAGTCCATGTCTGTAATCTTTTATGTATGTTCCAAAGTACATCGACTACATCGCATGCTTCCGAAGCTGATGGTGTTCTGCCCCAACTGAGTAACTTTTTTTTCTCTTCTTTTAATAAATTTGGTCACTGGTGTTTAGAGGCCAGAATTTACCATATGCATGCAAGATTTAGCCAGCCAAACTAATTTTAACAAAAGTTTAGTTCCATGAAAAGAAATGTAGCAAAGGAAATTTAGTTGCCAACACTGTCTAAAAATTAGCTTGATTTCACACGAATATCTCAAACTTACTGTCTTCCTGTGTGGTGACACCTGGGGGAGCTGAGTTCACCTTACTCAGGGCATGAGCTCTCCTATCCCTACCTCTCTCTAGTCTCCACAGTCCTGAGATCAAGTCAGTGGCTATTTATTAAAGTGCTCTGTGCTGCTCTGCTTTTCTTACAGAGGAGTTGGAAAAACCATCAAATTGGGAAAACAGCACAGATGAGATAAATGTGGGAGAGTAAATGAATGAAAGTTAATATTCCCATGTTTAATATGCAAATAAAATGTGTAAAAAGATAATTATTCCACTATAAAAGAAACCCAGGGCTTGCTTCACCAATCTGTATTACATGCTTGGTTCCTATATGCATTTTACATTGTTGATCTTTACATTCTCCATTATCTAGAACTATTTTTGGAGGGAAAAAAAACCTACCTTACTGAATTTCACTATTAGCACCTCTGAATTTCAGAGACAAGAAGTGTAACACATACACAAACTGATCATTTTAACATTTTATCTAATATTGGAAAAGAGGGTTTGCTGGAAAAGAATTACCTAGATTAAATGAGGTCATTTTCTCTGTGCACTATAGCTACCAGCGTTTATATCTGAGGAAATGATGGAGGCCTTTTGAGCAGAAGCAATGTCTGCTCCAGAAATGGAGTCTTCCATGGCTCTGAAGTCCTAGATATTTAGCTTCAGAACTGACTACATATATTTGAGACCCAAGCTAAAGTTCAGTCCTTATCACCAAATATCAAAGACAGGATAATGCTAAAAGTCCTACGTGGACCCCAAGATTATTGGATTGTATTAAGGAGGGCCCTTCTTATAAGTAAGGATTTATGTTTTTAAAAGCTCACAAAAATAGAAGACACTTTTGGATCAAAAACTAGAATGAGTCCCACTGGGCCATAATTCTGTCAAGTTAGTAAAGATTAAACAAATCAGTAAAACCTGGAACTACACTGCAAAGACCAAATCTTGTGTGGTTAAATTCAGGATGAAAGCAGTAGAGCTTTTAAAATAAGCTGGTGAAACTAATCAGAAAATTGTAATTTAGCAATTAAAATGAGTGGGAAGTATTCTGGAATCAGAATGAAAGGAATCATTCCTAGTAACAGCCATGACACAGGTTCTCAGCTATGGACAACACACTAATCCACAGTCACCTTGCCATTACAAGTCCATCAACTTAAAATCAAACTATGGTAGGACACTGACTCAGCTTTAGAACACAAAGATTCGTAGTTTAAATTTCCAGATTTATGGGCTAAGGACTCAGGTGGCTCTTTGACTTACCGAATCCTCAGAACAGTAGATGGCTGCTGCAGGGCTGATCCATTCCAACTCTGGATGTGTGACTGGCTGCCATACCGGACTCTCCTCCACACTTGATCCCTACTCCCCAGTTGTGCTGTGTCATGGTATCCATTCTACTCTTTGACGGACATCTCCATAATTCCTTGGTCTAATCTGGTTCACTAGTGTTTGGGTAGGATATTCCCCACCACAAAATCTGTTCTAGCTGACATCATCAGCCTCTTCCCCTTTTCTGTTCTATGCATAGTGAAGAAAAGTCCAGAAGAACTATGGTACTTTAGGCCTCCTAATTTCCATCCTTTGAAGGGAAATAGGTAACAGGAAGAGAATTGTTGCCAATGAAAATAAACGAACATTTCGACTGGAATACTTAGATTTGTAATTATGTATAATAGGTATGCTGACCTTAGAATTTTTAAACTCAACTGGGGCTCCGGGGTGGCTCAGTCGGTTAAGCATCTAATTCTTGACTTTGACTCAGGTCACAATCTCACAATTTGTTGGTGTGAGCCCTGTGTAGGGCTCTGCATTGACAGTGCAGAACCTGCTTGGGTTTCTTTCTCTCCCTCACTCTCTGCCCCTCCCCTGCTTGCTTATTCTCTTTCAAAATAAACTTTAAAAAAAAAGAATTTTTAAACTGAAAAAAAAAAAAAGTAGGATTACTTCACAATTATTAGCTTGTGTTCGTACTTAGGAATCAGTAAGTAAGGCAACTGTAAATTATTTGGGAAAATTCCTAGATAATTTTTTGAAAATGTAAGGCATGTAAATATTAAGATGATCAAAAGTCAGAAGAGGTCAGATTAATGAGTTTTCATTGGAAACTTTTCCTCAATGAATAAAGATTCTATGATAAAAATGATACCCCAACCTTACTTGTAAGTGGAGGGTAGCAAAACTAATGAGTTAAAATCATCTTGTGCTATAAAAATTCCATAGTACACTGTCAAAGAGATAATTCTAGGCCTTGCATTTCTTCCCACCACCTACTTCTTTCTTATTTGCTCTATTCTAAATAGGTAGGCAGTGGCTCTCTTTAACTTGCAACCTACAAAGTAGCCATTATCTAAGATGACTTTGTGATACACATCTCACAGGTAACTAGGCCAGGTAACCACTAAGAATGTTGCCTTCCCTTGGCTAGGCCCAAGGTGTGGACCACACTAGGGAGTCTCATTTACAGGACAGGGTCACTTCCTAACTAGTATTTCTAAAGACCCACAGTGGGCAATTAGAACATCTATATTCTTTATTCTCACATCAACTTTGACAAATACAGTTCTATCTATAGATACTTCATAATCAGTGAAGTTGAAAATTAACTATCATTTCAGTAAAAAGCCTAACCAACTGTAATTCATATCTTCATCATATCTACATCAAGAAAGGCATTGTCAAATGCTATTTGTACTAGAAAGTACTAACAGGTTGAACAAGGTAAATTCAGCAGGATTTTTAGGATCTCAACCCTATTTCTATTATTCAGTCCTTACCTTCAAACTGAGTTTTTAAGAGTCTGTAATATAACCTTGTTTTAAGTATTATATGAGCCAATGGAAAGCTCCGAATGGCTATTAAATGCATCACAGAACAAAATAAGAGTCTGAAGTTAGGTCAGTCCTTTTTTACTTGGTAACAAAGGCAATTCCACTTACAGAAAACAGACTGCCACATCTCAAAGGTTTAAAGTTTCATTAGAAAAATTATACACAAAATAAAAAATATATTTTTCAAGAATAATGGTATTATTTCATCATCAAATTCTTCTACAACATGAGTTACAGTACAGAAAGAGAAATGACAGCATAGTTGTATACAACCACTGATCGGTAAAACCAGTCTCTTAAAAACAACACACATGGTTTTAATAAAAGGCAACTACAGTTCCATTTTCTGAGGTGTCTTAATGGTTTTCTGTAATTAGTTTTTATATTAAATTTTCTCCATAACAAGTTTAAAGATGTTATTTCCTCATCTCCAAGTACTTTATTCCCCAAAACACCTGATAACCAGGTTTCTCTGCTGTTGCCTCCATTTCTTTTATTTTGCTAAGGAATATGAAGCTGCTGTGAAGGCCAATCCAAGTTCAAGTCTACACCAAAGTTCTAACACCTGGAGATTTGTCCCCGTTTGCTTCTTAAGAAGTGTGATTAACAGCCACCTATAGCAATGCAACTGAAATCATGATGAGCTTTTTCTCTTTTTTTAAGTCTGCCTACTCAATTCTACCTCTCCATCTGCCCACCACTGGGTGTACCAACCTCCCGCAGCAGATTCAGATTTGGAAGGAGGTGATTTTGTTCACAGACTCTCAAAGTCTCAGTAGCAGTCAAATCATAGGAATTTAAGATTCTTAAGAAAAAAAAAAAACAAACAAGTTTCTTCTTATTGTTTCATCAAGAAAATGTTAAAACCCTGACAGAAGTTAACCATCTGTCCCAAATCCATTCCATCAAGGCTCCCAAAGAGCTTTCCATTTGCTGTGACAGCAGTGGCAGGATGGCTACTATCGTCTGTCTTGGCACTCATGTGATAGATACTACAGATGGCTCTTTTTCACTGTTCACTTAAACTACTTCTAAAAAGCAAAAGCCTTTGTAATTAGTTGGAATCTATCAGAATAAATTGGTGTCTGAAAGGAAGGTATATGTTGCATTGTTCAGTTACATGCACACGACCAAAGGCAGAATGATGTTGATCCTGGCAAAACTACACAGCGTGTGTGACAACTGCAAGGAGATTGGCTAAGGTGTTCCTGCAGCTTAAAGAATCTAAAGCAGAGTGCCAGCTGGAAGTGAGTACTATACTAAGTCTCCCAATGAGAATTCAAACTACAGTAAAGAAGGTGGAAGGGGCATTAACTGACCAGTGTCTTACAAAGTTACCGAGGTGGAAAGCCACCTCTGTGTGCTCCTCCGCGGCCCCCGCGAAAGCCACCTCTTTCTCCTCGGAAGTTAGATCGATTTCTTTCTCGTCCACGGCCAGCAGAAGTTCCACCTCTTCCTCCACCCCTGGGAGCTCCACCTCCCCGATCAGATTTAGACTTGGGAGGAGGTGATTTTGGTCGAAGTCTCTCAATTTCTTCTGTACATCCAGTCAAGTAGGAATTAGGAGCACTAAAGTAGGATGCGTATGTTTCTGCATTATAGTTGCTATTTGTAAGAGTTGGTCCAACTGTAAGCCAGCCTGAAACAGGGGGAAAGAAAGATTATCTTTTTTGTTTCCAGTTCTTCCTTACTGGTCCTTTAGGAGCTATTTCAAGTCTCTAATCCATTTTTAAAGATGCCCCTATCACTCACCCGATACTCATCTTTTTTACAGAACACATGGTATTTAATAATGGTCATACAGACTTCATAGGTATGTATCTGATTTCACCTGCACGATTGTAAATTTTGTAATATCATCTTCCTTGTCTCCATCCTTGTTTCACATTCTGTGAGAGTATCACTTAGAAAAAAATTACATACTACAATGAGTTTGGGTTCAGTGAAAATGTAATAAACTTTATTAACCTTCCTACTTGCGTAAATGATACCATTGTTTTCTGATTAAAATCCTGGAGCCAACTTTGCCTTTACTCCTCTCAATCACAACATTACCCCAGATGATAGGTGCTAGAAATTCAACCACTAACTACCATGTCGCTCCTATTCATTCCCATTTTTCCATGTCTACTACCATCCTCAAATACAAGCCTTTTTTTTTTTCAAAATAGTAAATTCATATTATACTGATTTCATAAAAAGTTAAAATTTTGAAAAGACAACACCACTAGACATGTAAGCAAACAAGCCAGGCATTTTAGTTACTAATAAAACCAAGATCTGTATTTCACAAATATAAATTTTCTTCAGGTTGATTCAATCATTCATTTATGCATTTCCTCATCACATTATTTACTGAATAATCTGAATGCTGGGTAGAAAGAAGTGAGGAAGAGAATCTTTGCCTTCCATGAGACTGCATGTTGGAGACACTGATTATAAACATAAGCCCAAATGAATGTGTAATTCATCTAATGGTAAGTGCTATGAAGAAAAAGAAAACAGAGTACAGAGTAAGGGGAAAGACAGGAGTGGAAGGAGGGGGTGGGTGGAGCAGGAAGCTGGCCAGCTTAGACAGAGTTGTGAGAAAAGGTCAGGTATTTGAATAAAAAGAGAGGACTATGAAGAGACAAGAACGAGCTCAGCAGATCTGAAGTACAGCAAGAAGAATCAAACACACCATAAAAATTGTATATTACACAGCACTCTATACCATTTCCTGACACTTATATCCCAAGGGACCAAAAAGATACGTTTAAGATTTCCTGAGGTCCTACCTGGTCGAATTGTACTATCTCTTCCAAATAGATGAAGGCGTCTTCTACCAAGACAAAAATGTTCAATAATATGAAAAATTTCTACAGGCTTTTCTATATTGCCAATTTCAGGTTCTTCTGTGATAATCAAATCAATGTCAACATTAGCATGGATGAAGTCCCCATCTGTGCTACGCTTAACAGTTCCTTTGATCCCCATAAGGCAGTGTTCCTAAAAAACAGTAAAAGCAGACCAATTAATCTCTTCAACATTCATATTTCATAACATTTTACATTTCTGATGTCCCCAATTCTAAAACAAATTTCCTTATCTTGAATCTTTGGGATATAGTTCTAATGGCAAAAACACTATAGGAAAGCCTGGATCTCTGGATGTGGGAAGATTACCAGGGAAGCTAGATAACAGTATTACATTTGGGGCCACATTTTAGAACTGCATCAATGACCATGGAGTCTTTCCCTCTGCAACACTAGGTAATAACTTGTTTCCACCAGGTATGGAAACATGGCACTTGACCTTGGAATCTTAAAAGGATGTTATACTGGGCCTCATGTAACCCAAGATCAAAACTATAAACAAGATACCTTTTTATATGGAGAAGGGACTTGAAGAATGGATACAGACTTCTAATTACTCAACATAAGAAAATGTGAAAATCAAGTTTTCTCTTTATTTGACCTCTATTTAATCTAACTGGCAGGAGGATGGGTTAAATACATTTAATCACTCACTTGACTCCATGAACCATGGCAAGGGTAGCTTAGGTTCCCTTCAAAAGAATTTTCCAGTTTAAGAAAGACTTAAAAGAAAGATTCTCCCACAAGTGGTTCCCTAAAGAGTGAAGGACTAGAGGACAAACTTTTAAAGCCTGATAGTAACAGGGCAGTTGTATGGAGCAGAGATTCTCAAGGGTTCTTGTGTAAATGTTCTCAGGGTTCTTATGTAGAAAAGGGGGAAGGAGAAAAATATGCCTCCAAGGGAGCCAGCTATTGAGTCTTGCTGCTGTCTCCTTTTTGTGGGTTCAGACAAAGAGAAAAAATCGGGGGGGGGGGGCGCTCAGAGGGTACAAAAAACCCATACATAAGTGATTTAGAATAATAGCAGTTTAGGACATACAAGAATATATATTACCTTCTCAAGCACAATGAAGGCTGAATTTAACATAGTGAATAACATAGTGAATAAAACATAGTGAATTTAGGGGCACCTGGGTGGCTCAGTCAGTTAAGCGTCCGACTTCGGCTCAGGTCATGATCTCACAGTTCGTGGGTTCAAGCCCCGCGTTGGGCTCTGTGCTGACAGCTGAGAGCCTGAAGCCTGTTTCAGATTCTGTGTCTTCCTCTCTCTGACCCTCCCCTGCTCAAGCTGTCTCTTTCTCTCTCTCTCTCTCAAAAATAAACAAAACATTAAAAAAAAAAAAACATACTGAATTTAAAAATTAAACTTTATGTAATTCTATACTGTTCAATGCCATTTGTGCAAGTCTAAGAAAAGAATCTATCAAAATTAAACAGTATACAGTCATTTGTAAAAGGCTGAGGAAAAATAATGAAAATAAAACAAAACAGTAAAGGCAATACCTTTGTTCTCTGGAAGACAGCTTTTGGATCTAAAGTCTTAGTCTTTCCAGGATTATTTTTATTGGTTTTAATCCAACAAATATCTTCACATCTTCTGTAACCCCATTTGCGTAAACACTACAAATGAAAGAATTTAAAAAAGAAATCCTTAACTAAAAGATATAAACAATACTTAAAATAACCAACCAGTATTAAAAAAAACTTCCTAGAGGTTTGAGATACTAACTTCCAAGATGTTACAGTAATTTTTAGTGCAGAAATAGAAAAAAAGAAATACTAAAGTCTTTAAAATATACAGCCATTATACAGAATGCATCGATACCTTTCAGATATTAATATAATTTATACAGTGAAATATCAAAACATAGATAGGATTACATAATACTCCAATTCTTTAATACTACCTTCCATTTTCATCAACAGAAAGTGGGTTTTAAATCATAAAACACTCAGTCCTTCTTTAATCATAAAATAATTCAACAGATGATTTGATTTCTAGCACCTCAATTTCCTATCCTCTGACAAATCTAAAAACCACTGAACATATTCTAATTGATAGCTTCTTTTCAAATGAATCTTACATTACTTTTATTTATTTAACACTAATAACTTCAAAAAATTCAAATACTTAAAATTACGTATCTTATTACTTACTAATATTGAGGGCTACTAACATATGTAGGTGCTTACGAGCTGGTGGGAATAAAAACAAGATATATCCTTATCCCCTTGTTGACTTAAGAGTAAAGTAGGGGAAATAAGCAAATTGTGCAGTACGATCATGCTGGTACTGTTCATTTCAGGAATGCTCTTATTGTGTAAACTCTTACCATGAGAAACACCTCAAAATGAAAACTTGGATTTTTATTTTAAAATCTAAAAATCAAGATCAGTATCTGTTTCTTTTGCCAGTTATTTGTTTTGTACTGGAAATTCATTATACATCACAAGGGTCTAAATCTTCATGTTCTAAACAATTAACAAAAGCTATTGAGGATTCCTTATGCTAAATTATTTTTGTAATGATGATTACAAATAATTTTTAACCAAAATCTGCTCTTACCAATATGATAGACTGCTGCATAAACAAGTACGATAAAACCTCCTAATCATTTTCAACCTAACTTGGGAGGTGGAAGGCAAGTCCCAAGCCAGGCATTAGAGCTACAAAAGATAAATATATAAAAACATATAGGATGTTGCTATTTTCTTAGCTTTTCCAGGACATCCTGGAAAAATTGGGGATAGTTATTTTTTTGCTGAAAAAGTAACTATCCCCAATTGGAATAGTTATATTCTTACCTTGGGAGTTAATAAATGACACAAGCAATGATATTAGTCAGTAGTCTCAAACTTGCTATTTTACAAAGAATACAAATTAATTGTAAAATTTTAGTATTTTAGCACAAATTTATCTCAATATAATCCTACTTAAATTCTTCACCTCTCAAATGGACACTTCCTAAAACTGCCAGGATTAAATGAGATCATCTGCTGTATAACAAGTAATAAGTCCTCAAAATGGAAGGTATCATCTATTAACAAGTGAGGAAACTGAAACCCACAAGCATAAATATCTCTTTACTCAAAGTTTCACTGCTGGACAGCAAAACTGAATGAAGCCTTTTAATACTTAGCCACAATTCTCCCATTATTCTTAGGTAAAAAACCATACGCTATTTTGTTTCCACTTAGAAATCGAAAATATTGCAATAAAAAGAGCATTCTGAAATACAGTAAATATAAGGTGCTTAAAACAGAGGTGTCATGTAACTTCCTTCTCACTCTCACTCAATGATTCAAACCATGTGTTCCGGATGCTCTGTTATTTTTCCAATTTGATTTGGCTTCTATTTGGAATTCAGAAGTTAATGTTATTCAGAATACTTTTTAGCTACTTTCAGTGAGCAGTAAATGACACTGAAGCAGCTTATTTTTCAAATGTCTAAACTGTTCTCCTCCTGAAGTTGTAATAAATCATATTTTGACTTCTTGAACCCTAATGCTAGCTAACCAAAGGGTACCGCCTTTCATATATTCTTTCCTGATCACATTTTTTTCTTCTGAGTATTTTAGCAACTATTCAAGAAACAAAGGACAAAATAACATCTATCTTCAAACTTTTCGTATTTTTTCTTATGACTATAAAAATCCACTTAAAAAAAACCAATCTTACCACTCTTCCAAGGTCCAATCCCTCCCCAGAACCACACCAGAGAAAAATAAATGATCGAGGCGCTGCAATCTCATCAATTTCTAACTTCATAATCTGTAGGAAACCAAAACAATATTGCATTAAAGTATTTTGTTTCCCATTCATCCTAAATCCAAAAGAACAATCACTGAGATTTATCAAGACTTTCAGTAGATCTGTTCTTAGATGTGCTAATTTCATTAAAAAATAAATTTTATCCTTAGAACTTACTCTACTGTTTTCTTATTCTGTATTAAGAAAACACACACACATGCACACACATATACATATACTTGACTTTATACAGAAAGAGGTTACAGGGGACCATATTTATAGAATTATGGACTCTTTTAAGATAGAACTTGAGTGCAACACTTCATGATTTACAGAAAAAGAAACTGAAATAAAGAGGTTAAACTATCCCAAAGTTAGAGGCAAAATTAAAATGAAATATAACAAATTTGAGGGGAAGATTTAGTTTCCAGCATCTACAGAAATTCTAGATAAATCAATATGCACATTTTATTATAATGACTATTTTAAGTCTGAAATGCCAAAAAATAGAGTCTAATTTTTCCAAAGAAGATATACAGATGGCTAACAGACATGAAAAGATGCAACATCACTCATCATCAGGGAAATATAAATCACTACTACAATGAGATATCACATCACATTGCACCTGTCAGGATGGCTAAAATTAACAACACAGGAACAACAGATGTTGGTGAGATGGCAGAGAAAGGGGAACCCTCTTATACTGTCGTTGGGAATGCAAACTGGAGCAGGCACTCTGGAAAACAGTGTGGAGGTTCCTCAAAATGTTATAAGTAGAACTACCCTAGGATCCAGCAATTATACTACTATTTACCCAAAAGATACAAAAATACTGATTTAAAGGGATACGTGCACCCCAATGTTTACAGCAGCATTATCAACAACAGCCAAACTATGGAAAGAGCCCAAATGTCTATCAATTGATGAATGGATAAAGATGGGATATATATTTACAATGAAATATTACTGAGATCAAAAAGAATAAATCTTGCCATCTCCAACATGGATGGAGCTAAAGTGTATTATGCTAAGGGAAATAAGTCAAAGAAAGACAGATACCATATGATTCCATGCATATGTGGAACTTAAGAAGCAAAACAGATGAACATGGGGAAAAAAGAGAGAAGCAAACTATAAAACAGACAGACTCTGAACTATAGAGAACAAACTGAGGGCTGCTGGAAGAGAGGTGGGGGTGATGGGCTAAATGGGAAATAAAGGCATAAAGGAAGGCACTTGTGATGTGCACTGGGTGTTATATGTAAGTGACGAATCACTAGATTCTGCTCCTGAAACTAATATTACACTATATATAAACTAGCTGGAATTTAAATAAAACTAAAAAAAAGAAATTACAGTCTATAATTTGATTTGCCTTATACGTGTTAAGTGTTCACATTGAAAAAAAGTTCTTCAATAATTCTGTAAATTTGGGGATACCACATACTCATATAAAAGACTATAAAACCAATCATTTTATGACATTCTTTTTCTTCTAGCTTTCTGTCACATTTCAGAGACCATGGTTCAAGCAGATATTTATGTTTCATTTATTTAAAAAATTTTAACTTCAGTAACAGATACATTTAAGTTATAACTGTATCATCTCTAACTTATTCTAAATAGAAAAACATTATTTGGCAATAATAATGGAAATAAGATACAACATGTATTAACCTATTGAGTCTTTTATGTCTGACTTTTAAATCTTGAAATCTCTCATCTAATATTCTCATAGGAATATGAATATGCAATACATACATTGACATATTCCCATTATGTTTATACATGAAATAGCTAAAATAAGTGATGACACACATCAGTGAAAGGCATTAAATTACTCTCTTGACACTGCAGTTCTAAATGCTAAGTGCTGGCATTTTAAATAAGCTGGTATTTTAAATATCGTTTAACAAAATCCACTGACCACTACTGACTCTCTAATGTAAAAGAGAATACTTGTGAAATCCAAACACTTTCCCTATTTATATGCTATTTATTATTTTAACTACTGGCACTTTCTTTAGGATATTATCATATAAAAGTTAAGAACTTAGGGGGCCAGAGAAAGCTTTTCAATATGCCAGCCTGAGTTGTTCAGTGAAATTAGACTGAAACAAGAATACGCATATAAAATGGAATTTCTTTATTTCAGAAATCCTATTGGCCTGTCACATACAACTGAAGCTCTTGAGCCTTCATGGACCAAACCTCAGAGACTGGCCAGAGAAAACAAAGTTCAACCTAATTACAGCTGATCCCTGAACAACACAGAGGCTGGTGGCACCAACCCCTACTGCCCATAGAAAATGCAAGGGTAACTTTTGGCTCCCCAAAACTTAACGACTAATAACCTATTGTTGACTGAAAGCCTTACTGATAATATAGTCAATTAAGACATATTTTGTGTGTTATATGCATTGTATACTCTATACTTAAAGCTAGAAAAAATAAAACGTTAACTAAGAAACTCATAAGGAAGAGAAAATACACTTACACTACTGTAAAAAATTCACACAATAATGGTATCATGCAGTTCAAACCCATATTATTCAAGGATCAACTATACTAATCGAAGACAGAATAAGATTTATTTTTTCAAGCTTTTTTTCTGACTAAACTCACAAAGATTGTTTTTATATATTATCAATTTTGATGAGGATATGGTTAAACAGATATTTCTTTTTTAAAAAAATTTTTTATGTCTTTATTTTATTTTGAGAGAAAGAGACAGACAGTGAGCAGGGGAGGGGCAAAGAGAGGGGGAGACACAGAATCTGAAGCAGGCTCCAGGCTCTGAGCTGTCAGCACAGAGCCCGACGCGGGGCTCAAACCCAAGAACTGTGAGATCATGACTTGAGCCGAACTTGGACGCTCGACCGACTGAGCCAGCCAGGCGCCCCAAACAGATATTTCTTAAACACTACTGGAAGGAATGTCAATTTGTACAACCTATCTACAAAACTTCTCAGCAGTAAGTATCAAGAGCAGTATGTCTTTTACCGTAAGTCTTTGGAATATAATATATTGTGTAACTTTCTGAATTTCAACAGTAAGCACAAATTACATTCATCATCAGAGGATAAGATTTCTTCAAAGTGGTAAGAGCCATAGAAATGTAAGTAAAAAGCTTCGAGGAGGAAAAACTGGAGGCGTATCTTGAAGATTAAATAATATTAATAGTAACTATCATTAACTCAGAAGAGGACATGCAAGGATTCAGCACGGTTTCCTATGAAACAGCAGCCTTATAGTGTCAGTCCTTGCCTTTCTCTACTTCCCTTCAGTGCTCAACTCTCCTGTCTACTCTCTCCTGGAAATTCCCTATTCTCTCGGCCCCTAGGACATTCATATTCTTGGTTCTCCTTATTCATTTTTGACCCATTCTTTTGACCCATTTTTACATGTGCCTCTTAAGTGTAAAAGTTTCCTGAGGCTTTACTGTCAATCCACATTTTATCTTAATTGAGACACTATCTAAGGACAAATTCACCTATTCTTATCCCTTTTATGTGTTAATCTTCTAAATCTGTATTTTGAGACCAGATCTGTCTGTCCTTTGAATTACATATTCCTATCAATCACAACCTCCACACGGATGTCTCACATACACCTCAAAATCAAGATATTCAATATGATCTAATCCCTTTAATCCAGCTCTTTTTTTTAAATTTTACTTATTTATTTTGAGAGACAGAGAAAGAGCATAAGCAGGGAGGGGCAGAGAGAGAAGGAGAGAGAGAATCCAAAGCAGGCCCAATGCTATCAGCACAGAGCCCCATGCAGGACTCAAACTCACAAACTGTGAGATCGTAATCTGAGCTGAAGTCCAGAGTCAGACACTTAACTGACTGAGCCATCCAGGTGTCCCTCTAATCTAACTCTTAAATCTACTCTTTCTCAGCAGGTGAAAACTCAACCCATTTATCTCAAGACTCAAACCTCTGTGTCATCTTTAACTCTCCCCTCAGTCCAATCACTAGATCTCAAATCTAAGTATCTACAAAACATTACTAAATTTATCACCTTTCTATTCTTACTACCATCATCATAATTCAAGGTCCTTTCATCTCCTAACTGGGCTACTGCAACAGTCTTAACTACTTTCCCTTTTCCAGACTTTTCCTCTAGTCCATTCTCCACCCACTAATAACGACCCTTTAACTAAACTATTTACAGCCCTTCAAAGATGACTTAATGTCTTCAGAAAAAAAGTCTAAGCTTCTCAGAAGATATCATCTCAAGAAGAGTCCCAATTTGAGTTCTAACAACATCAACCTACAAACCAGATATTCTTTCCCACCATCCCTTCTGCTCTTGCTGTTTCTTCCACTTGGAATCACTATCCCATCCCTTTCTTCATCTAGCCAATTCCAACTAGTCTATTTATATTGTTAATGTGTCACCTCCTCTTTGTTCATGTGGCCCATCCTCCAAGGCTTGGTTAGTTTTTCTCAGATCATCTTATGCAATCCTCTGTTATAGAACAAAATAATTACACTCTGTTTACAGCAATATTTACCCCATTAAACTATGTACTCTTGTAGTCCAAGTGCCAAGTGCTTATTCATCTTCGAATCTCCAATACCTACCACATTGTTTAGTACACAGTGGTACTCAACAGGTATTTGTTATTTTTGTTATAGATCACTAAAAACTGATGACTTTATGTAACTAACTGTAGTTATCAGCTTGCTTAATTTTATTTAGGAAAATATAACTTTAACAAAATTATACTGAAATTATGTATCTTGTTTATCCATTATATTTTCCTTGGAAAGTAGAAATCGTTTTATATCTATCTATAAGTATATGTATTGCACTCTAATGTTTACTAAAACGAGGCAAATGCAGAAAAAGTTATCAATCATTTTGGTTTTAGACTTTTCTACCTATACATCCAAGGATTCTAAGACTGGAATTGTGGGTCTTCTACAGACTACTTACTCACTACCTGCTCAACTTCAGCCCCAAAAAGAAGAATTAGACCAAAGATATTATAGTATTTGTTAATGTACCCTGGATCTTCTACCACATTATATAAGTCTGTATTTATGATTCCTAAAAATGTAGGAATACTTATAATCTTTTCATCAAATAATATATATTCATTTGAAAAATAAATAATTAATTACAATGTAGAAAGTTTCATCATACATCATCCCAAGTCCAGCATTTTTCATTAGCAGTGATGCCAGTTTCTCTGTAATATTCTTCTAAAGGGGGTTCCAGAAGAATCACATCAAATTTAGGTGTCAGTTCTCTGATGTCAAAGGCTTCTATATCTGCTTGTAAGTACCTATTTGATTAAGGCATAAAAAGTGACTAAGAGATTTTCAAATACCTTACAGATGATAATGAAAGGAATTTCATAATATTACTAAACACTATTTACAAAGTAATCACAAACTAATTACTGAATACCTTTTTATGCAGGATTATCTTTCTTCAGTATAAACAGTAAACCATCTAGCAACACTCTTCCCTAGGAGATGGATATAATCACACTACAAGCTAATAGCATATTCCCCCTTGTACACCCAAAATGTACTTCTCTCATTTTTACAGTGAAAACTCATACTACTATGTAAGTAAGTCTCTGAGTCCCATTCCATCATCATCTGAATTCTCTAAGGAATATCACATTATTTCTTCTTAAGTTAGAAAAACTATTTGTAAGCTTTAAAATCCTCCCTCTAAAACACTGCTTCTAAAGATGGATGTAATTTTCTTTTATTAGTTTATTAGTAAAATTATTTATATTAATAGTCTTTTATGGCTAACTAGTGTAAGTTACAACTAGTCATTACTGAAAAGTTATTTCCACATAGTATGAAAGTAATTTAAATATAAAATACTTAAAAGTAAGACTATTTTAAAATTAGATTCATATTAGAGTCTGCTAATATTTTTCTTTACACACTCAAACTTCTTTGTGGTTCTTCATCACTAACAGTATACATTTTAGCAGATTGTTAAATGTATAAACTGTTCAAATACGTTAAATGTGAATTAGGCAGATAATTCAATTTCAAAGACTTTTTACTCATTTCTGAGGAAAACGTTCTGGTTAGCAAAGGTTAACATGAATTTTCATATTTCAAAATGCTAAGAATAGTATCCCTGAATGCTGAGTTATAATTAATTTTTATTTTCTTCTTTTCCTTCATGTAAGTTTTCTAAACTTCCTTCAATAATAAATTACTTTTTAAGAGGAAAAGTCATTTAAAAACATTTTAAGAAACTCAAGAATACAACAAACATGAATGATTTTTCTAAGAAAATAACATTTAAAGACATTTTAAGGAAATTAACTGGAAAAAAAAAAAAAGAGAGAACCTACTAGTGTACTCAGCACTGGAGTTTCAAATGCATGTATTTTACCACACTGAAGAAAACAGACTGTGTTAACCTTATATACCTGCTGAACTCTTTTCAAACAGAAAGGTTACAGGATAAAAAAACTGCTATTTTAAGCCTGAGTTGGTATAAAAAACAATTGAGAAAACACACTTACATAGGAGGAGTGTTAGATTTAGCTATTAACTCATCCTTGAGCCTGATGAGCTCCCTCAGTTTAGGGTATTCTTCAAATCTGTCAGCCAAACCTGAGGAGAAAAAGTAGTAAACACTAAATGTTAACACTATTTAAGTTAGTATCAGTGAATTCAAAGGATTATGAACCCTCTCAGGAAACAAAACAATAGACAGTCACCACTTTAGTCTCCTGTCCTTTTAAAAAAATTAATTTTGAGTAGTTATTTGCACTAATTTTTTTAAAATGTTTATATTTTGAGAGAGGGAGTACAAGTGGGAGAGGGGTAGAGAGGATCTGAAGCAGACTCTGCTCTGACAGCAGCAAACTGATGCAGAGCTCAAACTCAGATACAGTGAGATCGTGATCTGAGCCCAAGGCTCAACCGACTGAGCCACCCAGGTGCCATTATTTTGAGTATTTTTTAAACAGTTCATATCTAATGACCCTAATCCCATATGCAGGCCAAAGTCCAGATGTTCTAAAGCCCAGTTCAAATCAATAAACCATTTAACTTCTCATATTTAAGTTAAATATGCTCATACATAGCATTAAGTTTTGCCATTCTGTTCTCAGGTAAAGAAAAAACATTGCCTTCTGTCAAGTTTTCCCCCTTTTCTTTTAGTTAAAAGAATTCTTTCCCCTTAAAAATCTAGTGATTATTGAGGTTGGTAGTTAGCTTCTTTAAAAAAAAATTTTTTTTTAACATATATTTATTGTTGACAGACAGAGCGTGAGCAGGGGAGGGACAGAGAAAGGGAAACACAGAATCCAAAGCAGGCTCCAGGCTCTGAGCTGTCAGTACAGTGTTGGACGTGGGACTCAAATCCACGAACTGCGAGATCATGATCTGAGCCGAAGTTGGACGCTTAACCGACTGAGCCACCCAGGCACTCTGACAGTTAGCTTTTTAAATAGTTATCAAAAACAGAGAAAATGAAACTTTCTTTTCTATTTTATGATTATGTATGAGAAGAAACAAAGAACAGTTCAAGGTGAGAGAAACCCTGATGATGATCTTAAAGTAGTTGGCTATGGCTCATGGACACAATCCTGGAATAAATCTAGTAAAGAAGATAATGAGTCCCTATTAGTCCATTAGCTCTCATCTCTGAGAGACATTGTTTTCTCTATGAATATTTTGTATGTCAGTATTTATAATTTTAAATATTTCACATCTCCACATTATAAACCAAATCCTCACATGTATTTTCAGGCTTAAGATCTTAAAAAACTATAATTCCTTGTAAAGGGTACTTAAAAACAGGAAACTCACTGTTCCCATGTACTCAAAAATATTTTAGATCTTTGAGCTCAGAAGAGAGTTTTAGGTATAAAAGCATATTGCCTGTTTAAACAACTGTAGGGATAAGTAGGGCTAGAAAATCAAAGATTCCTAAAAGCTCTTATTTGGTTTTCTCTCCCCCCGGCATGAAACATATTCCTAACAGTATACATCATATAAGCAACTTAACTTAAAAACCAAAAGTACAGATACTAATAGCTTTAATATCAAAGAGTAAAAGTGAAAGATTTTGTAAAGCCTCCTCAATCAGTGGTTATAAAGCATATTTCAAATAAAACAAGTATGAAGATGTTATTATAGTCAGGTTTTAATCACAGTAGAGTCAGCTGCCTGTCAATCTTCTATAAAAACAGAAAGTGCCAGTTTTTCCTCAATCCATAATAGTTATCTAAGTACTTTATCTTTGCTGATGGGGACATGGGGGGGAAGTAAATATCTTAAAAGCAGAAAGGAGGATTCTGAAACTCAGTTATACAACTATCATAATTTTTTTTAAAAAAACAGCTTTCCTGAAGTATAACTGATATGTAAAAACCAAACATATTTAATGTACACAATGTGATGAATTTAGACATATGCATACACCTGTGAAACCATCACCACATCCAAAGTAACAGACATATCCATCACCTCTAAAAGTTTCCTCGTATTCCTTTTGGTGTATGTGTGTATGCATGCGAAGACATATGCGTGAGTGTGTGTTAAGAATATTTAAGTAAGATGAAATCTACCCTTAACAAAATTTTTTTTTAACATTTATTTATTGCTGAGAGACAGAGAGAGACAGAGCTCGAGTAGGGGAGGGGCAGAGAGAGAGAGAGAGATACAGAATCCGAATTAGGCTCCAGGCTCCGAGCTGTCAGCACAGAGCCTGACACGGGGCTCGAACCCACAAACTGTGAGATCATGACCTGAGCCAAAGTTGGGCGCTTAACCGACTGGGCCACCCAGGCACCCCTACCCTTAACAAATTTTAAAAATTTTATTGACTACAGTCAATAACATTGTTGATTATAAGCATCATTCTATACAGGTCTCTAGAACTAATTCACCTTGTATAACTGAAATTATATTTCAGGTCTCTCTCTGACCTTCCCCTGCTCATGCGGTCTCTCTCTCAGAAATAAATAAAACATTTAAAATTAAAAATAAAAATAAAATAAAAAAATTAAAAAAAATAAACAACTCAAATGAATGAATGAATACAATGTGGTATATACATACAATGGAATATTATCTGGAGGTAAAAATAAGTGAAGTATAGACACATGCCACAACATCAATGATCCTTGGAAACATTGTGCCAAGTGAAAGAAGCCAATCCCAAGATACTACATACTGTCTAGTTCCATTTATATGAAATGTCTAGAATAGACAAACTGATAGAGACAGAAAGTTAATTAATGGTTACTTAAGGCTGAGGGGATTGATGGGGGAGGGAATGGAAACTGACTACTAATGAGTACTGAGTTTCTTTAGGAGAGATGAAAATTAGATTGTGGTAATGATTGCACAAACTGGATTTACTAAAAAAAAGAAAAAAAATTGAATTATAGACTTTAAATGGGTGAATTATATGAATTCTCTCAAAAAAAGCTGCTTTTAAAAATGCAGGGATAATGCATTTGACGAGCTTATTAGTAGACTGGACAGGGGCTCAGGGAAGAATCTCTGAGCTTGAGGATATCTTAAAGGCAACCTCAAAAGAGCTAAATTATCCAAGGACTATGGGACAATTACAAAAGATATAACATGTTTAATAGAAATACCAGAAGAAAGAAAGGAACAAAAGAAATAGTTGAAATAATAACGACAGAATTTCCCCAAATTAATGTCATCAAACCACAGACTCAGGAAGCTTAGAGAACACCAAGCAGGATAATGCCAAAAAAACCCTAAACCTAAGGCACATTATTTTCAAACTACAGAAAATCAAAGATAAAGAAAAAAATCCCAAAGAAACCAGAAGAAAAAGACACTATACCTAGGAAGGAACAAAGGTAAGAATTATATCCCACTTCTTAGAAACATGCAAGCAAGAAAAGATTGGAGCGAAATATTTAAATTGTTGAAGGAAATTAAACACCAACCAAGAATTCTATACTCTGTGAAATTATTCTTCAAAAGCAAAAGAGAAATAAAGTCTTTCTCAGGAAAACAAAAATTAAGGGAATTTGTTGCCAATAGACCTCACTTGCAAGAAATATTAAAAGAAATTCTTTAGGGAGAAGGAAAAAAAATAATATAGGTGAGAAAATCAGAGCTACAGAAAGAAAGGAAGAACACTAAAGAGGGAATAAATGAAGGTAAAATAAAAATGCAAGGATAGTCACAGAACCAAAATGGGGAAAGAAAGAAGATAGGAGGAAGGAGGGAAGGAAACCATGAGAGAGTAACAGTGCTGGATGGAAAAGGAGAGATTAGAAATACGGAGATTGGAAATGGGAAGCCAAGCCAGGAAAAATAATTTTGTTAGAAATAATCCACAAAATGGATAAATCACATGCATGTAATCAAGGGTTAACATCAGCATATTCCCAACAAATGTAACATACCTACCTACATCCCTGATGAAATTCTGAGGTCTATGTCCAGTGTCTACAAAATGTTGGCAGTAATCATTATGGGGATTTAAACTCTGTGTTCCCTAAAGAAAAAGTCAAAATTACATTAAGAACATTTACTCTAATGGCAGATGCACTAACTCTGTACTTTATTTTCTATTATGAGATCATACAAAATAGAAATTGATAGATTAAAAAAATTTAGTAATATTTAAAAACACAATAACTGACAGCATTACTCTTCAGTAGCTACAGACATTAATATAGCATTATCTTACCCCAAATAGTCAAATGTCAGGCTATTTCAAGAATAATTTTAAATAATTTTCATTTCAAAACAATGATCCCTCAATAACTGAAAAAATGTTGACAATAATAAGTATTTAAAATCTTTTCATGCACAGAGATGAAATGTGAAGGGTTTTGATTTGAAAATTTATTTACCTTCAGAAAAGTACTAGAATCTTTATAAATCTCCTCTTCATATGGCAAATTCTCTTCTTCCTGCTGCATTTCTAATTCATCCTTGGAAAAGGAAGATTAAATAGACATTTTATGAATACAAGGAATATTTTATCTATTTATGATATCTTGAGTATTAAGACTCAACATAAATATTTTATTTCCCTAAGATACAGTTTTCCAAATTACCACTAAAGTCAAACACTGAAGACGTCACATTCTCATCATTATCCGATTAGCTACGTTTAAAGTAAACATTTCCTTTTTATTCTTACCAATAAATTACTACTAATTTTGATTGAATTGTCTAGAATTATTTATCTCATATATCATACTATTAATATTAGAATTTAGTTCAAATCATGAAAGATATGACCACCAATGGGGCAATTTTATTTCTATTAAAAACCATATGAAACTTTTTATAGATCAAAAATGTTAAACTATCAGGAACTGTATATGCTAAAATATACATATTTAGACAATCACGGTATTTAATAAGTAAATAAAATGATCACAACAAAATAATCACTAATTTTTAAGTTGCATATTAACATATACCAAAATGCAATACATTTGATTAGGTAATTATATCACTGAAATTCCAAGAGATTTATTGAAACTATTCATTCTCTTCTTTATTAAATATAGTTGCACAACAATTACCTTTACAAAATGGAGATAGGACTTTTTATACATAATACTTTCTTTTCTTTGAAATCTTCAAAATATTATTATTTTATATCTTCAAAATATTTTATATATCTTTAAAATATCTTTATATCTCTAATATATTCAAAATATCAAGATACTTTATATCTTCAAAATATTTTTATTTTGAGATAGAGAGAGCAGACACATGAGCAGGGGAGAGACAGAGAGAGGGAGAGAGAATCGCAAGCAGGTTCCACACTGCCAGAGCAGGGGCCGATGTAGAGCTCGAGTTCACAAAACAGGAGATCATAACCTGAGCAAAAGTTGGTGCTTTAACAGACTGAGCCACCAGGGACCCTTTTCTTTTTCTAAAGTAGGCTTCACATCCAGCACAGGGCTTAAACTCATGACTTGAGCTGAGAACAAAAGTTGGACACCAAACTGACCAAGCCACCCATGTGCCTCCATAATACTTTCTTTTCAACTAAATATTGTAATTATAGGCTTAGAAATTGGGTTTTTTCCCTTCAGCCTCTTTCAAAGATAGTTCTACATTACTCCCTAACCCACAGGATATCAAAATAGTGTAACTGTAGTATCCTACATAATAAACATGGAATAACACAACTCTCAAAAAAGACTGTTCTCTAGACTCTTGAAATCTGATCCAATTATCCAAAGTTTCTGATGCACATACTTCCTTACTCTTATGAAAGGATATTATTGTTAGTGCTACTAGGCATTATGCTTTATAGGTCACCTCTTACATTAAAATGAGGAAACTGAAATAAAGGTCTCAATTTAATTGATTTCAGGCATACCTCATTTTATTGTGCTTCAATTTATTGTAGTTTGCACATACTGCAATTTTTATAAACTGAAGGTTTGTGACAACCCTGCAGCGAGCAAGTTTGGTGGCATCACTTTTCTGACAGTATCTGCTCACTTTGTGTCTCTGTATCTTATTTTAGTAATTCTCACAACATTTCTAACTTCTTCATTACCATATGTGTTATGGTGATCTGTGATCAGTGATCTCTGATATTGCTATTGTAATTGTTTTGTGGCACCATGAACTGAGTCCATACAAGATGGTGAACTTAATAAATGTGTTTTGATTGCTCCACTAACTGGCTGTTCTTATCTCTCTCCCTCTCTTGGGCTTCCCTATTTCCTGAGACACAATATTGAAACTAATAAATTAATAGCCCTACAACATCCTTTAAGTATTCATGTAAAAGGAAGAATTGCACACTTCTCATTTTAAGTCAAAAGCTAAAGTTACTACGCTTAATGAGGAAAGAAAGGCATACAGAATCTGAAACCTATGACCAAACCTATGTCATTTGCACCAAACAGCTAAGTTGTGAATGCAAAGGAAATGTTCTTGAAGGAAATTAAAAGTGCTACTCCAGTGAACACACAAATGATAAGAAAGTGCAACAGTTGTATTGCTGATATGGAAAAAGCTGTAATAAATTGGATAGAAGATCAAATCAGTCACAACATTCCCTTAAGCCAAAGCAAGGCCCTCACTCTCAATTCTAAGAAGGCTGAGAGGTGAGGTAGCTGCAGAAGAAAAGTCTGAAGCTAACAGAGGTCGGTTCATGAAGTTTAGGGAAAGAAGCCATCTCAGTAACATCAAAGTGTAAGGTGAAGCACCAAGTGCTGATATAGAAGCTGTAGCAATATTGAGGCAAGACCCTCCACCAGCAAAGAAAGATTATGACTTGCTGAAAGCTCAAATGATGGCTAGCATTTTTTAGCAACAAAGCATTTTTAAATTAAGGTATATACCCTATTTTATCAGACATAATGCTACTGCACACTTAATGGACTATAAGAGAGTATAGACATAAGTGTTATATGCGAGATCAAAAATTTCATTGAACTTGCTTTATTGTGATATTCAATTCATTGTAATGGACTAGAACCAAATCTGTAATATCTCCAAGGTGTGCCTGTATACATATGCTACCGATGATTATTTTAGAAAGTTTAAAATTGAGCTTTTAATCAAATTTGTTTTCCTGGGTAAGAATATCTATTATTGTAAGGGCTTATTTTTTCCTGACCATAAAATTGCCCTGTTTTCTACTTGCCTTATATTCTTCCATCTTGTCTTCATCTGTCTCTCCTTCATCCTGATACTTTCGTTTTGCATTTGGAGCAGAGGTATCATAGGAAGCTCTGAAAATTAAAACTGAAGTATCATACACAGATATAGAAAGATGTACAGCTTATAAAAACAGAGAAAGGCACATTTTTCCTGATTAAATAGTATCTATCCATCTGGTTTATAAATTTAAAAAGTCACACAACCTGATAGTTTTGTATTTTACTTTTATGAGAAAGCAACCAAATCAGAAACTAAGCTTTTATAAGAAATGTATAGCAAAAAGGAACTTCTATATTATATATCATCTAATTTGTCTTAAGCAAAATTGACATTCAAGTTAATAACTAGAATACTGAAAAACTCTGAAGTATTTTATGAAATACCAAATGAATATGATTTTTAGGGTCAAGTGTGTTTTCTTTTATAAGAAACTTATAAATATAATTATTTATTATTTTTAAGCTACTTTCTAGTCTAACATTCCATTTTCTAACTACTTTATGAATGAGAACTTACTATATTCAGAAAAATAAGTATTTCTTAATTCATGAATAATAAAAGCCAAGGTTTCTAAAATCTTTATTTTTTTACTTTTTAAATGTTTATTTATTTTTGAGAGAGGGAGAGAGAACATGCATGTATGCAAGTGAGGGACAGAGAGAGAAAGAGTAGTCAGAGGATACGAAGTGGGCTCTGTGCTGACAGCAGAGCCTGATATGGCGCTTGAACTTACAAACCGTGAGAGCATGACCTGAGCTGAAGTCAGACACTTAACATACTGAGCCATCCAGGTGCCCCTGAAATCTTTATTTTGATGCTTGTCATAACAATATACTTCAAACCTAGGATTATTTGTTTATTAAAACAATAAGCCTTTCACAATAGCAATCACTTAAAAAAAACAAAACCCACTCAACTGACCTGCAAGTTTCTCTTGTTTCAGCAATTTCTCTCTGCTCATCTTTGCTATTTAACACAGCACCAATGCTGTCAGCACTTTCAGCTCCCAACTGAGAAAAGATAAAAATGAAAAATTATATCATAATGCACTGGATAGCCTTTCCAGCCATTTGTAGCAACATTTAATACAGCAGGTACTTAAAATCAAAACAAAACACCACCAAAAAACCCCTACCTACCTCAGCAAGCAAATGGCTTAATTATCTTGCAGGAAAAACAGGAAATACCTTGGAACAAAATTATGTTAATTAAGAACAAATCTGAGAGCTAGCAAGCATTTTATGCTTTCATTATACTTGGAATTAAGACAATTATAGCCAATCCCATACTTTTTAAGTAAATAATAAAACATAATTTGGTAGTAGTAGCAATAACAACAAAAAAACAACTAACATATAGTGTATATAAGGTGGTAGGCACTATGTTAAACAGTTGGCATCCATCAGCTCATATATTATACCTTATTTATCCCATGCTGTAATAAATTATCTACCCAGTTTTATTCAAGCTAAGTCTTTATATAATGATTTACAGGCACAATACTGAATTTTAATACCTAAAAAACAGGTATGCAAATTATGTTTAGCAGTTGGGGAAATTTTGCAAAATACAACAAATTACTAGTTCAGATAGGCTGGCTACATAGGATCAGTTCATGGAAAACTTTAAAAGCTAAACCAATGGGAGCACAGAGTGGTTCAGTAGATTAAGCATCCAACTTCAGCTCAGGTCATAATCTCACAGTTCATGGGTTCAAGACCTGTGTTGGGCTCATGTTGAAAGTGCAGAGCCTGCTTGGAGATTCTCTCTCTCTGTCTCTCTCTCTCTCTCTCTCTCTCTCTCCCTCTCTGCCCTTCCTGCACTTGTGCTTTGTCTCTCAAAATATATAAACTTAAAATAAATAAAAGCTAAACCAACAAGTGCAGAATGCAAATTGTAGGCCATGAGGAACCATTTAATATTTTTAAGTGCAAGAAGGGCACAAGGAAATCTGCACTAAATAGCCCCTTTAGCTCAGGAAAGGGAAGAAGACACACTAAAATACCTGAGCTTCTAATCCCTATCCTTGATCTTAAATAACTACCACTGCCTTTTTAGTCTGCCCACTTCATGACCTCCCTAAGGTCTCTCCAATGATAAATCTCTTCCAATATTATAACTGTTCCTGAAATTTTAATTCTTCCATAAAATCTTCCTGAACTCTATTCCTATTAGTTAGAAGATACATCTACTTCCCATAGTTAAAATGATAACTTTCTTCCCATGACTGACTCCTCTCTCTTTTTGTTTGGATATATAAAAGTTATCTCCTCAAAGAGTATATAGAATAGACTGCTTCCACTTTTCTCCTTTTCATTTCCTATTCAGATCATAGCATGTAATACAACTTTCAGTGATTTTATGTTTTACTTTTGTTTACTCCGTTTATATTATTTCATAGTCTTTATCACAACTTCCAAGTGTTTTATTTTATACTTCAATTATTTTATCTTTTATTTACTTCTTCCCAAGTGACGTGTATGCTCCCTAAAGGAATGAACTGTCTTCTTTTTATTTGTATGCTCAGCACCCTGTATAATGCCTGACTCATAGCAGAAGCTCAATATTTGAATGAACCTAGATTTCCTACTAGAACCCACATTACAATACAATGTATTTTAACAGAAATGCTTGAGGGCAAAATTCTGTTCATATAGAATTGTTCTCTCACGCTCCAAAAAAATTATGGAATGACTGGACTAAGTAAATCACAGATTTTGATTTCTATGATAAGTAAATCAGATATTATTTGAATAATTAGGAAAATTTGGTATCATTTGAAAGCAAATATGATTAATTTCTTTGGGGAGGGAGATGCAGGAGAGAGGGAGAAGGAGAATATTAGGCAGGCTCTCCACTCAGCATGGAGCCCGACTCAGGCCTCAGTCCCACGACCCTGGGATCATGACCTCAGCCAAAATCAAGAGTCTGACGCTCAACCAACTGAGCCACCCAGGCACCCCTATATGATTTTATTTTTAGTAAAGCTACAGCTAAGTAAAAAGCAGCCATAAATTTCTGATGTTTATATTCTGTATAACAAGTAACATAAATAGTGTCAACAGCAAGGACAATGTAAGCTCTGTGGAAGAAGGGCCTAATAAGCCAGAGAGTGATCACAACAGCTTTCATTACAAAGTTCTGACCTGAGCTGTTCTATAGAGGATGGACAGAAATCAGAGGAGGATTTCTGTAAGGAGGACAATTTTTTTAAAAATCATAAAGTATATATGGCACAAATCACATTCTGGAGAGAAATAAACCATTCTGTATTGTTGATATGGAGAAGAGCAACTGGCTGAAATTAGCTGGTAAAGTAGAAGTCTCTCAATGACTATATCAGACTTTTTTACTTAAGTGAAATGGGTCCTAACCAATTAGAAGAGTAGGAGGCAGCTAGTGTACTGGAAAGTGCATAGAAAGGCCTAAAATTGCAGCTTGTAAACTTACCAGTTTTGTGGTCTTCGGTATATAACTTAATTTTTCTTTAATATTTGTTTCATTAATCTCTACACAATATGGGGCTCAAACTTACAACCCCAAGATAAAAAGTCCCACGCTCTACTGACTGGGCCATTCAGCCAACCAGTCATGTAACTTAAATTCTTTGGGCTCTATTTTCTGGATCTATAAGATGCAAACAGCATCTGACTTGTATGAATGAGGATAATGTATATAAAAAGCTTAGCAGAGTCTTGATGCATAGAAGGGCTTTAATAAACAGCACCCATTATTAAATTTTTTGAACTATGTAATTTCTTTTAGGGTAGGGACTACTTTTTATTCACAGTTGAATTGCCAATGGCTACTAGTAACCCTGGCACACAGTTAGACACTCAAAAAATAATTGTTTATGGATGCATTTTGATTCAAATAGAGGTCTGAATTGAAAACTAAAGAATAAGAACCTTACTTGGTGGTACAATGCTATTGAACATTTTGAAGGCAACATGCTAAAAGAAGGCATGGAAAAGATTCATCCTAGATCATAATGCCAAAAGGACAGAACAGATCTGATTCCAAATTCCCACATTTTAAACACTGCATCGTAAACCTTTTCATCAGATAATAAAAGAGTATAGGTTTCAGATTTCCATTTACTGAAACGAAGTTTCATTACTGAAAAAAATAACATTACGATGTCTCATTAAGGCCTCTTAGCATTTCCTCCATCACTTTTACTGATATGAATGGCAGAATGGGAAACACAGCCTCTTAAGAGTAGAAGTGTACATTTGCATTTTCTGCATGTGTACTCTCGTAATCAAGTGTTAGCTTATACACAAAAAGCAGTGAAACAAGCTTTGGAGGGACAAACCTAGGTTTAATTTTCTGGCCTAGCGATGAGTGACATGAAGCAAAAATTACTTAACCTCTCTAGCCTCTGTTTCATTATTCGGTAAGTTAAGGTAATGCTACCTATTTCAAAGGTCTGCTGTAAACGATGAGTTAAGAATTCAAATATTAGCGGTGGGTGATGACGAAGATACCATACATAGCACAGTGGGCTGCAACACAAAAGATGCACAATATAAAGTTTAGACTTCTTCCAAAGCAGTCTTTAGACATTATCCCAAAGAAACCACTATGTATCTATTTTACAAGGAAGCCGCAATCTCAACAATGAGGTGCTAAGAAGACCGGCAAGACACAGAAGATGATGTAAACAGTGAAGAGAAACTTAGTGGATAACAAGTCATTTTTCCTTGCGTGAATTACGGTAATTTATTTACAAAAACTAAAGCTTTGTTGTATTCCCATCATAGAGTTCTGCACCAGACATTAGGCGATTCCATAATGCTGCTGAAGACCAATCGTGGCATTCGGTTTAGAAACACCACAACGACCGCTGCACAGAATGGAGAATATTCGGGGTACTGCGTTAGTTGAGAACAAGGGTAGGCAGGCCTCTGGGATCATAGCTGCGGGACCAGAAAGGCAGGCTCCGCAGTAGATAGTGAAAGACAGAGAAGGGCAGGGGGAGAGAGAGCAGGGAACCGCGCACGCGCACTCGCGATCCCTCCCTGGGCCGCGGACCTGCTGGGCTAGGAGCTGCCGCCGTAACTTCTGCCGCTCCCGGATCTCCTGCAAGCGGCTGTCCATGTCCCAACTCTTGTTTCCCACTGCCCCGAAAACTTGACAATTAGCGGATGAACACTCTCCCTATTTTTCACCGGAGGCCGTAGAACACCAGGACCTTCAAGCAGCAGGATATCCCTTAGCCCTTTCTCAATAGGTATATCCGGCGCAGCCAGGATTGGCTCGACCCAGACCGGAAGTCCCACCTCTTTCTGGACGCCCGGGATTTGACGCCTCCTGGAAGGGGCCCAATGAGGGATGTTGGGGCGGCGGCGAAGTCTCGGAAGCTACTGTGCGGTTAGCTGCTGCGTCTCTCAGAGGTGGTGCTGGACTGTCGCTTGCCTTCTCATCTGTGGGGTTTCAGCACTGTTTACGAGGTGTGAGCCGTTTCTTCGATTCTCTTTTCCATTAATTCTCCAGTTGCCAGTACTGGCGGTTTAAAAATTGCCAGATAGCAGTTTTTTACTAGAAGCACAAACTCGAACCAGAGTGTGAAGTTTGAACCCTGCACTCGCCTTTACTAGAAGAATAACCTTGTCTAATTAATCGCCTCCTGAGCCCTAGGTTTCTCATTTGCCAAATGGGAGTAGTAAAAGAGCCTCTCTCACAGAATTGTGAAGATTCAAATAAACCGAGCCTGGCAAATAGCGCCATGGAGGTGTTTAAGATTTTTATTATTACTTATGTTTCCCTTCACGCTGAGAACAACCTGTGCTCCATACCTCACTAGCTCTTGAGAAGTTTCCTGTTTTACCATAATGCCATATGGATAGGGCATATGGAAAACTATATGGATTTTTCCCTTTAGGGAAGTGGGTGAAGGATAGTAAAATGTGGTCTTGGATCATGTCCTAGACGTCAGAGACTAGGGGACCACTTTTTGTGCTTACACACTTCTGCTTATACTTTTGTCTTAGCTGGAAATAATCCTGGGATGTAGAAACAGCCTACTGAAATTAGGGAGGGGGAGAGGGAAGGGGAGAGGGAAGGGGAGGGTGGGCAGGGAACAGTTGTGATTCTCTCTTCGTAGAAAAGCAACAAAGGCCAAAGTCTTAAGTTACTACTATTATTATCCACATTTGTCGTCTTATTCCAAATTCAAAGTAGCAGAAGTAGACTAAGACATCATGTTGCCTCAAGTTTAATTGGAAATTGTGGCAAGTACTTACCAGCATTAGTTAACAAATCTTTCTTCTGGGAGAGTGGATTTACTTTTAGAAACTTATTAAATCCTCCAGATTAAAATCAGGTGACTCAGACGATGCCAAAAGTGGGCAGGACTAGATTCTACTAATTATCCTGTATTTCTCAAGGACTAGCTCTGAATGATGATTTCAAACATGTTCTAAAAAATCCCTTCGGTAATAGCAGCACTATTTGAAAGTATATTAACTTTCAAGGGGCCAGTACTTTAAAAGACAGTACTAATTTGTACATATGAATTAAAGTGTTTCTTTTTTTTAAATTTTAAAAATGTTTTATTTATTTCTGAAAGAGAGAGACAGTGTGAGCAGGGGAGGGTCAGAGAGAGGGAGACACAGAATCCAAAGCAGGCTTCAGGCTCTGAGCTGTCAGCACAGAGCCAACGCAGGGCTCAAACCCAGCAACCGTGAGATCATGACTTGAGCCGAAGTTGGATGCTTAACCGACTGAGCCACCCAGGTGCCCCTAAAGTGTTTCTTAAAAGCAGTTGCATCTTCTGCCAATCATGTGAGTTGAGGAGTTCTGATTTGAATTATTTAACAGGATAGGAATAGGCATCTGTTCATTCAAGTATTTATCAGTATATATTGAGCATTTTAAATTGCACTTAACTGTGATAGACCCTAGAGTCTATAAAGTCCATCAGAGACTAGAATCCAAATAAATCTGTTTTTTGTTGCTGTCGCTGTTTGTTTTTTAGAGTTTACTATTTTTTTTCTAGTAAAGTATAGTGGAAGCCAGTTGCCTTTGGTCTTGAGTGTGAGAGTCTGCAGACTACATTTCTTAACCTTCCTTGTTAAATGACTTTCTGTACGATTCTGCCAAGAGGAAGGAAGCATAGACAGAAAAGCATGAGGTGGAACATGGGAAAGCTGTTATTCTTCATTTCCTCTTGCTCTCTGCTTCTTGTATCCATGGGAATATCTGTGCCCTTAAAAAGTCCCAGAGCCATTTGCAGCAGCCACTCCTTCGTGGGCCTGTCTTCCATTTTCCCATCCTCATGTGGCATCCCCAGCGCTGAGTTTGCTCTCATACTTTGATAATACCACTCCCACATTCTGCTGTACCAACTTTAGAAGTGGTAGCCACTTACAGCAGTTAAGAATTTCTAATTTAATCTCACTTTCCCTTTTTTGCTCTTCTAGCCTTCAACTCCCATGTTAACACTTCCCCTTAGCAAATGCTGTTTAGAATTTTTAACATGACTTCTGTTTTCTTGCCTGGCACCCAAACTTATAAAGATGCAAATATGTTCTACTTTATAGTACTTAGAAAGCCACTGGAATCCAGTGGAGCCTTGTTGTAGTTTTTACAAATAAAGGAATATAACTCTGAAATCTTTCTCCCAACCAATGAATTTGTAAACACCAGACCACATCAGCTCACCTGTAGAGTATTGTACATGCCTATCAGTAACATCTGTTCATCATAGCAACCTAAGGGCCACCAGGCAGTGTGTGTTGTGGGGAAAGGAGGAAGAAGAAATTTAGAAAGTCTCCACATATAATTCATACTTTTTTTTGAAAAAAAATTTACTTCTAGGTACTTATCTTAAGGAAGAAATGAGAAATTGATGTAACAATTTATGTATCTTTTCCTAAGCTCCTTGAGAATGAATCTTCAAAACCTGTATTTCCAACATCCTATTGTACATCTTACTAGAATGTCTTACACAGTCTCAAAACTTAGCAGGGATATACCCTAAGTTCATCATCTACCCCTGTCCTCTCAACAACAAATATATTTATATACACACATATATATGTTTGTGTATTTGTGTATATAATTATTTGTGTATATATGTGTGTGTATATATGTGTGCATATCTGTATATATAATATATGTATGTATATATGTATATATAATATGTGTATGTGTATGTATATATAATATATATATCCATTTTCCTAAATAAGAAGCAGTGTGCCTGTTTTTCACCTGCATATCTACTCTGTGACTGTAGCACTCTCCCTGACCCCAACCCTAATACAAACACACATACTAGTCTTCATTTCTGCAACCACAACTGATGAATGATATGTGTCCTGGTTCATATCCTAATTGCCCTACCATTTTCCAGTTTATCAAATTCTTTCCAGAGATTTTTGGAAAATCATAAATTTATCATTTCCAACTCTGCTCAAAAATTTTACATGTTTCCTCAATGTCTAGGACAGCACTGTCCAGTTGAACTTCCTACAATAATAGAAGTGTGCTATCTCACTAACCAATTTAGTTGCTTCTAGGCATATGTATCCATTGAGCACTTGGAATCTGGCTAGTGTACCCAAGATACTGACTTTTTATTTGATTTTGACTATTTAAGTTTATTTTTTAAATATAATTTATTGTCAAATTGGCTAACATACAGTGTACAAAGTGTGCTCTTGGTTTTGGGGGTAGATTTCCGTGGTTTCTTGCTTACATACAACACCCAGGGCTCATCCCAACAAGTGCCCTCCTCAATGTGCATTACCCATTTTCCCCTCTTCCCCCCTTCCCACTCACCCTCAGTTTGTTCTCTGTATTTAAGAGTCTCTTATGATTTGCCTACCTCCCTTAATTAAGCTTAATTAATCATTTTGGATTACCATATTGGACACCATAGGTTTAGGTTCAAGGGGTTCAAAATATAAACCACTTGGCATTGTATGCTAAGCAATCCTCTGCCACCCTGCCCAGCTTCACTCTGTTCTTTATGAACCCAGTCTTTCAGGCATATTAAAGTTTTTGTCATTTCTCCCCAAACATGCCTTCTTTCTTGTACTTTTTATGAATTTATAACTAAATAAGAGAAAAATTCTCCTAAAATAGAGATAAGCTCCAAAATTACTCCAAATACAATATTTGGTAAGTAGAATTTCTTAGAAAAGCACTAACGGTAAAAAGAATGTCAGAATCTGGTGATAATTCTGCTTTCTTACAGTGCTTTGTAAAGAATACACTCAATAGATGCTTATTGATGAATCTGTTGATTAAGGCTAACTCTCTCTAACTTATCTGAGCTTCGTTGGATACATTGGCTGTGAGTAGCTGTGTTAGGGAGGGAAAGAAGCCTGCCAGTTAGCATTCTGCATCTACAGCATTGTTGGAAATACATTTATTGCCATTAGATGCAGAAACTTTCCAAGTCTGTGTATTTTTGTGTGTGTGCGCTCAGTTGCTAAGATCCAATGCAGCTATGGAACAAGAGAATATTGATCCTTATTGAAATTATGCAGGCTATAGGTTATCCTTCTGGGCTAACCATGAACATTTTTCTGCTTCTATCCCTCATCAGTGTTACCTTTACATGGTCTTCCCATGGTTATATTCTGGACCCAAATGTACTCTGCCTAAGAATTGCTGTGAATACCTGTAGCTGTTTGCAGGCTAATATTGGCAAACTACAGCTATGGACAAGAATATTTGCCAGTGCTTCTCTACACAGCACATGTCTATCACTGGCCCCATACACCTTCTCTCTGTTGACCTCCCTGCCTAAATGTCAGTCTCTCCCCACCTCACTGATGCAGCACATGTGCATGTGTGCACATGCACACACACACACACACACAGCAAGAGTGTACACATATGAACATTGCATAACTTGGAACTCATGAAATGCAGCTCTTCCCACTTTCAACTCGTCCTAAGTGCGGTAACTTACTCCATCTCTTTCTTCTTTGCTTTAAAGGGATGTGTGATTTGAGAATCTCTGTTTGGTCTGTGAGCCTGTCTGTTCCGTGTGACCCTGGGATTGCTTGGCTTGTACTTTTCCTGGAGGTCACCATTGCATCAAGGTAATTCCCCATGACAACTAGGGAAAACTTAGAAAACGAACAACATAGAACTGTAGAGCATAAGCTAAAGTTGTATGAGGAGGAGAAAGGAAGGCAGTGATAAATTGTATCCGTTAAATACTAAAAGACAAAAATAAGCAAGTATAGAGCAAACCAAAAGATAAAATGTGGAAACGATTTCTTTTTTTACTAAATTGATTAATGGAAAAGGGAAGAAGACAAGAAAAGAGTTTTGACAGTATTGCATGTATATCTTTGATACCAATTATACTTTATTGCTGTGACCAAAATAACTGTGTCAGAGGTGTATACAACAAAATCCAAATGAAGGTAAATGCTCTTTCAACAAGTGGACTAATCCTGGAAATTCTTTTTAATTTACTCTACATAGTATTGCAGTAGGTTTTGTTTAATGCTCATTACATTTTAAAACATTTAAACTATCAAGAAAAGAAAGAGGCCTTAAAAATACTTATAATTAGGGGCGCCTGGGTGGCTTAGTCGGTTAAGCGTCTGACTTTCGCTTAGGTCATGATCTCGCGGTTCGTGGGTTCGAGCCCCGCGTCGGGCTCTGTGCTGACAGCCAGCTCAGAGCCTGGAGCCTGTTTCAGTCTGTGACCCCCTCTCTCTCTGACCCTCCCCTGCTCACGCTCTCTCTCTCTCTCTCTCTCCTAGAAATAAATAAGAAATGTAAAAAAAATTAAAATACTTAGAAAGATGCATATAGAGCACTACTTTCTATAAAAAATTTTATTATTTCTGCACAGTTTCTGAAACATTTCCAGTAAATCAATTGTTCAATTCACTATAATTACAACTATTTTAAAGATCTGTGAGATTAGGGGCGCCTGGGTAGCTTAGTCGGTTAAGCGTCCGACTTTCGCTTAGGTCATGATCTCGCGGTTCGTGGGTTCAAGCCCCGCGTCGGGCTCTGTGCTGACTGCCAGCTCAGAGCCTGGAGCCTGTTTCAGTCTGTGACCCCCTCTCTCTCTGACCCTCCCCTGCTCACGCTCTCTCTCTCTCTCTCTCCTAGAAATAAATAAAACATTAAAAAAAAAGATCTGTGAGATTAAAGACTAAGTAAGTAAATATCCCTTTGTAATGAAAATAATTTTTTCCTAATTTATCTCTTTTATAATTTATTTTCTTTAATAGGTCACTGTATCTGTTTCTATTACAGAAAATGTTGAGTTAAAAACTTGTCTAAGTGAAATATATATAAAAGCAGGTAGGATTTTCTCTAAGAAGATTACCATAAAATTACTTACATAGATGAAATTGTTTATGAACAAACACATCATATTCTTTTTCTGTGCTTTTTTGAAGAATATGAAATTTTGTGATGTAGCCTATTCAAATGAATAGCCCTATGCTATTTTTAATTTGTTTGTTTTTACAACTTAATTCTTATTTTGAAATTGGGTATTCTCTCCCTCCAGAATTTGAAATGGTAAAAACAATTAGAAAAAGAAAGTACATTCTGTGATGAATCAAAATTATATGCAAATTTAAAGAGAGACTGATGGCATAATATCATCATGAAGTGTTGATTTTTTTTAATGATCTATTTGGGATTTAAAATATTTCTATCATTTTATAAATACAAAAAGAAAAGGTAGAAGATCTCTTCTCAGAATTTACAAAGTACTACTGAACTTTATATCATTAAAGAAAATTATTATTCTGAAGGGAGGTACTATTGTAGAAATTTGGATCAGAAAATTACTAAACATTATTTTTGTAACTTTATACTAAACTACCATAAAGATAGATTTAGTTGTATACATTCTTTAAAGCATGTGATATATTTTTGTAGCCAATGCAAGTATTGTAATTTTTACAATATTTAGAATTAAATTTCTGAATTGCAAATAATTGTTTCAAATGAATATAAAAAGGCAATCCAAGTGAAGATCTTGGAAACAAATTGTGGCTAATATGCTAAATCTGTTTCATATTATAAATGAGCGCATCCAAAAGAAATCACTGGAGTTGCCCTTCATTCTCCATTCTCAGTATTCTCCTCTGGGCGTTTATGTCAGATGACTTAGGAATGTGCAGAGTGAGTATTTACTGGCCAGTCATTGGTTATTCAGAATTCTCTCTGATTTGAATTATTTCTAATGTTTTTTTTCTCCCATCCATGTATGGGTCATATGTACAATAAATCAAAGCATGTTAATCTTGGTGAAATTTAGCAGAGAAATACAGCTTTGGCCATTTCCTACAAAAATTTGAAAATCTTCACTCAGGGGAAAAAATTGACATTTTCTCATTCTAGACTTATGGTAAGACTTATCTCAAGCCAAAATGTAAGTTTCACTTTTGTAGTACTATATTTACTGCTCAGTAAGTAAAATAATTCAGACAAACTGAAAATCATATTATGAAGAAGCAACTCTTCCACATTTATATCTAAGTTTAGCTTGGTTTTTGCTGAAAACAGATATTCATAGTAGGAGGAAAAAGTACATAATTCTGTACTCATGTATATATACATACATGCACGTATGTATGTGACAATAGGATAATTTGGGAAAAAATCTGTTAAAATGTATAGGAACAGTAGGTACTTTTGTACTTAGAATACTGAATAAGGACTTGTAGTGTGCATTCATCAAACAAATTATTTTTTTCCGCTAGCCTTTCTATGAGGCTGGTTCTTTCCCTATACCTGGATGCAAATTTAAGCAGTCTTCATGTTTTTTTCTGGTCATTCTTTGAATTTGGAAATAGTTATGTGTTAAAGCTTCAGTCTCAGTTTAACAACAGTATAAAGTCAAAATTTAATTCTGACTTCTGAGTTTAAGGCTTGTCTCCTTGCCCACCTACAGGCGAGTTGCAGGCCTAAAGTTACCAGTGCAGGAGGTAGAGAAAGGAGAGTACAGTCTGCTCCTTCCCTCTTTCACCACAGTATGCTCCAACTCCATCTTGGTTAGGCCTACAGGCCCTCACAAGGTTGGAATGTGGGGACAGGGGGGTTTTAATGGAAACAGCTTATAGGAAAATTTTCGACTAAACTAGTACTGTCTTCATGATCTAGCATTGCCACTTTCTGGACTTACACATGTTTAAAATAGGCTCTTGTTGGGGCGCCTGGGTGGCTCAGTCAGTTAAGTGTCCGACTTCGGCTCAGGTCATGATTTCACGGTTTGTGGATTCAAGCTCCGCATCGGGCTCTGTGCTGACAGCCAGCTCAGAGCCTGGAGCCTGTTTCAGATTCTGTGTCTCTTTCTCTCTTTGACCCTCCCTTGCTCACACTGTCTCTGTCTCTCAGAAATAAATAAAAAACATTTTAAAAAATGTTTTAAAATAGACTCTTGTTCTCATGAGCATTTTCATGGATTCTTCCAAAACCCACTCCACTGTCCCTGTGGGTTCACATAGTAAGAGCTAATGCATGTCGTTCTGCTGGTCCTTGGCTTTATTTATTTACTTAACTTCTTCTGCAGAGGATTTTTTTTTTAAGTTTATTTATTTATTCTGAAAGAGCACCAGGGGAGGGACAGAGAGAGATGAAGAGAGAGAATACTAAGCAGACTCTGCACTAACAGCGTGTAGCTCAATGTGGGGCTCAAACTCACAAACTCATGAGGTCATGACCTGAGCTGAGATCAAGAGTCAGAGGCTTAATCAACTGAGCTACTCTGGTGCCCGCTTTTTGCAGAGGACTATTTACCCAGCTTAGCCATGTTTAGGCAGAACCTAAGAAGACCCCATGCTGGCTTTCTTAAGTGAGTGATCCGCATTTCGTTCATGGAGAAATCACGTTGTTTGCCCCAGCAGACTCTGGGAATAGGATTTTACTACTGGAATTCAGGAAAAGCAGAAATTCTGTTACAGAGTTATCACTCTACACAGCCACATTATCCCTTCTTGTCTCTTGCTTCTGAGCAACTACCCAGCAATTCTCTAGCTTTTTGGATTTTCAAAATGGGAAGCAATCACTCCCATGTCCCCCAGACCTTATGTTCTCCCAGTGGCCTCCTTAAAACTTCTCTCTTCATTTAGGATGAAGAACTACCATCTACTTCTCTTCTTGACAGGAAGGTTGCTATCAAAGCATAACAATGGTGATTCTCAAAACATTCTCCTCCAATCTCTAATTCTCAGTCATTTGAAACTTTTGAAGTGGGTAAAGTCATTCAGAGCCTTAGGGTCAATTGTCCTCAACTTTTTCATACATATCCTTGCAGTGTGGTTATGATCTTCACTCTGAAATGTTGTATTTACTCTTTTGGGGTCTTAACCAAAACTTCCATGAGTCCTGTTTTACATTAAGCGGAAGATGTCCTTCTATATATCTAAATTAAACTTTATATATATATTAAACACTATATTTTTGAGATAGTTATAGATTCTCATGCAGTTGTAAGAAGTAATACAGAGCGATCCAGTGACCCTTTCCCCATTTCCCCCAAGAGGTAACATTTTGTAAAACTGTATTATAGTATCACAACCAGGATGTTGACATTGATAGAGCATTTCCATCATCACAGGGTTCCTCATGTTGTTCCTTTATAGCAATACTCATCTCCCACTCCCACCTTCTCCTCAACCTCTGGAAACCACTAATCTGTTCTACATTTCTATCATTTTGTCATTTCAAGAATATCATATAAAGGGAATAGTACAGTGTGTAACCTTTAGAGATTATCTTTTTATTCTCAGCATTATTCTCTGGAGATTCATCCAGATTGTTGTGTGTGTCAATAGTTCTTTTTTTTTATTGCTGAGAAGTATTCCACGAATTGAATGTACCATAATCTGTTCAATCATTCATGTGCAGTCTGATGATGTGTTGATGAAAGACACTTAGTTTGTTTCCAGTTTTTGTTATTGTGCATTAAAATGACGATGGGAGGCAGGCATCTGGATGGCTCAGCTGGTTAAGCATCTGACTTTTGATTTTGGTTCAGGTCATGATCTCATGGTTTGTGGGTTTGAGCCCCACATCAGGCTCTGTGCTGGCAGTGTGGAGCCTACTTGGGATTCTCTTTCTCTACTGCTCCCCTGCTTGTGTGCACGTGCTTTCTCTCTCTCAAAAATAAATTATAAGTAAACTTTAAAAGAAAAAGTGACTATAAACATTCATATGAGGTTTTTATGTGAATATGTCTCCATTTCTTTGTAATAAATGTCTGGAGGGCAATTATTGCATTCTATGGTAGTTATATGTTTAGTTTTTAAAGAAACTGCTAAACTATTTTCCAGAGCGTCTATATCAGTTTATATTCCCACCAAAATTGTATGATTAATCCAGTTTCTCCACATCCTGGCTGGCTTTGACAGTGTCACTATTTATTATTTTACCCATTCTGATATATATATATATATATATCAGAATATATCAGGTATATATGTATATACATATATCAGGTATATGTATATCAGGTATATGTGTGTGTGTGTGCATATATATATATATATATATATGTATGTATATATACATACATACACACAATGGTTTTAATTTGCATTTCCTTAATGAATAATGATGTTGAACATCACGTGATTATTTGCCATCTGTGTATCTTTTTTTGGTGAAGAGTCTCCCCATGTCTTTTGCCCATGTACTCATTGGATTTTTTTTTACTGTTTAGTTTTGGGAGTTCTGTATCTATTCTAGGTATCAGTCTTTTGTTAGATACGTGGTTTTCAAATATTTTCTACTATTTATACCTTGTGTTTTTTTTCTTTCTTAACAGAGCCTTTTACAGAGTGAAGATTTTGATTTTGATGAAATCTAAGTTTTGTTTTTATGTATTGTACTTTTGGTGTAAAGTAGTAGTTAATATTTTGTGTAGAAATAAATGTATTCACTCCGTCCTTCACCTCCCGTGTCCAAACATTAGTTCTGGAAAGAAACACTTCAAAAATAGAATCTAAATATGTCTACTTTTCTCCATTTTTACAGCTGTCTCTCAGGTTCAGATCACCATCATCATTCACTTAACTGGTTCCCCTTCCTCCTTCCTTCCCTTTATTTATTTATTTAAAAGATTTCATTTTTTTTTTTAAATAACCTCTACAACCCAACATGGGGCTCGAACTCACAACCCCAAAATCCAGAGTCACATGCTCAACTGACTGAACCAGTCAGGTGCTCCCCTCCCCTTGATTTAAAACTGTAAAGTGTACTGTGTGGCTCCTTAACTTAAAATTCTTCAAAGTTTTGCATTAGGCTTAGAACAAAGAACAATATCTGAACTCTACCACAGCCTATGAGAACCTGCCATATCTGGCCTGCCCAGCTTCTCTGACCACACCCCGGGCACTAACCTCTGACCTCCCTTCATTTCACCTTGGCACGCTAAACTACACCCATGCTCCCTTTCATTTGCCCCTCAAACACCAACAAGCTTCTTCACGCTTTTGGCGCTTTTGGCCCTTGCATTTGCCCTCCCCCTACCACTGTTTGTAGGCCTTGCTTCTCCTCATTCAGGTCATTCCACAATTCAGAGGTTAGCTGCTACAGGTTGCCTTCACTGATGGCCCTGTATAAAGAAGTTTGCTTTTCTCTTGTCATTTTGTGTCATCACTCTGTTTTATTATCTTTTCTTGTTGTACTTTCCTGACTGAAATTATGTTTTTACTTTTCCCCATTCAGAAGTAATCTATCAGAGCAGTGGCCTTGCCTATCATATTCATCACATCTTAGATACCTAGACATAGGGGTCTCTTAGTTAATATTTATTAAATGTGGAACACTTCCATTTCTTTCTCAAAAAGCAAGTTGTCCTTTGAGTATTCAACTGCTAGTAGAGTCAGTATGTCCTCAAAAGGGACTATAATATTGCTAATTAATTAGGAGAACAAAGAAAAGTGAGTTATGATTTCTGATAAATCCAACTCATGCTACTACCAAGTCATTTATTTGTTGTTGAGTGAAGTGCACAGACATAATGTAGATCAAAATATATCTCAAATATATCTTGATTCTAACTATAAGAGAGGATACCATTATTGTGTTGTCACAAGCTCCAAAAACTGTAGAAACTCCTGTCCTTGGGCTTCACCAGTAATTCTATGATGTACCCTAGGCAAGTCTGAACAGGTCTTTATAGCTTAGTTTCTTGTACTGTTAGAAGAATATAACACAAGCTTACCTCATCAAGATGCTATGTTAAACAGTTTCTATTTATTGTAAGTACTGTGTGATTTTTATATCTATATTGGTGTGGAGCACACATTTATTATTTGATGGTATCAAAAGACTGCATACCATGAAGGATGCCACATTCTTGGAGATACTAGAGGGATTGTACTGCATGTGACAAATTAATTTTGGAGATTGTGTTGTAGTTAAAATGAAGATGAATTTAGAATTTAGCTAGACTGAAAAATTGTCTCAAATATTTTTTAATTGTGTTTTTAGAGGAAGACTCTTAAGTATCTCAGGATGGGCTCAAAATTTAGTAGAAAATCAATGAAATACGCCTCATAAACTTATACATTTATAAAGTTTTGTGTGTATCTGAATATATAAATAGAACTTTGTAGACACATTCCTTATTCAAATTTTAAAAACTTTCTAATATTATTAGTATTTATTTACTTGAGATCCTATGGAACTCAGCAAAATAATAGAACTGGAAAAAGAATTGTCAACTTTTCCAAGATGTAACTCTGATTCTGAAAGGATGATACTATTAATCTTCTTCAAAGAAACTGGAACCTCAAACACATAGTTTCATAAGGTGCATTTATGGAATTTTTTAAATGTCAGAAGACCCTTATACCTAGTATAACTATTATACTAGTTATACTAAGTAGTGTGCTGTAACTATATAAGTAGTATAACTACTTCCACTATTGTGGAAGAGAGAATTCAGCAAAATTTTTTTTAAATGTATTTTATGAAATAGTTATAAAAATATTTATAAAAAATAAAAATATAAAAATTTTTAGGGGTGCCCGACTCTTGATTTTGGCGCAGATCATGACCCCGGGGTTGTGGGATCGAGCCCTGCTTTGGGCTCTGCACTGAGTGGGGCCTGCTTGGGAGTCTTTCCCTTCCTCTCTGCCACTGCCCAGCTCGTGCACTCACTCTCTCTAAATAAATAAGTAAACAGTTAAAAAATGTATGTGTATACATATATATACATACACACCCACACACACACGTATTTTAACAAATATTTAAAACCCTGAAAATGACCTAGCTTTGTGACTTGGATCAAGTCTTCTAACCATTTTATATTCTAGGTTCCTCAGTTGCAGTTCAAAAGGAATGAAATGATTAAGTAGTTCTCAAACATTTTGGTCAAGGACCCCCTTACATTCTTAAAAACTGGGACCTCAAAGAGCTCAATATGTTTGTGAGGATTATATCAATGATTATTTACAACATTAGAAAATAAAACTGAGAAAAATTTAAGACATTTACTTATTCATCTAAAAATAACTATCCCATTTTATATTAGCATAAATAATTTTTATGAAAAATAACTATTTTAAAAAACAAAAAACTTTGAAAAGTGGCATTGTTCACATTTTTTTTCAAATCTGCTTAATGTCTGGATTAAAGGTCAGTTGGATTCTCATATTTTTTTATGCATTCATTTAGCTGTGATGTTTGTTTTGGTTGAATTATATAAAGAAAATCTGCCTTCATGCAGATATTTGGAAAGAAATTTAAGCCTTTAAAACCTTAATATTCTTTTCAGATAATTATGGATTTTCTTCTTTGTATTGCATGGAAACTTGACATGGGGTAATTTCTCAAAGCCTAGTTGCTATGTGAAATCTAAAACCATAGTAATGAAATTTTCACATTAAAAAAATGGGGAGTGGCTTGAAAAAACTTATAAAGATTCTGCCACCCTCAATATACCACTGCTGTATGATATCATAAGGACTTTTTTCCCCGTTACCTTTATTTAGCTACTTTTCACTAATGAATATTTTTAAATATTTTTTTAATATTTATTTTGGGGGTGCCTAAGTGGCTCAGTCAGGTGGGTGTTCAACTCGTGTTTTCATCTCAGGCCATGATCTCACAGTTGATGAAATCGAGCCCCACATTGGGCTCTGTGCTGATGGCACGAAGCCTGCTTGAGATTATCTTTCTCCCCCTCTGTCCCTCCCTTCCTCTTTCTTTTTCTCTCTCTTTCTCTCAAAATAAGTAAATAAATAAAAATATTTGTTTTTAGTGAGTTTTCTTAAGGGTAGAAAAATAATAAGATAATCTCTATGTGGACAGACAATTGGATAGATAGATAGATATCACAGTAAAATGGTGAATACCTAATATAATTAATTCAGTCTGAAATTCTGTAAGTATATCCAAACTGAAAGATATAAGGAGATTGGTGGGCAAAGGGAGAGAGTAGAACAATGACAGTATTTTGATACATAGTAATAGTAAAAATAGAATAATGCTCTGACTGAATCCTACCAGCAGAATCTTGGGAACTTAGCTTCTAAATTTTTCAGAACCAAGAAGCACCCAAGGTATCTTGTAGATCTGTTCACCGTCTAAATCTTAGTCCCCTCTTAAGCAGCCTCCCTCCTCTATTCCTGGTAATAATGGCCTATTGGGTCCTCTATCACCAGATCTCTGATCATTTGTTCTTCCTTGAATTAAAGACACACCTTGCTTCTCATCTATCTATGCCATTAGGACAGACATACTCCTCAAAAAGGCTGTATTCCATTCTCCATTTTGAGAGTTTCTTTTCAATCTAGTTAATCTAGTTTCAATCTAGTTAAAAGGTTAAAGATTGGATCATGTTCTCTGATGATTTAAGGACCTTATATTTGAGCTAGGGAATAGCTATCAAAAGTAGCTAGACCTTCCAGTTAAATTACAGTTCTTTGTGGAAATAGACCCAGCAAGTCCACCTACTTTCAAAATAAAGATAAATAGTGAATGCACAGCAGGTAAATGCTTTGGTCCTCATTCTGGGAAACTTCCTACTCTGATTTTTGGTCTCCCTTGTTCTTGCTCTTTATTTCATTCTTCCTCAGCCTCAGATATTCCTGTGGCTGCTTTCTCTCATTTTCTCTTGTCCAATTATTGCCTGATCAGTGATGAGCAAATAAACTTGATCTATGCTCCAAACATTCAAATACCTCTCAGTGTCTCAGAATCATCTGAGGAAATTTACAAAAGTTTTATTCTAAGGCTGTATGTACCTGTTTTGAAATACAAAAGCTATGTGTGTATCTGGGAGAGGGAGGAGAGGAGTGAAAGGAAAGAAGTGATGGCAAGGAAGGACAGCTTACAGGTGAAAAGAGCTAGTTATCTGGAATAGATGTTTCGTTGGAGGAAGAGTTGCCCTTTTCCCTCTCCTACATTGTTCTGGCCAATCATTTCCCATCTCATTGCCTCTGCAGGGCAGAAAGACAGTGGCATCAGTTCAGTGCCAGCCAGGGCAATGACATGGTAGCATATAGCAACAAATGCAGGCAAGGTGACTGTGCTCTGAGCATTTATTCTTCTCCTCCATTCCCTTCACCTCAACTCTTCAGCCAGATAATTAAAGTTGAAGGAGACAGTTGCAGGAAAGAGTACTGCCCAGGACCTTGATGCAAGAAAATAATGGAGTACTAATTTCAAAGGATTTTAGCAAAATAACTTTTAACCTAGATTTTTACTTCTAAATAAATTACATTCACATGTGAGAGCTTGACAGTACAAAGAGACAAAAAGTTCATCACTCAAAAATCTTTTATGAAAGTATTCTTGGAAGAAGTATTCAATCAAGAGAGAAATAAGTACTAAAGAAAACAACAAAAATTTTTAAATATTTATTTTGAGAGAGAGAGAGAGATCGAGCATGTGGAGAAGGAGTAGAGAGATATAGAGAGAGAATCTCAAGTAGAGCTTCAAATGTGAGCTTCAAATGTGAAGTTCTGTCCCATGATGTGTGAGATCATGACCTGAGCCAAAATCAAGAGTCTGATGCTTAACTAACTAAGCCACCCACGTGCCTTTACAGCAAAATACTTTTTTTAAAAGGTGAACAGTTAATTAAATAAGCATTGATTCCAGAAAAAAGAATAGGAAAGAAAAATTTAAAATATATCCATATCAATTTTAAACAAAAATGCTAGATGACACCAATGTGACCACGTGAAGAACTGAGGCAGAACAGAAAAAAATGGGAAGATGCTAATTTAAGGTTTCATCTTATTTAGAACAAGACATACTTATTGGTAAGCTTAATTGGTAGAGAAAGTTGAGTCTAACCATATGGGTTTTAGGAAGAGATTTAAAAAAACACAAAAATAACAAAATATGTAACTTTCAAATCAGTAGAAGATAATTTGCATTATCCTATGGGAAGTAGAGAAGGAAGAAAAGAATATGGTACTTGCAAAACTCTAAATAAGATGTGTCAGAAAAGATTCCAACTACTACAATAATTTCAATTAATGTCAGTGGGTTAAATGCACAGATTATAAGACAGAAATTTTCAAATTAAATTAAAAAATACAACTTATGAAATGTATTTCCTAAAAAAGACTCTTCATTTTTTAAAATTTTTTAATGTTTATTTATTATTGAGAGATTGAGAGAGAGACAGAGCATGAGTGGTGGAGGGACAGAGAGAGGGAGAGACAGCATCTGAAGCAGGCTCCAGGCTCTGAGCTGTCAGCACAGAACCTGATGCGGGGCTGGAACCCACAGACCATGAGATCATGACCTGAGCCAAAACCGGACGCTTAACTGACTGAGCCACCCAGGAGCCCCAAGACTTTTCTTTCTCAGAGAGATACATGGGTGAGCTTTGTATCCCCACTGGAGTAGACAGCACTGCTCTGCACCTTTACTGAGCATTCAGAACTTAGAGCTTGATATAACCATATTTGTTGTCAAGCTCAATTTAATCATATTTTTTGTCAAGATGATTGCCAAAGCTTTCTGGACACCTCAATATTGAGGCTGAGTTTTACATCATAATAGTCACCTCAGAGCTCCCACTCCTAGAAGCATATCAATTGGTATATATAAGGCCCTCAAACTCTGAGAAACAACGATTTACAGGGGGAAAGTGCCCCAAAGTCTGTTAAACACATTGATAAAACAATTGAGACTGACTGATTAAAAAGAGACAGTGTTATGAATAGGAGATTGACAGGGCGCCTAGGTGGTTCAGTTGGTTAAGCTTCTGACTCTTGATTTCAGCTCAGGTTATGATCTCACAATTGTGAGATCAGGCCCCAAATTAGTCTCTGTGCTGAGCATGGAACCTACTTAACGATTCTCTTTTCTTGTCCCTCTGCCCCTTTACCCTCTCTCCCTCCCCAGAGCACATGCACACATGCACTCTCTCAAAAAGAACAAAACAAAACAAACAAAAAAGTAGAAGATTGTAACCTGATGACAAATTGGCACTGAGAAGGAATTTAAATAGAGTAATTGTCAGACTGGGTGTGCCCCTTGCTGTCAAAGCCAAAACTACTAAAAAGGGAGCTATCTCTCCCATCTCATTACTGACTGGCCATTCAGACGTCATCTAGCTAGTTCCAGTTCTCAGTGTGGTCAAGGATAGAATTTATACCAGCAACAAGCTCACTAAGCAGCATTTCACAATCCTTCCCTATCAGTGCTGCAAACTTTAAGGAAGCCACGTGCACTGGAGCCAAGGTCTAACAAAATCTAAAGAATGTCATCCAGAGGAGGAAGGAAAGCTGCTACTAATATGGTACATGAGGGACTTTCCTATAAACATTCTAGGGAACAATGAAGCTCCAAGCTGCTAATGAATATCATTAGAAAGACTGTGTACATGGATAACATTGCTGACATAGATGAAAGTACCTCTCATTCTTCCAATGTTGGATGTATGACCTGGATTCCAATTCTTCTGTTAACTCCAATTGATATATGACATCTGACTGGCTTTCAGACCGGCTTAAATCTTTAAGGATGGCTCAGTGGTATAATGATGTTGTCTGTTTAACATCATTTTGATGAAGAACACTGGGAAACTTGAAAGAAGTTCCCCAGAATACAGTTTCCAGATAGTAGGAGTTGACGGTAGAAGTTTGTCACAGTGACCAACTCAAAGCAAATTTGCAAAGCTGTAATGAGAAATTATATCCTTGCCTTCTGCTCGTAGTGAACCAGATTAGCATTGTGACTGACATTTTAGGTGTGTTATTTGGTTCAGTCCAAAAGGAGGGTTCTAATGGTTTCCCATTATTCTGTGGATACTGAGATATCATTGTCAACATGGACAAAATGAGATGCTTTCTGTTCCAATCTTAGTGCTTGGCCAAGTACAACTGTACAAGAAAGAAACCAAAACTTCCCTAGACAAAGTTGAGTAAAAGCTATGTTCCTGTTCTAAAAGCAGACAGACCAAGGTACCATTTTTTTAATTAATTTATTTTTTAATTTACATACCAGTTAGCATATAGTGCAACATTGATTTCAGGAGTAGATTCCTTAATGCCCCTTACCCATTTAGCCCATCCCACCTCTCCCTCTAAAAACCCTCTGTTTGTTCTCTATATTTAAGAGTGTCTTATGTCTTGTCCCCCTCCCTGTTTTTATATTCTTTTTGCTTCCCTTCCTTATAGCATCTGTTTTGTATTTGAAATTCCTCATATGAGTGAAGTCATATAATATATGTCTTTCTCTAACTCACTAATTTCTCGTAACATAATACCCTCTAGTTCCATCCATGTAATTACAAATGGCAAGATTTCATTCTTTTTGATTGCTGAGTAATACTCCATTGTGTGTGTGTGTGTGTGTATCACATCTTTTTTTTAACTTTTTAAATTTTTATTTATTTCTGAGAGAGAGAAAGATAGCATGAGCAGGAGAGGGTCAGAGAGAGAGGGAGACACAGATTCTGAAACAGCCTCCAGGCTCCAAGCTAGCTGTCAGCACAGAGCCCTACGCAGGGCTCAAACCCACTAACTCTGAGATCATGACCTGAGCCAAAGTCGGACGCTCAACCGACTGAGCCACCCAGGCACCCCTATACCACATCTTCTTTATCTGTTCATCTGTCGATGGGGACTTGGGCTCTTTCCATACTTTGGCTATTGTCAATTGCATTGCTATAAACATTGGGATTCATGTGCCCCTTCGAAACAGCATATCTGTATCCCTTGGATAAATAGCTAGTAGTGCAATTGCTGGGTCTTAGGGTAGTTCTATTTTTAATTTTTTGAGGAACCTCCATACTATTTTCCAGAGTGGCTGCACCAGTTTGAATTCCCACCAGCAATGCAAAAGAGACCCTCTTTCACCACATCCTCACCAACATCCAGTGTCTGAGTTGTTAATGTTAGCCATTCTGACACATATGAGGTAGTATCCCATTGTGGTTTTGATTTTTATTTCCTTAGTGATGAGTGATGTTGAGCAGTTTTTCATGTGTCGGTTGGCCATTTGGACGTCTTCTTTGGAGAAGTGTCTATTTATGTCTTTTACCCATTTCTTCACTTGATTATTTGTTTGGATCTTGAGTTTAATAAATTCTTTATAGATTTTGGATACTAACCCTTTATCTGTTATGTCATTTTCAAATATCTTCTCCCATTTCTTTTGTTGCCTTTTAGTTTTGCTGTTTGTTTCTTTTGCTGTGCAGAAGCTTTTTATTTTGATGAGGTCCCAATAGTTCATTTTTGCTTTTGTTTCCCTTGCCTCCAGAGATGTGTTGAGTAAGAGTTGCTGTGGCCGAGGTCAGAGATTTATGCCTGATTTCTCCTCTAGGATTTTGATGGCTTCCTGTCTTATATTTAGGTCTTCATCCATTTTGAGTTTATTCTTGTATATGAAGTAAGAAAGTGGTCCAGGTTCATTTTTCTGCATGTCACTGTCCAGTTTTCCCAGTACCATTTGCTGAAGAGACTGTCTTTATTTTGTTGGATACTCTTTCCTGGCTTGTCAAAGATTAGTTGGCCACAGCCCAAGGTCCTGTTTACTACTCCTTTTGCCCATTTACCTTTTCTTTTTATTTCTTATTATTTTTTAATGTTTATTTATTTTTGAGAGAGACAGAGAAAGAGGGAGGGAGGGTGAGACAGAGTGCAAGTGGGAGGAGGGCAAAGAGAGAAAAGGAGACACAGAATCTCAAGTGCGCTCCAGGCTCTGAACTGTTAGAATAGAGCCTGACATGGAGCTCAAACCCACAAACCATGAGATCATGACCTGAACCAAAGTTAGATACTCAACTGACTGAGCCACCCAGGTGTCCCTTTTTTTTTTTTTTTAATGTTTATTTGGTATCTTTTGAGAGGAAGCCAGAGGGAGGGCATGCACATGCGAGCAGGGGATGGACAGAGAGAGAGAAAGAGAGAGACAAAAAATTGGAAGTAGGCTCTGTGCTTTCAGCCCAAAGCCCAACATGGGGCTCAATACCACAAACCATGAGATCATGACCTGAACTAAAGCTGTATGCTCAACTGGCTGAGCCACGCTGTGGATGTGAACATCTGACTCTTGATTTTGGCTCAGGTCAGTATCCTGGGGTTGTGGGATCAAGTCCACGTGTCAGGTTCTACACTAAGCATGGAGCCTGATTGAGTTTTTCTCTTTCTCTCTCCATCTGCCTCTCTCCCCAGCTTGTGCTCTCCCTCTGTCTAAAATAAAAATTAAATAAATAAATGTCTATAAATAAAATTAAAGTTAAAAATAAATTTTTAAAGCTTTTTAAATTTATTTTGAGAGGTGAGGAGGGGCAGAGTGAGAGGGAGAGAGAGAATTCCAAGCAAGCTCTATAAGGTCAGTGCAGATCCTGACATGGGGCTCAGTCTCATGACCATGAGATCATGACTTGAGCTGAAATCAAGAGTTGGATGCTTAACCAACTGAGCCATCTAGGTTCCTCTTAAACAGTAACATACCAATAAAATAATGATATGAATGTATTAGGAACAATGTACGTTTGAGATATATCTGGAAGAAGAAAGAAGTATGGGAGAAATCAGTAAGTCAGTTGAAGCTGGAGATTTTGGGTCATCACTCTAAAAACTAATAGAACAAGCCAACAAAGAAATGAAAATTATTTACTATTATAACTTGATTAATAAACTGAAATGAAGAAATGAATATATAGAGTCAATATATATAGAGTCAATATATAGAGTCAACAGAGAAGGCATATTACCGTTGACCCATGAACAACAGAGGTTTGAACTGCACAGTTCCACTTATAAGTGATTAAAAAAAAATGTACAGTACTGTAAATATAGTTTTCCTTCTGATTTTCTTAGTAACACTTTCTTTTTTGTAACTTACTTTTATTAAAAGAGTACAATAGGGGCGCCTGGGTGGCTTAGTCAGTTGAGCGTCCGACTTTCACTTAGGTCATGATCTCGCGGTTCGTGGGTTCGAGCCCCGCGTCGGGCTCTGTGCTGACTGCCAGCTCAGAGCCTGGAGCCTATTTCAGTCTGTGACTCCCTCTCTCTCTGACCCTCCCCTGCTCACGCTGTCTCTCTCTCTCTCCCCTAGAAATAAATAAAACATTAAAAAAAAAAAGTACAATATATAATAAATATAACATGTAAAATGAATTTTTTGACTGTTAGCAGACTTCTGGACAACAGTAGGCTATTAAGTTTTTAGGGAGTAAAAATTTAAATTTTTATTATTTTTTTTTTAGTAATCTCTACACCCAACATGGGGCTTGAACTCACAACCCCAAGATCAGGAGTCACATGCTCTTTTCACTGAGCCAGCCAGGTGCCCCTAAATGGAGATTTTTGATTACATGGAGGGCCAATGCTTCTAACTCCTGCATTGTTCAAGGGTCAACTGCATTTTCAAACACAGATAGAATATCCACAAAAATTAACCAATAATTAAGTCATAAAGAAAGCTCCATATATTTCAAAAACTCCATGCAATGTAGATTATGTTCTTTCATCATTTAACAATTTAAAAATAAACACTAAAAAAAGTGACTGGAAAAAATCCCATTAGTCTAGGAACTAAAGATAACTAATAACCCTTGGATTAAAAAGAAGAGGAAAAAATTGTAAGGGAAATTAAGAAATTCTTTAAGCTGAATGACTGACTTTAAATACATGTATCAGAAAACAAGAAATATTGAGGAGAATAAAGCATGCATTAAACCCAAAGAACTAGAAAAGGAAACCATGGAATTAACATACACAAGCCAGAAGGGAAAATATAATACAAATAAGGAAAAATCAGTAGAAAAGAAAGAAATCAATAGAGATGATTAACAATCAAAACCTTATTTCTTTAAAGACATTTTAAAATCTCTTTAAAATCAAGGTGCTTTGCTGGCTCAGTCAGGAGATCATGAGACTCTTGAATTTGGGGTCATGAGTTCAAGCTCCATGTTGGGGGCAGACTTTACTCAAAAAAAATTACAAAAAATTATATATATAGTAAAATATCTGATAAAGCTGATCAGTCAAATAAAAGAGACTGTAAGTTAAGGGTGCCTGGGTAGCTCAGTTGGTTAAGCATCTATCTGACTCTTGATTTCTGCTCAGGTTGTGATCTCACAGTTTGTGAGATAAAACCCCATGTTGGGCTCTGCGCTGACAGTTTGGAGCCTGCTTGGGATTCTCTCTCTCCTTCGCTCTACCTACTCCCCAAATAAATAAACTTAAAAGAAAAAGAAAAGAAAAAAAAGCAACTGTAAGTTAAAATTTAACTCCAAAAAAAAGAAATCAACTGTAGAAAAATAGAGATTTTAGAAATAGCAAAAACTATTAGCTATATAGCAATAATATTGAAAATCTAAATGAGGGGGTGCCTGGCTGACTCAGTTACTGGAACCTTTGACTTTTGATCCTGGAGTTGTGAGTTTGACCCCCAGGTTGGGTGTGGAGATTAGTTAAAATAAAATCATTTTTAAAAAAAGAAAACCTAAAAGAAAAAAATTTCTAGGAAAATTTTGCCTGAGAAGAAATAGAAAACTTGGATTACCCATTAACTGCAAAGGAAAGAGATAATCATTCAACAGTCTAATTGCAATTTTTATGGTCAAGGTTCTTTTTTTATTTTTTAATTATGGTTAAGGTTCTTAATTTTAGTTAAGCAAATCCACTCTATCTAGTAAAACCTGAAAAGGCTTTATTAAGGAATGTGTATAAACCAGAGAATTATTGGAAAGACTGACATAATAGACTCTGACTGAACTTTCAGGAATGATCTCAAAACCCCAGCAGAACCCAGTAACCAAACGAACCATGATGACTACTATGATCAGGACTTTGCTGCCAGCACAGCTGGCATTAGTCTATCACCTCTACCTTCACGATCTGTACCATAAGAATGAATGCACTGTACCCTGTTTTCACATGACCCAATCTCGAATCAAAATTTCCTACATGAATCTTACTGTCAGAGCTTAATCACATTCAGAAAGTCTAACTGCCAGGGAATCTGAAATATGTAGATTTTACTTTCAGTTTCTGCATGTTACAAAGGGATTAGAATGAAATTGAAAAATTATTCCACAGCCTCAGATAGTTTTAAAGTTTTGAGCTCTTCAAAACTCTGAAGGTAAAGATAATTCCAGCTGATATAAAGTGTTCCAGAAAAAAACATGGAAAGGCTGTGCAACTCATTTTAAGTCTCAATTCAAATTAATTATTTTATTAATTATAATCTTCAGACCAAAAGTGGATGAAGATAATACAAGAAATATATTAGCCTAGGGGCACCTGGGTGGCTCAGTCAGTAAGCACCTGACTTCAGCTCAGGTCATGATCTCACGGTTTGTGGGTTCAAGCCCTGCATCGGGCTCTGTACTGACAGGTAGCTCAGAGCCTGGAGCCTGCTTCAGATTCTGCATCTCCTTCTCTCTCTGACCCTCCCCTGCTCACACTGTGTGTGTGTGTGTGTGTGTGTGTGTGTGTGTGTGTGTGTGTCTCTCAGAAATAAATAAAAAAACATTTTTTTTTAAATTTAAAAACAAAATATGTTAGCCCATTTCATTTATGCATAAAATGTGAAATCCTCAATATATATTAGCTGAGTTCAATGATATTTTGATAAACAAAACATGGTAATATAAGTTTTATTCCAGAAATGTAAGGAAGGTGATCACCAGAAAAGATACCTGTAATTTAGCACATTAATGGCCTAAAGAGGAAAAAATTACCTAAATATATGCAGAAAAGGTATTTGATAAAGTTTAACATCCATTTATGACATTTTTAAGGTGTTAGAAAAATTAGAAATAAAAGATAATTTCTTTAATTTGATAAAAAGCTTTTAGCAAAAACCTCCTGACAAATGTACTGGGGGGAAAAGGTGACACATTATGATTAGGAACAGGAAAGAAAGGCTTGTTAGTACAGATGCATTTCAATTTAGTAAGCAGTTCTTAATAAAATAAAAGAAAAAAATAGAAGGTATAAGCATTGAATAGAATGGATAACGATCACTGTTTGCAGATTATTAGATCTTCTCATTAGGTCTTATGAGAAGACCCTGTTGAATCAATAGACAAATTAATGGAACTAATAGTAGAGTTCAGGAATACTGTGGAGATGCAAGACAATAGGCAATAGCAACTATAATGACAGTGAATACTAAGTACTAGATAAGAAACTTTATAAATATTTATATATATTTAAATTTCATGTAAGTGTTCAAATGTTCTTTAATGTTAGCAGCAACCACCTAGAAATTAGTATAGAAAATAACTTCACTGACAATAGCAACAACAACAACTAAGTACATAGGATATAACTTAATGAAGAATGTACTTCACAAAGACCTTTTCAAGGTGTACTAAATGACATAAAACAAGACCTAGGTAAAAAAAGAAAAATACCAAGTTCATGGGTAGGAAAATTTAACACTGTAAATATCATTTTCCATAAGTTTGTCTATAAATTCAATGCAGTTTTAGTGAAAAATTCAGAAACTGGACAAATAGTTTCTAGGGAGAATAATGGACCAGAAAAAGAGAATTTGTCTTATTGGATATATTAAGACATTTTATAAAACCACAGCAGTAAAAACAGAATGGTTCTGATATAGGAACAGATAAATATTGATTCAACAGCATCATGTTGTTTTTTCAACAGAAAAAACAAAAGCAAAACCAATGAACAGGCCCCATGTTATATATGAGAATGTGTAATGTAGTAGAAATTAGCATCACAAATCAGGAGGAAAGAGGGATTATTTAGTATATGGTTCAGTGGATAGGGAAAGTAAATTTAGATTCCTCCCTCACAACGAATTCAAAAATTCTCCAAATGGATTAAAAACCTAACTATAAAAGACAACATATAAAGCTATTAAAATATATGAGGCTATCTTTGTGAACTTGGGGTGGGAAAGGATGTTTAAATAAGATTTAAAACATTTAAAATTTTTTTAAATATTTACTATTATTATTGTGAGAAAGAAACACAGAGAAACAGAGCACGAGCAGGGGAGGGGAAGAGAGAGAGGGAGACATAGAATCCAATGCAGGTTCCAGGCTCCAGGCTCTAGGCTTTAGGATCTGAGCTGTCAGCACAGAGCCCAATGTGGGGCTCGAACTCATGAACCGTGAGATCATGACCTGAGCCAAAGTCAGACACTCTACCACCTGAGCCACCCAGGTGCCCCAAATAAGATTTTAAAAGTACAAAACTTAAGGGTAGGTGGTAGAGATCAAGGGATGTGATCATATTTATATTAGCTATTTCTATACAAAGAAAACATAACTAAACATAACAGACTGGTGGTAGATTAAATGTTTTCAAAATGTAAAACTGAAAAGTGATTAACAGATAGAATATGCTAGGGACTATTAAAATCTATAAATAAATAAAAATTGGACAAGGAATAAAAATAGATAATTCATGGAAGAGGAATCCTAAGTATCCAATATAAATCTGAAGAGATGCTTAACTTCACTTGAAATCAGAGAAATTCAAGGGGCGCCTGGGTGGCTCAGTTGGTTAAGCGTTCGACTTCAGTTCAGGTCATGATCTCGCAGTTCGTGGGTTTGAGCCCCACATCGGGCTCTGTGTTGACAGCTCAGAGCCTGGAGCCTGTTCCAAATTCTGTGTTTCCCTCTCTCTCTGACCCTCCCCTGCTCACGCTGTCTCTCTCTCTCTCAGAAAGAAATTTAAAAAACATTAAAAAAAAAAAGAAATCAGAGAAATTCAAAATAAGTCAACATAGAATTTATAAAAATTAAAAAGTCAGCTAATACCAAGTGCTGGCTAGAAGGAGCCGAAATGAGAAATCTCACGCACTATTTGTGGGAGAATAAACTTTTACTATTTAGTGAAATTAATTATCTGTATTTTCTTTATATGTATCATTCCCCCATCTGGGTTTATAATGTATGCAAGTCTTTAAGGGGATATTTATGAGGATAAGAGCACAGCATTATTTGTAGTAGCAGAATGAATTCTGTAGGAGAAAACAATTTATGTACATTCAAAACACATACGCACATACAACACCATCTATGATTTCTAAGAGATACATTTTCAGATGCCTAAGGACATATACTGGATATGCTAGTGTGAACATCTCTGATGGGAAGGACAATGTAAATGAGAATGGATAAGACAAAGGGGAAAGAATGATGAAATAAAATTAGAGGGACATTTCATGGGCTTCTAATGATAGTAAAATATGAAATCTGTGTATTTGAGAGCCTTGTGACTCATGGACAATTAGCATGTTTGTCCTAATTTGGAGGAGGAATAATTAATGCTCCCAGCAAAGGATGCACATGTTTTAAAACAGATTCTAGAGGGTTTGAATGGCCTTATGTAGAAGACAGATGGATATTTGATTAGTATAAATTCTTTGCTTAAATATATACCTTCAGCGGAAGTGTTAGAAAGTAATCTGAAATTTGCCTCCAGCAATCAGTCTATGAAAGGAGTAGAAATTTGAAAATGTGGTTATTTAATATGCAAAGAGAATTTCTCTGTAAATCTGGAAAATACAAAGATATTCTTTCAAAAGTTTGCCTTTTGTCAGGTTTCCATGTAATCTGGCACTAGTTTAAAATACATCACTTTGTTTTATTCTTATGGTATTACCTCATTGCACATACCCTTTGACTAAGACATTTATTCATCAATAAATTCTCCCCCATCATTAATTCTTGTGTGAACAATATACTACCAATTATGGCTTGTAGACTCTGCTCTGTCATGCTTAACACACTGCATTATTCAGTAGCTTTGGTGTTCTTGGTATTAATCTTAGGCTCTTTAATAATGTCTCCCATGTATTATGTCATTTCTGTCAATACCATACTTAATAAATCAGCAGTGTAAAGTCTATAATCAAACAAAGATTGAAGTCTGTGGACAGTAATATTCAAAGGGCATTACTTTTCAATAGCCCAATCTCATTTAGAAGTTTTCATGAATGTTTCTCTTTGTTTAAAAAGAAAGTGTTCAATATAATCACATTTTCTATGACCCATTAATTTTTTAGGAATTATATGATTTTTCATTACTAATATTTTAAATAATATCCTTTAATTTAGTTGAATCTCTATTTAAATATCTGACCTGTCAAAAACGTTTCTAAAATGTTGTATATATGTTATTGTTTTTTAATTTTGTGATTTCTTTATTCAATGTTCTTGTTCTTTTCTATCTCATGGGAAAGTAGGCCAGTATACAAGTATTTTGAGAACACTAATGTTCTTATTTCCAGTGTTTTTCATGTCCTGGCAATATAAAATATGCTAATATTGTAGGGCACCCAGGGAAAACCCTGTGAAAATGCTGTTGCCAAGACGACTACCTGCCAGGTGATCCTGCCCCGCCCCTCTGCAGCTGAAGGAGGTGCTACCTCCTACACACTTTTGACAACTATATGTGCTCCAGCAACCCAATTGGGAAGCTCTGAATTAATCCTCTGGGATTTTTTGAAAGACAGAACTTTTCTAGCTCTTAGAGGAAGATTAGTTCTAGAACACAGTGAGATTTCCTCTTTTCCAAAGGAATTAGAAGGAATAAAAGATAGTAAAGTAGTATAGCTCTTCAAAGAGTGGGGATGACTCAGGGAAGATCACTAGGGATTTTCTCATCACTTACTTGTAGTAGTAGCATCAGCAGCAGCATATGTGATTTATATTTCGAATTGTGAAATTTGGTCCATCTGGATAATGTAGGGTAATCAGGGGATTAGCAACCTTAATTCTGTCTGCAACCTAAATTCCTGTTTGCCATGTAACATGTACTAGCAGGTTCCAGAGACTAGGATGTGGACATATTTGAGGGGGGACAGGGCTTGTTATGCATAGCATACTGTACTTTAGAGCAGTGCCCGTTCGGACCAGTCAGACCAAGCTAGGCGTCAAGGTTATATGGTAGCACCAGAGTAATTTAGGTGAAAGAAACCAGTTAGAAGGATGCTATGAACACAGCAAGCATGCTGAGTCTTGCTTATCCATTAAATCTAGAAATTACATAGTGATTTTTAGAAATATCACTAAACTGAAAGATGCATGAATATATTAATACGATTATCTCTTGTGGTAGGATTATGGATTATTTAAATTTTCTTCTTCATGTGCTGCTTATTAAGTTTCCTGCAATAAGCAGGTTTTGCTTTTATAATAAAATAATTAATATTTCAAAATTTCCAAACAGTCTTCATAGACTGTGAAAGTTATAAACAGAAAAGAAATAAATGAAATTACACATATAAAGTTGATATAAATAATAAAATCTAAATATACATAATGGCCACAAACTTAACATAAGTTAGCTAATAAATATACCAGCCACACTGTACTTCTGGGTCACATTTTAAAATATGGTAAAATTATCAAGTCATCCCATTACATTTGGCATAAGTTATTAGTAGCATCCTATTTTCTGAATTTCTAATACAAGTAAATGTATCATAAAGAGGCATCAAAATAGGTTTTAAAAAATAGACCAAGTAAATAAGAATTATTTCTTCTGATAAAGAAATTGATGAAAGACAGCTTAACATATGTTCAAAGAACAGGAATAAAACTCAGCAAACACCATGCTTCCTTGTACTTCTGTCTCTGTACCGAGTTCAGTTGTGAAGGGATTGGGAGGTAGCCAGGCAGAGCTTCTCAAGGTGCTCCATTCTGCTTCTGCTTGTGGGCTAGGGTCACTGAAAGCCCCCAATTCCAAGTCCTGAGCTACTCCTAACCAAGAAAGAAATATACCTCACTGGTTGGTGAGACTTGGGATTAGTTCTTCTGATGATTGGTCCAGTACTTGGCATGCTAGGATACATTCCCAGCATCTGGAAAATTCATTTTCTGCCTCAGTTTTTTGTAGTTAGCGCTCCTTTCCCAACTATAATTAGAGTTCTACCCACAACCTCATTCTGTCACAAATGGGCTGTCAACAACACTATACCAGCACCAACCCTAGAACACTGAGTCAGATATGTCCAAGACAGCTAAAGCCATGCCATGGAAGGTATGATTTTCTAGAATTACCATGCCTTTCCTCAATATAGCTATACATTTTTTTTCATTTTTTCATTATAAAAGCCATTACATGATAGAACATTAGAAAAATTAGGAAATAATGACACATTTTATGCACAATACCGTTACCCCAATTCTATCTTCTTAAGGAGTATGGTATAATTGTTCCTATAAAGTTTCGTGTATATAGTTGTTTCTATAAGCATGTAGAGCAAAATTTCCAATTTCAGAGTAAACTTTGCATACATCAGAACTCAGACATGTCAGGGCACATCTCTAGGTCCTGCTGAAGCTGCTAGGAGAGAGAATCATAAGGTGGGACTCTCAGGTGGGATTCCCTCCAGTCCCACTCAACCACAGATGAGTTTGGGAGAGGACTGTGACTAGATATCAAAAACCCTTCTCACCAACCGACCAACCAACCAACCAACCAACCAGCAAAGAAAAACCCAATTTCATTATTGTTTTAGATCTAGATATCAGAATTTATTGATAAAGTGAGAGGAGCAATTCTCACAACTTCAGTAGTGAATGTGGTGAGACCCCTCCATTTGGCTTGGTGACAGCCTCCTAGCCTAGTAACACAGGGAATAAAGAACAGAGGGCACGAAATGATTAGTGCATTGATTAAGTTCTTGAGCACACATGAGATGTCCTCTGAGAATGTGCAGAAGTGTTCAGGGCCTTTTGAACACTTTTGAAAGAGGAATGGCAGTCCCCACATTTGAAGATTGAGAAATATTGTGAACCCATCCTTCTACTTCCAGACAGGAATGGTTTCAAGGAATCTAGGTCCATTTTGGAGGCTCGTGAGGGAATATGATATCCCAGTGCATTGTTATGTGGTCCAAATACAACTTCCTCACCCAGAATTAATTGATAAATTTGAGACAGTGGTAGGACATGATTAGAAGACTGCACTGCAAGCTTCTGGAAGGTTGGGACTATGCCTGCCTCATTTTCCATCCCCATCTCAGCATAGTGCTACATACAGGAGGTGCTCAGTAAACACATGCTGAATAATGCCAAGTGAAGCCTTGCCCATGATGTTACATGTGGGACACTCAGAAGGCATTGCTGATTTGGGAAGTCAGTAAACTCTCTGTGACAAGAGAACTAAAGAATAAACTCTCTGTGACAAAACTAAAGAGATCCTGCAGACTGGTTGAAGCTGTCTTCAGAGGGTTGGAACTGATCAAACACTTGCGAATCATTTGTGTCCTTAGTACAAACAATCTGTACAATTGAGATGGAGTACTACTATGGTGAAGGTGGCAGTTTTGGAAAGGTGGGTGGTGGTTTGCTGACAGAATATTAAAAGAAGGGGACTGTTTGGGACAATTAGGAACTTGAGAACCAAAAGTGGATCAGGAATTGGGTATGCACACATGAAGTTATATAAGTCAGAGAACTAAATTCAAACCCAAAAGTTTAGAGGCTTTAATATATTAAGAATATTTGCTGCTAGGGAGTGCAAATTCATACACACTGTTTCAAGGGTAATTTGGTAATGTGCTAACAACCAACCATGTGCCAGTATTTAAAAGAATTAATTCCTTTGCTCCTCTCAATAGTCCTGAGTTAGGTCCTAATTTTATCTTCATCATACAGATGGGGACTGTTGGGATGAAGTAATTCATCCAAGAACACACAGCTATGAATAGCAGTGCAGTCTTTAAATATAGGTGGTTTAGCTTTGGAGGGCAGGTTTGCAACCCCTACACTGATCTACACTGATCTGTGTAGTAAGAGGTAAGAGCCTTCTGATGAGATTAGACCTATTCTGGGTAGTATGGCTGTAGACAAAGAGCCCTCTGAATCATATTTGTGTTTTTATGAATTTATTCCAAGGACACTTAATCAAATATATTTCTAAAAATATTTTTATTACAATCTGGATTATATGGTAAAAGATTAAAAGCCTCCAAAGTGAGGCAGCAAATTATAAGTGTTAAGACTCCAAGAATCTGTTCTGGGCCAGATCCTGTCTGTTTCACTTCATCATGGGTTGTTGTTAACACTGGCCAACTCTAAACTTCTGCAAAATTAGAATAAGAATGTGCCTACCTCACAGGAATTTAAAATAGGGGAATGCTGCTCTCTGAATGGCTCAAGATGTAACTTTCTCTACAAAAACTAAAATTCTTTGAAAACCTCCAAATTTATAATATAATTATAATAAATAATATATATATAATATATGTATATATGTAAAATAATAAAGCAGTGACATAACTAATCAATCTTCAGTGGATTAAAATTTGGGAAACTTTGAGGGCAGTTGTGGAGAGTGAAAATTCTAAGAATCTAGAGCAGGTCTGATGAGATGATGAATGTCCAATCTGTGTCTTTCTAACATCTATCTGCATTTTATGTAGATCAACAATCTGTGATCATGGAGGTGAGCTTGTGTCCCCAGAGACAAGGACTACTGTTGTTCCACTTTAGTTCAAAGATGCAAGGCTGCTATGCATGCTGCTTTTTTGGTTTTTGGTTTTTGGTTCTAGAAATTATTCTGCTTCTATACCATTTTAACGTTGGTGTAGTTTCTAAGTTTCACCACCAGTGGTGTAAAAGAAAATACACAGCATGGGGCAGCAATATTTTAGGTGGAAGAGTGGCTTTTGATCCCACCTCTCTTACATTGGTCCATCCAGTGAAACATTTAGTTCTCTGTGCATTGGTGGAACAAAACAGAGGACAGTGCTTTAAATCTTTTATCTTTAGTGTAACTAATTTTTACTATTGTATTGCCTTTCTTTTCAGTTTAGAAAGATAAAAAGAAGAAAAAATTACAGAGGAAACTATATTTCTATTTTGAACATAGAACATAATATTTTGAACAAAGCAATCTATTGAGTCTTTGACATGTCTTAGAAACCACCCACATGTAGGCATTTGGGTGGCACAGTCAGTTAAACATCTGACTTAGGTTCAGGTCATGGTCTTGAGCTCCATGAGTTTAAGCCCTGAGTCAGGCACTATGCTGACAGCTCAGTCTGGAGCTTGCTTCAGATTCTGTGTTTCCTTCTCTCTCTGCCCCTCTCCCGCTCATGCTCTGGTCTCTGTCTCTCTCTCTCAAAAATAAACGTTAAACATTTTTTTAAAAACCCACCCACATGAATTAAAAAAATAAAGTTTGCTCCTTCTTAAGGCCCATTTAAAGAAACTTCAAAATACAAGGAAATATATGACAATTATCTTATGATTCCTGAAATTTGAAGGACTCATTTAAGGTGAGAGTGCCAGAAAAAATTTTGCCACCAAACAGAAACACGAGCATAGATCAGCTGGTCCTGATGACCAGTAACACTGGCAACTGCATGTAGGAACAGGCACTGCATTCTGGAAACTACTGCTCACAATTTGAATTTTTGGACAACTTTTTTTTTTTAATTTTTTAAAAATGTTTTATTTATTTCTGAGAGAGAGAGTGTGAGCAGGGGAGGGTCAGAGAGAGAGGGAGACACAGAATCTGAAGCAGGCTCCAGGCTCTGAGCTGGCTGTCAGTACAGAGCCCAATGCGGGGCTTGAACCCACGAACCGTGAGATCATGACCTGAGCCGAAGTCCAACGCTTAATTGACTGAGCCACCCAGGCGCCCCTTTGGACAACTTTTAAGTGAGGGTTCTTCCTCCATAATCTTCTTTCTGAGTTACATTCAAACCCTTTTTGATTCCACTCCAGATTTTACTTTTGGTCCAGGGCTCCTGGCTGCTGGCTGAAGAAAGCAGGTAGCAGATGCTTGAGAGACACATTGCACACAGGAGAGTACAGTGTGTGTACAGGGGAAGAGACAGACAAAGGATCAGTATACAATTGTGGATGTTTGCACATCTGAGTTTTGTTATTCAGGGAGTACTGCTTTTTAGAAAAAAAAAAGTACCACTGCTAGGATCCAGTCAGGAAACTAGGGCTCAGAATGAGGTAGTACAATAGAAGGAATTTAATATGAGAATTTGTTATAAAGGTCCTGAAATCTAAGACCACCACTAGTTCTTGTCCATAGTGTCTTTTTTGTTTTTAATGTTAATTTATTTTTGAGACACAGAAACAGAGAGACAGAGCAGGGGCAGGGAAGGGGCAGAGAAAGAGAGACACAGAATCTGAAGCAGGCTCTAGGCCCTGAACTGTCAGCACAGAGCCTGACAGGGGGCCAAACCCATGAACTGTGAGATCATGAGCAGAGCCAAAGTCAGATGCCTAACCACTGAGCCACGCAGGTGCCCCTGTCCACAGTGTCTTTATCATCAAGCTGTTTCTTTCATTTAGGGAAGAATGAAGTAAACAGGTCTTTGGCAGTTACTTCTTTCTTAAGAATATTATTTCCCACTTAAATTATTTAAGATATGTGTGTAATACAGTAAAACTCTTATTTACTTTTCTTATTATTCAAAGCATATTAAAAAAGCCTTGAATGATAAAATTAACATTGTACATTTTAGAAACAAAAAACACAGAGGAAAAAACTTTAAAATACCACTTATTCTACCTCCTAGAGATAATACTTTCAAATTTTTAGTTGAAAAGCTTATAGAAAACCCTGGATAGGTTCATAGTCTTGTCAATAGTTATGTTTTGTTTTATTACCATTGAACATATTTTGTTTTCTTCTAGTTCTTTAAATATTTTTCAGAAACTGTCCATTTAGTCTCTTTAATGTTTTCCAAGTCTAAATTTCTTTCCCATTTATGTACTATTGGACATTGAGTCTATGCAACTCAGCTATTTCAATAAATGTAAAGTCTTATAAATAAGCTTTTCCTACCTTTTTGATTATTTCCAAACTTAAGAAAAGTCTCCTTAGCCCCTTTTTGTTTCTTCTTAGATTGGTGAGAGGGGGAAAATCAGTTTTAAGTATGACTTAATGTGAGTAGTGCTAAACAACATGGCTTCTTAAAAATAATGGAAAATTAGAACTTTAAAATAACAGTTATTTGAAATGAATGAAATCTTGTCATTTGCAACAACATGGATGGATATAGAGGGTATAATGCTAAGTGCAGTAAGCTAGTCAGAGAAAGACAAATACCATATGATTTCACTTATATGTGGAATTTAAGAAACAAAACAAGTGAATAAACAAAACAAAAAAACTCTCCAAAAATTGGACCCTTAAATGCAGAGAAGAAACTGGTAGTTGTTGCTAGAGGGAAGATTGGTAGGGGAATGAGTGAAATAAAGGGAATTAAGAGTACACTTATCTTGATGAACACTGAAAAATGGATAGAATTGCTGAATCATTATATTGTACACCTGAATAATATAACGCTATGTTAATTATACTGTAACTTAGGGGTGCCTGGTGGCTCAGTTTGTTAAGCATCCAATTTCGGCTCAGATCATGATCTCATGGTTTGTGAATTCAAGCCCACGTGTCAGACTGTGCTGACAGCTCAGAGCCTGGAGTCGACTTCAGATTCTGTGTCTCCCCCTCTTTGCTCCTCCCCTGATCATGTTCTGTCTCTCCCTCTCTCAAACATAAATATTTTTTAAAAAGTTTAATTGTACTGGAATTTAAAATAATCAAATACAAACACATATCTAACTGAAAAAAAAATTCACAGAGCTATATTTACCTAAACTCTGTGATGTTTTCTTTTGTATTTCACTAAGAAACACTTTTTATAGCCTCCCTAAAATACAATTATTTTGTAATATTAAAATAGAGTCAATTCAAGCAACCTCTAAATACCCTGAAAATGCCCCTTAGGCTCCTAAGTGTTCTTTTCATTTTCTGTTCTCCTTTCAATGAACCCAGTGTTTTTGAATATCATCCTTCAAGAAAAAAATCTGATTCTTTTGTATAAATGTTCCACTTTATTTAATACTGTATTCATTGAGGCAATATTATTTTCTACTTCTTTTATTTTAATAAATTGCATTTCAGCTAAATAACAAACTTGGATATATATTCTTATACTTAATATTGTTTCTGTGGGAAAGTGTTCAAAGACCTAATGTGTACTTACAAGTGAACTTTTAACAACACAATTTGCTTATAATTAAAGAACTTCAAATGTTTAAGAACTAAACTATATTTACTTAATATCATATTGATAATCCATATATAACTGGATAATATTGGGCTTAGATATAGAATTCATAATCAGGTCAAATATAAATATTATCTTTCTAAGAGATATGCGTATATGGTGTGTGTGTGTGTGTGTGTGTGTGTGTACACATGTGTGCACACACATTAGATATTAGATATGGCAGATTCATTGAAGGACCTGAGCTTTGGAATTAGCAAAACCCTTAAGTGATGCTGATCTTCAAAAAAGATTATAAATTATTACAATGAAGATCGTGAGCAAACTATATAAAATAACATTGTCACCTCTGTTGTGACTGTCTCCTTATTTAATTTTTTATGACATTTATCACCATCTGGGTTCTAATATATTTTTATGTTTTTTCTTTATTGTATGCCATCCTTCACTAGACTATAAACACCATGAGAACAGGACATTTCTTTTATTCTCTGCTTTATTTACTATTTAGTACAGAGTAGGTGCTCAATAAATATTTTCCTTGAATGAATGAAAATTGAATGAATAAACAGTGAAGAGTCTTTGTTTTTAGATTTGACATAATAAAAATAATACATAATAAAATATTGAAAATTCTGTAAATAAATCCAACTTTAAAAAAACTTCCAATGTCATACTTTTGTTAGCCCTTTAAAAATGAATGTGTCAAATCTTTGGCTAAATCTGTACAGGAAAGAAATGTGAATTCAGAGCCTCATATGACGTGTGTGTTTTTTTTCTTTCTAAGTAAATTAAAGAATTTTGCCTTAATGTGAGAGAGAGGGGTGCCTGGCTGGCTCAGTCAATAGAATATGCAACCCTTGATCTCGGGGTTGTGAATTATGCCCATATTGGGCATAATGCTTACGTAAAAAATATGACAGAAACATAACTCTTTATTTTTTTTAATGTTTATTTAGCTTTGAGAGAGAGAGGGAGACAGAGCACAAGTGGGAGAGGGGCAGAGACATAATCAAAGCAGGCTCCAGGCTCCAAACTGTTAGCACAGAGCCCAGTGCAGGGCTCAAACTCACAAACCATGAGATCATGACCTGAGCTGAAGTCAGATGCTTAACCAACTGAGCCACGGAGACGCCCCAAGACATAACTCTTTAAACCAAGCAGCATTGCTAATGGTTTTAGAATGTGGTTTCCTTGACCTTTGTGGAAGAGTCATGAATATGTTTTTCATTTATTACAGACTTCATTTGCTATATTCTTAATAAATGAGTTAAACCTCCAACACCTTAAAAAATTACCCTTGTAAATGAGTAATATAGAACTCAAATCTTCTGAAAGTAAGAATTCTTAATTCAAAAATAAACTCTTTGTTCTTTTTTTGGAGAGACAAAACTACAAAGAAATAATAAGATAGCCAGGCCCAAACCTACTCTGGCTTTATTTCTCCACAACTATTAGGCATAGGAATGCATTGGTCACAGTGTTTACCAGAAGTTCCCAAAGTTAAATGAGGGAGTGGACTTGGAATAAATTTTAAACAAATTATTTATTAAGATCCATGACTCTATTCCTTGTTGGTAACTGAACCTCCAAAGCAAATGTCCATTCCTGAACCAATTATGGATTTAAATACACAATAGCGGGAATAACTTTTCATTTTAATTTACATGAAAGGAACTACAAGTTAGGTTGGAAATAATAGAAAAAGATTCATCAACATCAGTAAGTCTTATAAGCAGTCTTTGCTTTATGCATCCTTGCGAGGTAAACCAATTCATATAACAATGCCCTGCACATTTCCATTACATCTCTTTGCTCCTTCTCTTTTCCATTCTAGCCTTCCCTTTCTAGATATCTTCTTACTTCTCCCAACACAGCATATCACATACACATGCACATGCACAAGTGTGTCTTTGGTATAAAGCTAATATCTTAAGTTTATTGTTGGCAGGTTATCTTTAGTAAAGGACCTAGTCACAGTTACTTTATTAGAACAGTTGCAATAGCTGCTCATTACCACAGAAAGGCATATGAATAAAAAAGTAATTCTGTTTTCTTATTATAAAATGCCTACCTAGTGAAGACAGCCATTGCTTTTGCCATTTCCTACAGGTGTCATACCACTCATATTACTAAAGGAGCAGAAAGAATCATTTTTCTGTTCAGTCTGGCCTCTGAAATCACATAGAAAGTTATTTATATCAAAGGCCAAAAAACCATCAAGAGCTTTTACTCAATAATCCCAGTGCTAGCAAATCTATGCTAAAAAAACATTTCCAAAATATGGAAAGTATTGCTGCAAATAACAAACCAAATTCTGGGAAAATTAAGCAAATAGGAAAATTTATTTTAAAGGTAACAGGTAAGTCACAAAATTAATGGAAATTTTGTAAAATTGGTTCAGGAATGGACAGGAGCTAAATAAAACAGCTCTAGAGTAGGTGGTCCAAGCTACAGGAATTTCCAGAATCTCTTGTCAGTGTGTTACTGCTAGAATTAGCCACTGCAACTGCTTTTCCTATCTTGGTTTCAGTGGACTTAAGATTCAAAATCCATGGAAGGAGGGGGAGGTGGGTCGGGAGGGCATCTCATTCTTTGTGTGTACCAAAGCAGTCAACACCCCGAAATGTAATGGGTTGAAAATTAAAAGAAATGTCTCATGTAATAGTTCAAGGCCAATTAGCATCTGTTTCACATCATCAAGGACTCAAGTTCCTTGTGTTTTATTGTTTCACCATCCCTGGGAAGAATTGACGTTATCCACAGGATCATAAGTTGGTCATACCCTTGTATCCAAGCCTGCAGAAAAGTGTATAGAGAGGATGAGGACAAGAAGCTTCTAAAAGATATGACCCAGAAATTATATATAATACTTCTGTTCATCTTCCATTTATTGGAAGTTATCCACAAATGCACAGAATTGGAAGTGAGGTTAGGAAATGTGGTCCATCGTGCCCAACTAAAACTTGGAAATACTCTCTTCCTTAAGGAAGAAGAGAATGGGTGTTGGGGGACCAGAATACAGACTAGGAAGAGGCAAGTAAGTCACCCAAGGTGCAAAATGTAAAGAGACACTCAATATTGTGCAGATGCATGTGTTCTTAAGTTTTGTACCTAGTTCTGGCCGTGTTGGGGATAATTAGTAGTCTCTGCCACACCTAGTTAAATTATATAGGAGCATAGGACACCTTAATTTAGAGTCCTACCAAGAGTACAGACATTGAGCAGGAAATATTTACCTAAAAGAAAGTAGAATATTATTGGTGAAAGTAGAACAAATATATGGTAGCTGACCAGAAAAAAAAAATGTCCCTTACAAACATCAAGATGGCTGTAATATATTGCAAAATTCTCACAGCTTTTCATACCCCTATATCCTTGTCCTTTGCCCTGTGAATTTGCAGCTCCCTCCAGTAAGAAGTGGAATCTGTTTTAACTTCTTGAATCAGGGTTGTATTTATCATAAGTTTTAAACAGAAAAATGCAAGGAAAGTGAGAGTGTGCTAGCCAGTTCTGAGCCTAGGCCTCAAGAGCATTTGCACACTTCTGTGCTGCCTGTGGGAATCCTGTCTAGGTGCCATGTAAACAAATGGACTAGCTTGCTACAAAGTGAATGACCCCATCGACCAGAGGCTAGTTTGCTCATGTGATATGAGAGATATTAGCAAAGCTGTTTGCTCAACCTACTGCTGAGAATAGACTCATGAATATGTCCAGCAAAGATCAGTTCAATCTTGCCCAAACCAAAAGAATGACCCCGCTGGGGGTGCCTGGCTGGCTCAGTTGGTGGAGCATGCAAATCTAGATCTTGGGCTTGTGAATTTGTGCTCTACTGTGGGTATAGAGATTACTTAAAAATAAAATCTTAAAAAAAAAAGAATGACCCAGCTGATCAATAGACTTGTGTTAAGTGGTTGTTTTTGCCAATAAATTTGGAGGTGGTGTATTAGGCAGCAATAGTTAAATGACTCTATAGCAAGAGTCATTCATTGCTATATTATTTATCCTAACAAGAAAGTAGAAGCAACCTAAATATTAGTAATAAGTTGTTTAAATAAATTACCCCACATTTCCTTGGAAGAATATTTTATAACCCTGAAGCTCTTCTCATGAAGTTCCCCTATAATCATGCTGACCATTATCAGAACAAAAAGGGGTAGTTGTTTCCCTTTCTCCACTTTCTTCACACAATCTCAGATTCCTTTTTCATGAGCTTTTATGAATTTCCAGGGTAGATTTTGTTCATCCTGAGCTGGCAGGGTGGCTTTTCTAATTTATCCTTTAATTGAGATGAAGCCTCAGCTTTGGACAAGAATTGCAACACCTACCTAAAATCTTGTCTTATGATCCTAGTGAAGTTTTGAAACTCAAGCTGCTTCAATTACTGAATCCAGCAAAACCTTCAGAACAGCAGTTTCAAAACTTCATGTGTTTATTCCTCTGGTTTGCAATTTCTTCTGTAATTTCTGATCCATGGAGATTTTTTTCTTCTGAGCTCATCTGTGTATTACAAAGGGCATTTATTATATTTTATCCAGATTGTCTTAATGTTTTGAAATGTGAAGTTTCTATGGTTATCTGTGACATGTTACTGGATATGGAAATTTCTCTCCATAATCTTTACTCATTGACTAAACAGTTCTTTAAATTACCTGACACATGCAGTCAGTACTCTACAGTAGGTGGGAGATTAAGTTCTCTCTGCCCTATAAGAGTTTACAATATAAATGCCTGGCCTTCTTTTTCTAACCTGATCTACTAAATGTCTCCATACTAAGGGTGTACTAGACTATTCACTTCTCCAAATATGCCACATTCTACTTTTCATGCTGAGCCCTCTGCCTATGATGTCTTTTCTCTTTTCCAACTATGGATATCTTATATCTTTTATCTATTGAGTTTTTTATGTACAATGTACCAATCACTCATTAGGGTTCCAGAGATGTAAAGATAAAATAAAACCCCTTTCAATAAATTTATAGCTACTCAAGCCCTGGTAATGCCACATTTCTACATAGCTTTCCTTAATTCCCCAGCAAGGATTTAAACATGTTTTATCTACATTTTTATAACATGTTTTTTGTCCTTATTTTGCACTTAACTCATTCTGTACTCTATTGTTACTTGTTTTATGCAGAACAATATTGGAAAAAATTTAATTGCTTTAACAGGTCGTATGAGTCCCCCTATAATAAGATACCCACTGATGGCTGGATGCTTTGTAAACCTCACCTGAGATGACCTCTCCCTGACCTGTGGGTCCCCTGAGATTTACTATAGCGTTTGCCTTGAGAATTCTAAATTGCTCTGCATAAGAAAAGCATGTCAATTAGGATTTAGAAATTGCATGGAGAAAAGGACAAAAGAGGTTGATTTTGGACTGGCCTAGTGGAGATTAGGAAACAAATGTTTAATACAAAAACCAAGTATGTCTTTTTATGGTTCTATCTCCTCCAACCATACTAGACTGAAAGCTCCTTGAACATAGGAACCAGCTCATATTCATCTTTGTATCTCTTGAGTACCTTGTATTATGTCTTCTCCATAGTACCTTCTCAGTAGTTATTTCTTGAACTCAAAAATGAAGATGAACAAGAGAATCATATCATATAACTAGGGCCAGAATTAGACAAGTTTCAGGGTCTTACCAATAATTCAATTTAACTCCCTCATTTTACACTTGAAGAAATGGAGAGCAAAGTGAGTTAAATAATATGCACAAAGTCATCGGGCTTGGTAATAACAAAAAATAACTTAAAATATTTATCTGATGTCTCTTTTTTAAAAAAATATTATAGCCTCTTAAAGGAAAATTTGGTGGATATCTGGTGGATCAGTAAGTGGAGCATGCAACTCTTGATCTCAGGCTCATGAGTTTGAGCCTCATGTTCGGCATATAGATTACTTAAAAAATTTAAATATTCAAAATACAAAATTTGGTAAATACATATATCAAAATTTACTATCTTAACCATTTTTTAGTGTACAGTTACATAGCATTATGTACATTCACATTGTTGTGCACCCAATCTCTAAAACTCTTTTCATCTTACAGAATTGAAATTCTATTCTTATCAAAGAGCAGTTCCCTATTTACCTCTCCCACTGTAGCCTCTGGCAGCCATCATTTTACTTTCTGTCTCTTTGTATTTGATTACTCTGGGTACCTCAGATAAGTGGAATCACACAGTATTTGTCTTTTTGTGACTGGCTTATTTCACTTAGCATAATGTCCTTAGGATTCATCAGTATTGTAGCAGGGTTTCTTTGTTTATTTTTGTTTATTTTGTTTATTCATTCATCCATTGATGGACACTTGTGTTACTTACATTTTTTTGGCTTTTATGAATAATACTGCTTTGATCATGGATACATAAATATCATTTCAAGATCTTGCTTTCCATTATTTTGGGCATATATCAAGAAGTGGAATTGATGGATCATACGGTAATTCTATTTTTAATTTTTGGGAAACCCACTACATTGTTTTCCATAGCAGCTGTACCATTTAACCACTAGCTCTGCACATGGGTTCTAGTTTTTCACATCCTCATTGGCACTCGTGTTTATTTTTGTTGTTGTTTTTCTGATGGTTACCATCCTAATGGGCATGAAGTAGTATCTCATTGTGGTTTTGATCTGCACTTCTTTCTTTCTTTCTTTCTTTCTTTCTTTCTTTCTTTCTTTCTTTCTTTCTTTCTTTCCTTCTTTCTTATTTTTTTTAAATGTTTTTACTTATTTCTGAGAGAGACAGCGTGATCAGGGGAGGGTCAGAGAGAGAGGGAGATACAGAATCTGAAATAGGCTCCAGGCTCTGAGCTGGCTGTCAGCACAGAGCCCGATGTGGGGCTCGAACCCACGAACTGTGAGATCATGACCTGAGCCGAAGTCGGACGCTTAACAGACTGAACCACCAGGCGCCCCTTGATCTACTTTTCTTTAATGATTAGTGATGTTGAGTATCTTTTCATGTGATACTTGGCCATTTGTATATCTTCTATGAGAAATGTCTATTCTAGTCCTTTATCCATTAAAAAATTTTTTTCTGTTGAGTTTTAGGAATTCTCTGTATACTCTGACTATTAATCTTTCACCAGGTAATATGATTTCCAAATATTTCCCCCCATTCTGTGTGTTGCTTTTTTACTCTGCTGATAGTGTCCTTTGATGCACAAGAGTTTTTAGTTTTGATGAAGCCTAATTTGTCTGTTTTTTTCCTACTGTTGCCTGTGTTTTTGGTGTCATATCCAAGAAATCATTACCAAGTATAATGTCATCAAGGTTTCCCTAAATTTTCTTCTAAGAATTTATCGTTTTAGCTCTTATTTTTAGGTCTTTGATCCATCTTTAATTAATTTTTGTACACAGTATCAAGTAAGGGTCCAATTTCATTCTTTTGGTTATGGATATCCAATTCTTCCAATACTACTTGTTGGAGAGATTATGCTGTCCCCATTATGTGATCTTGGCATACTTGTTGAAAATCATTTGAACATATATATAAGTGTTTATATTCAGTATTTTCATTTAATCCCATAGGTCTATATATCTGTCTTTATTCTAGTACCTCACTGTTTTGATCACTCCAGCTTTGCAGTAAGTTTTGAAATCAGTAAATCAGGAATCCAACTTGTTCTTATTTATCAAAATTGTTTTGACTCTTTGGGGTCTCTTCAGGTTCCATCTGAGTTTTAGAATGGATTTTTCTATTTCTGCAAAGAATGTCCTTGGGATTTTGATAGAGATTGCATTGAAACTGTAGATCAGTTTGGGTGATATCAACATCTTAACAATATTAAGCCCTTCAATCCATGAAAATTGGATATCTTTCCATTTCTATCTTTAATTTCTTTCAGCAGTGTTTTGTAGTTTTCAATATACAACTCTTTCATCTCCATGGTTAACTTTTAAGTGTTTTTTTTTAAGATTTTATTTTTAAGTAATCTCTACACCCAATATGGGGCTCTAATTCAAAAACCCCAAGATCAAGAGTTGCATGCTCCACTAACTGAGCCAGCCATGTGCCTTTTAAGTATTCTTTTTTATTTTATTATAAATGAAGTTATTTTCTCAATTTTTTTCAATTGTTTATTGTTAGTAGAAATGCAACTAATTTTTGCATGTTGATTTTGTATTCTACTATTTTGTATCCTACTATTTTAGATTTGTTTATTAGGTCTAACAGGTTTTGGGTAGAATCTGTAGGGTTATCTACATATAAGATCATGTCATCTACAAATATAATTTTACTTCTTTCCAATTTGGATGAATTTATTTCTTTTTCTTGCCTAATTGCTCTGGCTAGATCTTCCAGTACTATGTTGAATAGAAGTGGCAAAAGTGGGCATCCTTGTTTTATTCCTGCTCTTAGAAGAAAAGCTTTCAGTCTTTTACCACTAAGTATGATAACTATGAGATTTTAACATATGGCTTTTATGCTGAGGTTTTTTCCTTCTATTCTAGTTTATTGGGTGTTTTTGTCATGAAAGAGTATTGAATTTTGTCAAATGTCTTTTCTGCATCAATTGAGATGATCATGTGATGTTTTTCCTTCATTATGTTAATGTGGTGAATTACACTGATTGATTTCCATATATTGAATCAGCCTTGCATTCTAGGAATAAATCCCACTTGGTCACGGTGTATAATCCTTTTCGTATGCTGCTGAATTATGTTTGCTTATATTGTGTAGAGGATTTTTGCATCATTTTACCTAAGAGATATTGGTCTGTAGTTTTTCCTTGTAACATCAGTTGGTTAGATTTTTGAGAGAGAGACAGAGTGTAAGCAGGGAAGGGGCAGAGGAAGAGGGAGACACAGAATCTGAAGCAGGCTCAGAGCTCTCAGCACAGAGCCTGATGCAGGGCTTGAATTCAAGCCTAAGTTAGATGCTTAATTGACTAAGCCACCCAGGTGCCCCTCTTCTTTAAATGATTGGTAGTAATTGCCAAGTGAAGCCATTAGATCCAGGGTTTTTCTTTGTCAGGATGTTTTTGATTACTAATTTGATCTCCTTAATTATTGTGGGTCTTTTTGGATTTTCTATTTCTTTGTGTTTCAGTCTTTGTAGGTTTTATGGTTTGTTTTGTTTTGTTTTGGTATAGGTTATCCAATATGTTGACATACAATTATATACAGTACTCTCAGAATTCATTTATTTCTACAGATTTGGTTGTAATGTTCCCTTTTTATTTCTGATTTTTGTAGGTGAGTCTTAATCTTTAGCTAGCTTGACAATGGGAAAAAAGAGAGAAAACTCACATTGTCAATTTTGTTCTTCTCAAAGAACCAATTTCTGGTTTTGCTGATTTCTCTATTGTTTTTATATTCTTTATTTTATTTAATCTTTAGTATTTACTTCTTTCACTGTTTCTTGAGTGGATCAACCTTTTCCCAAGTTTAAATCCTTTGCACTAGCTTTTCCTTTGGGTTGGTATACTCCTTACCTAGTATTTCCTGACTAGCTCTTCTCTAGAAACCTTACTGAGCACTTACTCTGAGTAGCCTATAGCTATTCTCTGTTATGCATTCTTTATTCTTTGTAGCCCTTGTGAAATAAATTCACTCTGTGATATTTATTTTTTGTTTCTTCGACTCTCCTCACCCACACACATGCATGCTTACACTCACACACATGCACATAACATGTATGCACACATATTAGGAAAAAGCCCCATAAGAACAAGAACCCTCTTTGCCTTGTCCAACTATTGGCAACTCCACTGCCTAGAATGGTGTCTGGCCCAATAATAGATGCTCAATACATATTATTGATTCCTCTAAGATACTGCAAAGTCTAGTCTTTTGAAAAGGAATGATTGGCAGAAAAGTTTGTTTATCTTGCTCCTGAAAGATTATTTAGAGGAGAGAAATGCATAAAGTAGTTACTTTTAAGATAGCCATAACTAAATTTATATCTAATATACTTTAACAATATATTTTGTTTGACTACATAAATAATTATGTTTTAATATGCTATCTTTATAATATAATGTATCAGCATCTATTTACTTATTATTACATTTACTTTTGAGGCTAATAGATTTTTGGTATACAAATATACCACTGCTGAGTAAGTAAGTGGTACTAAAATGAGCATCAAACTGGGAATCTGGTGTCTTGGTTTCTAGTCCCATCTTCACTACAATGTAATTGTATAGCTTTGGAAAAAAAATCACTTAACTTATTTGCACTTCTGTTTCCTCATCTGTAAAATGAAGGGATTAAATTAGATAGAATAACAAAGTTCCTTCTAGCATCATATCTATAATTTCATAATTCAGAACCCAATTTTACTGGTTTTAGATTTTTTTTTAGAGTAGGCTTTATGCCTGATGTGGGGCCCAAGACAGGTTCGAACCCATGATCCTGAGATCAAGACCTGTGTTGAGATCAAGAGTCAGATGCCCAGCTGACTGAGTTATCCAGGCACCCCTGGTTTGTGATGTTTTTAATTACTAGATATTCATAATACATTTTTCTATACTTTTTATAATGACAAGCTCTTTAATTCACTTGTAATATATACCTCCAAATTTGAGCATGCAGATTCCTTTACAAGATTTCCATTTTATAATGGAGTTTCCAGAACTCAACCACATGGACTTTTCCTACCCTAGGCAAGTTGAGTAGTTAACTCTTGTTAAATGTTTGCTTAATTTTTAATGCATCCACATTAAGGGAAAGGAAAGATAATATAGGCAATGGCCAATTACTAAAAAAATTAATAGAGCTAGATCTAGTAGAGTAAAAGGAAATTATTTTCAAAGATAAATAATTTGGTAAATTTAAAACTGCTTTATTCAATTAGAAGTAAACCAAATGTCTAAATCTGTAAATTAGCCTCATTGTGTTGACTGTTGTCAATAATCCTGCTGCTGCTCATAGTTTGGATGTAATTGATTACATTCCAAAAGTATGTAACACTTTAAATCAAGATGTCTTACATTGAAATAACAACTAAAATCATAAATCAAATTGCATAATAGCTTAAGGAGAAAAGAAAATATTTTCAGACCTTATGATATTTACAAAATAAATTTTATCTAAATTGGTAATAACATTGAAACAAAAACGACATGGATGTATATATATAAAGAGTAACATCAAAAGGTCAGCGTTGATTTCTTCTGGTAAACTTTTGGGATCTTGAATGTAAACAACTGTTATTCATTAGAGGAAATAGATCTCAGAAGATAGCTTTATTTTCTAAACTTCCTGACCTGTCTTTGCACCATCACATGCAATACACACACACACACACAAACACACACACAAGTAAACATATTTTAGATATATTTTAAGTAAAAATTTTAGGAAATGTATTAGGAAATTGTTACTGGATTAACAATACACTTTGATGTTTTTAGAGATTCAAAGTGGGAAGACTAGCTGTAAAGACCCAATAGGCAGTTCTGCTCATTAAGAAAACTGTGGGTTGTGACTCTCTGAGATAAAAAGCTTTGATTTATTTCATTTAAGTTGTCATTTAGGGACACTTGTGTGATTGTAAAATGCCTTCTGTAGTTGTAATTAATCTATTTGATTTGTTATCATTTCCTTATAGGAATGATGTTAACATAAAGGTAATCTCTGTAGAGGTATTAGAGATTTCAGTACTGGCCAATCATTTCACACATTTCAAATTATCTTTTTTCTCTTCTCTGTAGTTAGGTCATTTAATTCATATAGAGTCCCCACTGAAACCCCAGCACATCCTCTACTGTGAACCATTTGTGGGAAGATTTGCTCTATATAATCCATTTTACATGTTTTAATGAAAAGGCTGAGCAGAAGGGATTTGTTAGACCTAATTTACATCTATTGCATAGTCAGACCTTAATTATTTAGTGGCTGATTATCCTGTTTGGGAATTATACAAGCATTTTGTTTCTACTCTTTTGCTGACTGTTCAGCCATTTCACTAATCATTAGCACATCTGCCAAGAGTGGTTTGGGGATAGTAAAGCAGAGGATCATGTTGTCCATCATTTTGCTATTTCTTAAAAGATTTAATAAAATCTTAAATGAGTGAGGGGATGGAAGCTTGTGTGTAAATCAGTGGATCTTAATGTTTTCATTATCCATGTTGTTTTCTGTCTCCTAGGGACAATTAAAAGTTCCCTATTAAGTGCCTATCAAGTACCATATGCTATGTTTATGCTAAGTATAAAATAAAACAATGTATATAAAAGTATTAACTTTAACAACATTAAATGTACATATTTGTGTGTTTATAACCCCAAAGAAAATTTCTGTAAAATTGTGCTTTACAATAGGAATATAATGTAAGTCACATATGTAATTTTAAAGTTTTTAGTAGCCATAGTAAAATCACTTTTTAAAGGTGAAATTATTTTTAATTGTATATTTTATTTTATTCACATATCCAAAATATTATCAAAAATATCATATTTACATGAAAATGTAAAACAGTTATTAATGATATATTTTACATTCTTTTTTTCATTTAAGTCTTCAAAATTCATTGTATATTTTATACTTAGCACATCTCAGGACATACTACATCTTAAGTGTACAATAGCCACATGTACAGCTAGTGGCAACTGTGTTGAACATCTCAGATCTAGAATAATATACATGAAACTACTTGGGAGACAAGGGAGGGAGAGAGATTTACTTTTTACCATGTATTCGTTTGTGCTTTGGATTTGTTTTGTTTTTTTAGGGTTTTGTTTTGTTTTGTTTTTTTGTTTTGAGAGAGAGAGCATGCGTGCAGGGGAGGGGAAGAGAGAAGAGGGAGAGAGAGGATCCCAAGCAGGCTCTGTACTGTCAGCATAAAGCCTGGCATGGGGCTTGAATTCAGGAATGTGAGATCATTATCTGAGCTGAAACCAAGAGTTGGATGCTTAACCAAATGAGCCACTCAGGGACCCCTAAAAATTTTTAATGTTTATTTACTTATTGTTTAGAGACAGGGTGGGAGAGAGCACAAGCAGGGAGGGGTAGAAAGAGGGGAAGAGAGAATCCCAAGCAGTCTCCATGCAGACTTCCGGCTTTCAGCTCAGAGCCAGATGTGAGGCTCCATCCCACGAGCCGTGAGATCATTACCAGAGCCAAAACCTAGAGTCAGACACTTACCCCACTGAGCCACCCAGGTGTCCCTGTTTTGTTTTTTAAAGAGGGGACATCACTATTGATCCCATGGACTTTATTACATATTTTTAAGTAATCTCTACACCCAATGTGGGGCTCGAACTCAAAACCCTAAAATCAAGAATCAGGTCTTCTTCTGGCTGAGCCAGCTAGTCACCCCTGTACTTTGTTTTTTGTACTCCTTGTCTTTATTACCTATTCAAAGAAATTTGAAAGAATAAGTTAATAAATTAAAAACATCATGGTTTGATCTCTGTGTGCATATGCATCCTTCTATGTTAATGGTTCTCTAGTGGGGGTAGTTTCCCCCTGCAGGGAACATTTGTCAGTATAGAGATATTTTTGGTTGAGTGGATAGGAACTACTGGTGTCTAGTGGGTAAATGTCAGGGATGCTGCTATGTACTTACAATATATAAAATGCCAATGAAGCTGAGGCTGAGAAACTGTTCTAGGTATATATTCCAAAAAGTAAAAATTTAAGTGTCTACTAGTTAGTAGTCATTGCCAAGGCCATGGCTATACAAAGAAGGATCACACACACACAGTTCCTGCACCCCAGTGGCTCACAGTTTAGTGAGGAAATGATAAAGAAGTAAATAATTAAAGTACTGTGTAAATTCTAGAATAGAGTACAAACACAGCATTAAGCAAGAACTAAAGTATGTATAAATATATTCATTAACTAGAAAGACACTTGCATGAGACGTCCATTTGAATTGAATAATTGAAACTGAAACATCAGTTATTTCCCACCAAATCCTCTGGGTTGAGAAAGCAGCACTTTATGCTAAGGCTTTGACATTCCTATATACCAACATAATGTCAATAAAAGATGTCTGAAGGGAGCCCTTAATTTGGTTATAACAACTGTTACTCTATTTCTGTGCTGAGTAGTACATCTTGGAACTTTAAAAGGACTTAGTGATATATTTTAGAAAGAATGTATAAGTCACGACTAATGTTGTTGTCTGAAAGAGATGGCTATATTTTATAAGTACAACCGTCCAAGGATTATCGTGTTTTGCATACCTTCTGCCATGAATGTCTCCATTTTTCCATGAGGCTCACAAGTTCAACTATATTTCATCACCAGACAAACCAGATGAAGCTCAGACTCTGAAATCCATTGGCTTTCTTCATTTTTAACTTTAATGCTTTATACTTTTGCATTGGTTAGTTTTTTACTGGTGAGCTTACAAGGTACTGTACACATCTGTTTTGTTTTACTTTTTTAATGTTTTTATTTATTTTTGAGAAAGAGATAGAGCACAAGTGGGTGGGTGGCACAGAGAAAAAAGGACACATAGAATCCAAAGCCTACTCCAGGCTCTGTCAGCACAGAGCCCCACACAAGGCTTGCACTCACAAGTCCTGAGATCTTCACCTGAGCCCAAGTTGAACGCCTAACTGACTAAGCCACCCAGGTGCCCCTGTATACATCTGGTTGAAAGAAAAAATCCTGTGCCCTTCTTGCTGCCTGCAAGTTGCCTGCATACAGGGCAAGGCAGTACAGGGCAGCGGTGAAGTGCAAGTGCTTCAGCATCTAATAAGGCCTGGCTTTGGGTCCCAGTTTCACCTCTTAAGGTCTAAGTACATTATTTAATCTCACCATATCTCAGTATCCTCATACAAAATGTCTGTCTTGAAAGGGTTGCTGGGTTGATTGAATAAGATAATATATCTTTATCTTTGCTAGGAATTAATCAAGTAATCAGGACTTGTTATTTAAATAGCACAAAACATAAAGCAGATTTTTAAGATTATTAGTCAAAATAATGCTATTAGGGGCATCTGGCTGGCTCAGTCAGTAGAACACGGAATTCTTGCTTGATCTTGGGGTTGTGCATTTGAGCCCCACCTTGGGTATAGCGATTATTTAAAAATAAAATTTTTAGGGGGTGCCTGGGTGCACCTCAGTTGGTTGAGCTCCGGACTTGGTTTCAGCTAAGGTCATGATCCCAGGGGTCGTGGGATCCAGCCCTGTGTCAGGCTCTATGCTGAGCATGGAACCTGCTTAAGATTCTCTCTCTCCCTCCCTTTACCCCTCTCTCTGCTTGCATGCTCTATCTCTAAAATAAAATTTTTTTAATAAAAAATAAAATAAATTTTAAAATATTGCTATTAGAATAGTGCTTATATGATTTCTCTTCTAGAATTTATTTATTAATGTGTTTGTAGTCAGTATTTTTTAAAAACCAAGTGATTTCCTATCTTTGTATTTGATACCTTAATTAAATGGAGATATTTGGGTACTCTGGCACTCTGGGTTGAATTCATTCACATTTGTGTTCATTATTTGTTTCCTACTACTTTTGGCCACTATGTTGTTAGAACACAGCTTTTGTCTTTTGATGTTTGTAGTCTATGCCTCTTCCCAGCTAAATTCCCATTGTCTATTTAAAACTGTTTTTTGAAAATTCCCTTGTGCCCTCATTATCACACTAAATAAGCCTCACTAGATAGTAACCTAAATCTCTTTAGTAACAAGCCCATCCTCAATAGCTTGAAGAAATACGCTGCTGTTCTACAGAGCTGTTTATACACAGAGACAAAAGGCTCTTCTTGATTGTAATACAGCAGACCCAGTGATTGTAATGTCACTGTGGTAAAAATGCAGCTGCATTTTTCATGCTTTCTAGAAAAGTTGAGATTAAATCTCACAATCATATCACACATATTTAATAATTTTTTAAAATGTTTATTTTTGAGAGAGAGAGACAGACAGCGTGCAACTGGGAGAGGGGCAGAGAGATGGGGAGACAGAATTTGAAGCAGGTTCCAGGCTCTGAGCTGTCAGCACAGAGCCCGACGCGGGGCTTGAACTCATGAACTGTGAGAAAATGACCTGAGCCAAAGTCAGAGGCCCAACCAAGTCACCCAGGCACCTCTATAAGTTAAATCTCAAAGTAGTTTTGGTTCACTCAAAAAAACTGAACTTATAAATTTCATTTAAGTTTATGTGGAAAGTTATGTTGTAATAAGTAATTTTTATAATATTTTAATATATGAAAATATCCACTGCATGCCTACCTAAAAGAGGCAATAGTTTTCTTATTATTTTAATGTTGTTGATACTACCCTGTTTTAATGATAGCAAGAAATGATGACCAGATTAGAGAAGGTAAATCACAAAGAATATAGGTAATTTTATTGTTTTTCTTTATTACAATCAATATTAGTAATGTTTATATTAATAGAGTAGAGCATAAATAAAAGGCAAATGACTTCTCTAATAGTCTAATGACTTGAGACAGTCAGTTAAGGTTCCAATCCATCAAGAGGGATGAGGAAAAGTTAGTAGGTTTTTCTTAGAGTGGGAGGGCCTGGTTTCTGTTTCTGTCTTTCCCTTAACCCCACAGAGGAAGATGAGAAACAGATCCAATGCTTCTTTCATCTTTATTCCTCCTGTATTTCTCTTTATTTCATTCCTGAGGGGAAAATTTCAGAGCTGGTGTGTCCAATACACAAGTAACAGATTTCAAAAGGGTGATTTTTATAAATGAAGGGCATTTATGTGAAAGGAGAAAATACAGATGTTGCTGAGGGAGAACAATTTCAGGCTGAGTAAGCCGCGTAGAAAAAAATATCACTGAAACGGGCATGGGAAGAGACAAGAGCATTCAGGGGGGAAAATGGCTGAAGAAATTAAGAGAGAACAATTGGAAGTATAGATGTTCAGAAATCACAATAAAAATCAAAAGCATCAAGTGGGTGATTTTATTTTTTCCCAAAAGGACATGTTCAAGTTGATTCTTTTTCAAGTTCTGGAAATCTGTGAAAGGTGTTGGCCATATACCCAGAAGAATTTGAGCTACTCAAGCTACTCATCAAAAGCATCTGCCTCAACTTGTTTTTCGCCTTCACCTCTTACCTGGTCTAGAATTTTAACCTCTTTTCTCATTCCTTTGGGTGATACACCAAAGTGGATTGTTATCTTAAGAAGCTACAATTAAGACTGTTGGAAATGGAAAAGAGTCCCTGAGGGTTCTTTTAGTCTAGCACAAAGGAATTTATCAAATTAACCACTTGCAAACATTAAGTGTTTAATATTGTCCATCAAAAAGTGCTTAGGGAATTGCAGGGAGAGGAAAGCTTATAGCCTAATGGTTGTACTCCTGAGGCTACCTTCTAAAGAGCAGGAAAGCACCAGACCTAAGAAAGTAGGCCTGGGATCCAGAGGGTACCCAAAGTGAAGAATGTGGAAATGCAAGAAGTACAGAGGTTTTTTTTAAAAACTTACCTATTTTACACACTTGGTTTGATGCCTGTTGATAGCCAACACTAGAATGGGCCCGGATGTGGTTCCTCACTGTCTTGAGCAGACTGGTTGAAAAGTTAGATTAGGGGAGCCTGGCTGGCTTAGTTGGCAAAGCATGTGACTCTTAATGTCAGTGCTGGGAGTTCAAGCCCCACAATGGGTGTAGAGATTACTCAGAAAAAAAAAAAAAGTTACAGATTAATTATACTACTCTTGTTCCTAAGAGTCATTTGTCTAGAATAGGCTGGTGGCATTCTTGAGAGTCCTGAGCTACATTGTGGAGCAAATGCCTTAAGGGATTACATACTTGCTGAATAGTCTCTTGAGAACTGGTTGGGATCATAATTGATTGGTTCCAGCCTAAACCAAGGGGGTCATTTGGGTAAGAGTTGACTAGTAACTAAAACTTGGGGCAGACTGGTGAGGAGTTCTAACAAGTAATTCAGTACTCTTAAAAAATGAGAGCTATTGTTTTAATCAATCAACATTGTGTGCTAGAGTCCTCTGGAAGGATATTTATAGGGTGAAAATGGACTTTATTAACTGGTAAGATTAAGATAGGTAGAGAAGAGGGAGAAGAGTTATTGATTCATTCATTCATTTGTTCCTTTGAGAAATATTTGTGAAATATCTTTAGATATTTATATTTGTATTCAGAATTTATCTTAATTTCTTCAGCCATTTTCCCCCCTGAATGCTCTTGTCTCTTCCCATGCCTGTTTCAGTGATATTTTTTTCTACGCAGCTTACTCAGCCTGAAATCATTCTCCCTCTGTAACATCTGTATTTTCTCCTTTCATATAAATGCCCTTCATATGGGCCTTGTGCCAAACACCAGGAATTTTGTAAAGAGCAAAAGTGACAAGATCCTTGCCCTAATGGGGCTTATCTTCCAGAGTGTGGAGTCATACATTAAACACAGTAAAAGGCAAAGATTATTCCAGATAGTGGTAAGGGCTGTGAATAAAAAAGAAAATCTAAAGGGACAGAGAGTGACTTGGGGGGAGGTTTGATGATGAGTGTTTTAGGTAAGGAATGTAAAGACCTATCTGTGGAGGTGATATTTGATTGAGGTCTAAGCTGGCCCTGTGAAGACAAGCAAGGGGCATTCTTAGAAGAGGGAGCATCAAGTGTAAGAGGCCTGAAATAGCAATGAACTTGATGAATTTGAGGGACAAAATAAATGAAAACAGCAACAACAGTAAAAACACAGGACAGCTAAAGAAAGTAAACAAAGGACAAAATGTCTAAGACAAAGTCAATGGCAGGCCACACAGAAACAGTTTCTTTTAATTGCAAAGAAAATTTAAAGAGAAAATTAAAGTAGAGGATAATTGCAACCTGGGGAAGATTCAGAAAAGGTCAAAGTCCCTTAAATTAGCATTATCCTATGCTGGTTTGGACAAAAGAGGGCAACTGGGGTATAGAGCCCATATAACAGTGAAAATAAGAACTAAAACCTGGGTGATGCCCAGTGTCAGTAAGGTTTGGCTTAGAGATTTGTGCCCCAGAAAAAAGGTAAAACCCTCACTGCTGCTGTTGCCAGTAGGTAAGGAAGCCCAGTGATCAACCCCAACTATAATGTTGTACTTGCCACAGTTAGTACTTGAAATGCAGAGGAAAAAGGAGAGGATGACCACTGATTTCTTCATTATTCAAAAAGAAAAGGTACATAACATAAAATTCAATGGGGTGTAAGTGTTTCATATTTTTAATAAAGTTAGAAAAAAATAAAAAATCCTGTGTGGGAACCAAAAAAAGTATTAATGCATAATTTAGTCTTTAAAGGTAATATTTTATTTGTTTTGTGTTTCAAAGGATTTGTAACATTTTAATTTGGTCTAAATTCTTTTGTCTAGGGGTATCTGGGTGGCTCTGTCAGTTAAGTGTCAGACTCTTGATCTGAGCTCAGGTCATGATCTCATAGTTCATGAGATTGAGCCCTATGTCAGGCTCTGCACTGACAGTGTGGGGCCTATTTGGCATTCTCTCTCTCTCTCTCTCTCTCTCTCTGCCCCTTCCCTGGTCATGCTCTCTCTCTCAAAATAAATAAATAAACATTTAAAAAAATTAATTCCTTTGTCTACCAATCTAAAAGACAAAGTTCATTTCTTTCCAAAAGAAGCTAAGATTTTAGTTAAGTACAAATTATATACTAGACTTCAGAACTCCAAAAGCACACTGAGTGAGGGGTTTTTTTCTTTGTTTTTGTCTGTTTGTTTGGGTTAATATGTTCCCAAGGGGTTCTAATGACTTCTCCTGAGCAGTTCTGTTTCAGTCTGGATTATGAAACTGTTTCTTCATGCATGATTTGGTAAGAAAAAAAACTATTAGACTTCTAATAAAATTGAGCAAACATTGAGCTTATACAAAGAGGAAAAAATGGGGGCACCTGGGTGGCTCAGTCAGTTAAGTATCTGACTTTGGCTCAGGTCATGATCCCACGGTCTGTGAGTTTGAGCCCAGCATCAGGCTCAGTGCTGACAGCTCGGAGCCTGGAGCCTGCTTTGGAATCTTTGTCTCCCTCTCTCGGCCCCTCCCCTGCCTTCGTTCTCTTTCTCAAAAGTAAATAAATGTTTTTTAAAAACCCAAAAATTTACAAAGGGGAAAGAAATGGAGCATAAGACATACCATCTGTAGAGTGCCAATGAAGTAGTCCACACAGCACTTTTCATGTCTCTGCACAATATCTCTCTGAGGTGACATTGTTACCACAGATGCAACTCAGAGAGGAGCTAGCAAAGATCGGAGTTGTCACATGGCTGCATAGAATTTGACATAATGACGACCGGTCATCAATCTATGTGCTGATGACCAGACAGTATAGTATTCCTTATTTAGATGGAACGGTGACAATACAAAGAACAATTTTAATTACTAACATTAAGAAAAATTTAGTAAATTCAGCTTATCAATGGTCACATTAATTGTAACATTCCCTTCTTCCATTGATAAAGTTAACTAGTGGAAACCAGGATAGAGATACTTTTCAAAGAGTGTTTATGATGGAGGAGGCCCAGGAAAGGAGGGGGGAATAAAATAGTTTGCAGCTAACTATAAACTATACCCTGCAAGGAAGCATTGAAAGCATTATCCATCCACGGTTGAGGAAAGGGAGTTTCTTTTCATTCCTTTGGTGCTAATACCTAGGAATTCATGCAAAAGCCTAGAGTGAGTATCTTAAAATGTTCAGAAACAAGCAATCTTTGTTTTTTCTTTCTTAACAGAAAAATATGCACAGATAGATTGGAGCTCTTTCAGATAACATTTATGTTAATGGATCAAATATTTTCCCTTGGCAGAAAATTGTTATGCTTGCTCTTAAGCATCAATGAGTTGAAGCCAGAGAACATACTGTTTACCCAGCTCCTAAGAAGGCCAAGTTTGTTATTGAATTTGTGGTTTCATAAACTACATCCAGAACTTACATCTCCTGTCCCTTTCTCAGAAGACAGCCTAGTGACCTAATGAGACGCCATATTCAGTTAAAAGTGGAAAAAAAAAAAAAAAAAGCCAATATTGGGGTGCCTGGTGGCTCAGTCGGTTAAGCATCCAACTTTGGCCCAGGTAATGATCTCACAGTCCATGGGTTCTAGCCCCACGTCGGGCTCTGTGCTGACAGCTGGAAGCCTGGAGCCTGCTTCAGATTCTGTGTCTCCCTCTCTCTCTACTCCTCCCCTGCTAGCTCTCTGTCTCTCAAAATAAAACAAAGACATAAAAAAATTTTTTTTAAAAGAAAAGCCAATCTTCTTTTTATCTCCCCTCACCAGAACTTTAGATTTCTTATTCTGTACTTGCTTTTAAAATTTTTTTAAATGTTTATTTAAAGTTACAAGTAAGCAACTTGCCTGATGTTACTTGAGTAGTAAGAAGCAGAGTCAGAGTTTGAACAGCTTAACCCATAATAATTACATTGCATAATATGACATAATAATTACAAAATTTCTTTGAAAATATTTCTGTTAATTTAAGTCCAGTAGTAATAATTTATTACTATAATTTATTACCCTTCTCAATTTCTCTTTAATTAACACTCTTTTGATCCCCCCTCAAACAAACAAACAAAAAAGGCCCCAAATAAATGCTTTACAAAATTATCCTACTTAATTCTCATAATAATTTGTTGACACTTATAGAAGTTATGTAACTTGCCCAAATGGTCAAATTGGTAGCAGACTGCTGAATTGAATTTGAACCCAAGCTGTCTTGAGGCCAGAGACTGCGTTGGTAACTGCCAACTTCTGCCTTTAGAACTAGCCTATGTGATAAAATCATAACTGGGTCAGGTGTTCAGCTCAGTGGCAAATAGTGGTCCCTCTTTTCAACAAGCCATATATACCATATATATATTCAGCTGGTGCTCAAGTGTAGAAACCTGCCTGATAAACTCAGTCACTAGAACCAAAGAATTCAGATCTGCTTTTCTGAGTTGTATGGCTGCATAGCTGTAGTCACTAGAGCCTGCTTGTAGCCATCAGCTTTATACAGCTTTGTAGGTTAGTGAGGTCTACCAGGATCTTTGCCTTTGCCTTTGAGAAATGGTGAATTGAACACATGTACTGAAATTTATAGTTGAAGATAACAATTAGGAGAAGTCACTTAAAAATAAAACTTATTTTCTATTCTATAATATAGTGGTTACAGGCCTCCAGAAGGATCTCATGCTAGTCACTTTGTACTTGTGTAGGCAAGTTGATGAAACCCCCTATGCCTCACTTTTCATTTTTCAGTGAAATAATAACAGCTATATTACAGAATATGGAAAGGGTTAATATAAATGATTGATAATGTGGTTAGTGCAGAAAATTGAACATAATGTTTTCAATAAATATCAACTCTTATCATTGCCTAAATTGTCAAGATAGTTACTTTGATTCTTCCCCTCTTAGAAATTTTATGCTGTTAAAGTAAGCTTTCAATATGACATAGAGTTCAACAGACAAAAAAAAAGATGTATTTTAAAATCTGATATTTATGTATTAGGTTTATGATTTATAACTCTTTCTTATAGTTTGCTCTTACATTAGTTTATCTAAAGTTCACCTGGGTGACTTAGTCAGTTAAGCGTCTGACTTCTGCTCAGGTCATGATCTGACAGCAGCTCATGAGTCCTAGCCCCATATTGGGCTTTATGCTGACAGCTCAGAGCCTGGAGCCTGCTTTGGATTCTGTGTCTCCCTTCCTTTCTGCACCTCCCCTGTTTGTACTCTGTCTCTCTCCTTCAAGAATAAATAAATATTTAAAAGTTAAAAAAACACAACAAAAACAGTGGAATCTCAGCATTCTCTACATTTGTAAAAGAGTAATGCTTTGTGGTTGTGTAAGTTCCCTGATGATTTTGCATTTGTATGACTTAATTCTCATCACAAAAAGCACTTTTGAAAAAGGTGTTGATATCTCCCCAAATGCATCTCCAGACAATATTATTTTTTGATGTTTATTTATTTATTTTGAATGAGAGAAAGAGTGGGGGAGGGGCACAGAGACAGGGGGAGGGGGGAGGGGGAGGGTTAGGTGGGGAGAAGCCTAAGCAGACCCTGCACTGTCAGCAGAGTCCTATGTGGGACCCTGTCTCACAAATGTGAGATCATGACCTGAGCCAAAATCCAGAGTCTGATGCTTAACTGACTGAGCCACCCAGGAGCCCCTCCAGACAATTTTAAATTGTGTAGGTTACAATCCCTCTAGAATTGTTAACCCATTTCCTGTTCTGAGGGAGTTAAAATGTAACAGGAAAATGCATATTTGTAGCAAAATAAAACATTCTAAACAAAGACAATTTTCTTTGTTTTTATTAACATTTCTCATAAAAATCATTAAATTTGGGGGGGAGCACCTCAAACCCTCTGCATTCCACTGTGTTCCACTCATTTAACTCCAACCAACCAAATCACAAAGGTAAGCCATTGACCATTAAGGGAACTAGATAAGAGACAGGGGATGATCAGTGGAAAATATTTATTGAGAAGCTTGTACGAGATAATGAAGATCCAGAAATGAATAATATCCAATACCTCACTCAAGGTCCTACTTACAACGAGCACAAATTCATCTGACCACTGAAGAGGAATTATCCTGCATTATGAAGCCATCAATAAATCTTTAAGTGATTGATTGGATGTTACTAAGTATGTGTACATTAAAGGTATTTTTACTCTGTGCTCTCTTTCTGAATCTTATCAGACAAATTTTGAGAATAAAAAACTATAGAAAATTATAAGGTACAAAATCATGGCATTGTTTATCTTCTTAAAACTGATATTATTGTTCAGGGTTTTTTGTTGGTTTTGAATATTTAAATATATTCAACTCTTCCCTTCAAAAGGTCTGTTTCTGGAAGGTTTCTTCCTTCTGCTCTAATCATTATATACCCTGCTGAGCTAGTTAGGTTCCAAAGGTTAACATTATTCAAAGTTATTTTTTTTAATGTTTTATTTATTTCTAGGAGAGAGAGAGAGAGAGAGACAGCGTGAGCAGGGGAGGGTCAGAGAGAGAGGGAGTCACAGACTCTGAAACAGGCTCCAGGCTCTGAGCTGGCAGTCAGCACAGAGCCCGACGCGGGGCTCGAACCCATGAACCGCGAGATTATGACCTAAGCAAAAGTCTGACGCTTAACCGACTAAGCCACCCAGGCGCCCCTCAAAGTTATTTTTGATTCTTTGAAATAATTTACTGGAAATATTTCTGAAAACAGGCATTCCACGAGACATACGCATTGCATTAACAGCCATTCTATCACAGAACAAAACCTTCCTAGTTAATATTTCTTATTTTAGGATTTTAGATGGAACCCAACAACTTCATAAAGTTGTCTTTGCTTAGACTCAGCTGTGAGCTTCCACATAAGTGATGCTATGTGCCAAGTATTGTTTTTCATGTTGGCTGATGGGCCACATTTCATCTTTCTAATGACCATTTCATAGTAAAGAACATTGAGTCATATGTAGAGCCTTTCTACACTGGGTAGAGGTTTCTAAGTCTTCTAAAAATAAAGACAAGTCTGGAGTAACGTTATACTTTTAATGCCCTGAGTTTGTTTTATTACATAACTTAGCTACAAATACTGCCAACCAGTCTCTGTTTCAAAACTGTATCTATCAGTACAAAAATGAAGGCATATGTCCTTCACAATGTAACTGTTTTATGAAAGGAGAGGGAAAAAAGAAATTCTTTCTGATTTCAGTTTCTGCTCTACCAGCAAATTTTGTTTCTATTTGTTACAGCAGCATTATGCATAAATATAGGCCTGTTGATGTCTTGAGTTTTTTGTTCAGATGAGGGTGTGTAGAAAACAACAGAAATGCGTGTAGCTTAATTTCTTGAACAAGAAACTTTATTGCATTACAAAAGCTGGGATTTGTTTGTTTTATAGTGAATACAATTTCACTGAAAAGGGTTGTAGTCTTCTCATCATATTAAACCATGGCTATTTTGGTTTTGCTTTATGTTTCTTTGTATGTATTCTCATATGGACAGCCTTACAAATGACAGAATTTCAGGAGGCATCCTCCTTGTCCAAATTATTGCTCTCCTGGACTTAGTTCAGGGAATATCTGAAATCCCATAATTCCTTTGTCCATTCCATACATTCTTTTATCCCATTAAAATGTTAATAACTCCAGACTAGTTGACACAGGTAGTCTTATCAGGTAGCTAGTACACTTGGGAGTCTTTTTACTAGGAGGCTGGATACTTGAATTCATTGATAAAATCTTTTATTTTCTTGTAACCAGACAAAGAACGAGAATGAATCTTCTCATAGAGTGGGAGATGCAATTGTGGGAAAATTCAGACACTTTTGTTTACAGCTGATCCTGTGTTTTATGTAAAACAATTGTTTAATTGACAGTGCACTCCTTAAGATATTTAGTACTTGGAAAATACATAGAGCCACATTACAAATACAGTATCTGTTTAAGTGTTCTGTTATAGATCAATTTTGCAGAATATAACTATGGTAACCAGCCTTAGAGATGGTACCCAATGACCCCCACCTCCTGGAATTCACAGTGTGTATAGTTGCCTCCTGCCCTGTACCAGGGTTAGTTTACTATGTGAACAATAGAATATGTTTCACTTCTGAGATTAGATTATAAAAGTCTTTGCAGATTCTGTCTTGGTCATTTTCATGCTCTCTTGGGTCACTGGCACTGGGGTAAGCCCAGTGTTACAGTGATGTTGTTCCAGTGTCACAGTCATGTTGTGAGTGGCCCTATGGAGAATTTCATATGTAAGGAACTGAGGCCTCCAGCCAACAGCTCCATGAGTGAGCTTGGAAGCTGATCCTCTAGCCTAGCCAAGCTTTCAGATGACTACAGTACCGTCCACATCTTGACTGCAACTTCATGAGAGACCTTGAGCCAGAACCACCCAGTTTACCCATTCTCAGATTCCTGATTTTCAGAAACTCTGTGAGATAATAATAAATGCTTTGTTTTTAAGCTGCTAAGTTGTAGGGAAAAAAAATGTGTTACCTTGCTATAGATACTGAACAATTACCCATTCATTAGTCACCAGAATCTGTAAGCTGAAATGCCTGTGAAACATCATAGTTTAGAATGAAATTTCTGCCAAATAACAAAAGTATAAACTAAACATAATAAACATAAATGCTTACAAAGTCCAGGCAGGTGGTGGCCATGACAAACTGAAGACTGTTCCCTAGGTCTAAGGATAGAAACAGCTATAAACATTTGTTGGGAATTGTGAGAATTTAGGATGCAATGTTGTCAGATCTTTTTGTTTTTCAAGGTATAGTATATACAGGTCAGTCTCTTCCCAAGCACCCATTACACCCCAGATAATTCATCCAGGCTAATCACAGTAAGTCTATGCTATCTGCCAGTTCAGGAATGGCATGTGATCCAGTAATGATAAAAAGAGTGTGAGGAGAAATCTCTTAGGAAGCTTCTGGGAAAGATTTCTTAGCTTTGACAAAAGAGGTATGGAAAGAACAAGCCTTTTCTTTTTCTATCTAGTTGTAACATCTTATTATTTGTTGAGAGTTTGAGATGAAGACAACACGAAGATGAACAAGCAAAGAGATAAAGAGCCTAGGACTTCAAGGACGTAGCGAGTCACTGAAGCTATCAATCCTAGAGAAATTAATATTTCTTATTATATGATATCATAAAGTCTGTTAAAATACCTTCTTTTAAGGCAGTTGGATTTGAGGTCTATTTTACTTGCAGCCAAAAGCATTCTAACAGATACACAAGGGAAGTTGATGATCAATAATTGTATGGATAAACTATTGATTTTTAAAATGCATGAAAATCAATTTTAAAATGATTCTGTACCAAATAAATATATCTGAATGGCACATCCATACTACTGACTGCTGGTTTGTGATTCCTCTTGTAGTCACCATGCTACCATATTATAAAAACATTTATGGGGCGCCTGGGTGGCTCAGTCGGTTGAGCATCTGACTTTGGCTCAGGTCATGATCTCACGGTTCGTGGGTTCGAGCCCCATGTCGGGGTCTGTGCTGACAGCCAGCTCAGAGCCTGGAGACTGTTTCAGATTCTGTATCTCCCTCTCTCTCTGACCCTCCCTTGCTCACGCTGTCTTTCTCTCTCTCTCTCAGAAATAAATAAAACATTAAAAAAAAATTTTTAAATAAAAACATTTATAAACTCATTTGCATTTTATTTGAAGGTCTCATTTGTTCAGTGACTGTCCATTGGCTGCCATTTTGGCTGCTAGAAGAAGTAGGAATGTCCTGATAATTGTTTTCACACACTCAAATGATAGTCATTTGCTCATTGTCCAGCACTTAACATACTGTTTCTAATTCTTACGACTTTGTTAAGCAGAATTCTTTCTGTATTACAGAGCAGCAAACTGCATTTAGAAAGGTTAGTTGTGAGTGATGAATGACTAGGAGCCAGGATCCCTTTATCCTCTCCCTACCCATACCCACATGCCTTCAGGCAATTCATTCCCCAGAGGACATTTATGGATTGAGGACAAGCCTAGGCAAATGCAGGCTCTTTACAATTAGCTGGGGTTTGACCCCAAACCCCAAAGTAGTTTCTTAGTAGCTAGGCCAAACAGGTAACCATTTTTGGTCTCTCACTTTCAACCTCAACCCATAATCAAATCTCAACGTTATGGATAAGATTACAAAGATGAAGTGAAGAAAATCACTAAGCATAAGGAAGGAAAATAGGGCATTGATTATTTATGTGAAAACAGATGTATTTACATCTTACATGATAACAGGACTCTAGTAGAGTATACTAATTACTGTCCTTGGATCTGCCCCTTCAGCGAATCTTTATCTTGAAGGTCCATTGAGAGAAGTGGGGGAGAGTCATTAGTGCCCGCGGAAGCCAAGAAACAACAACAAAAAAAACTTAATAGGAATTTGAACCCAGGTCTGATATAAATCAGTAGGAGGACAGAACCAGAATCACAGCTAGGTGAAGTAGGTTTCTGGCTCAATGGGAGAGATTTTTTTCCAACAATTTGGACTTTCTAGAGATAGAGTATGCTGGCTCCCAAGTAGGAATTTACTCCATCAATAGTTTTCCAGAAATAGTTGGAAGTCCACTTGTCAGGAGATTTTGGTAAAGATTTCTGCATTTGACAGAAAACTGGAGCTCTAAGGCCTTTTCATCCCTAAGTTCTGTGATTCTCAGATCACTCACAAGCAGTGCTAGTGTTGCTTTTCTTCCAATCTTTTCTTCTTTGCATCTGTGACCACAGCCCATTTGCAACAGAGGATTTGAAAATCCTCATACTTTGGCAGACTCCTCAGGAAAAGTGTTTTAGCTCAAAATACTAGTGTTTCATTGGATTTTGGGGACCAAACTTGTTGAGTGGTAGAGAGAGCAGACACCTCTGATAGGACAAAGTCTCAAGTGAGTAGAGTTTAGAGCAGCCTTGTGATTGTCTTTGATCCAAGAGGGGAATTACTGAGGTATGGTGAGGCACAAACTTACTGCAACGGGAGCTCCGCACAAATTTCCTGCTTTGTTCACAGGTTTTCATGGCATGACTTAATTTGAGGGGTTAAGAATTCAGAGGCAGTTACTGAGAATATACTACCATACCATAGTTGTCATTTATTGGGTACTATGTTCATCAGTTTACGTACATTGTCTCAATTACTCCACACAGATTTATCATGCAAGTACCATTACTGTCCCTTTTGTCAAGCCTTTGTCTTCGGGAAGTAAGGGAACTCATCTAAGATCCTACAGTAAGAGCTAGAGCCAGATTGAGCATTGGTTTGATTCTGAGGCTGAAGGAACTATTTTTTTTTTTTTGAGATATATTTGAAATATATGCTCTATATATGCCTCATCTATTAGTATGTATTATTTGAGTAGTCCTGAAAATGAATCTGTAGAATTAGTTTCCATATAGGGATTATACCAAGGTTGGATAAATTTAAAAAAATAAATAAATCAGAGGTGCCTGAGTGCCTCAGTTGGTTAAGCATCCAACTCTTGATTTTAGCTTAGGTCATGATTTCATGGTTCATGAGATCAAGCCCCAAGTTGGGCTCTGCACTGATAGCACGGAACCTGTTTGGGATTATTTCTTCTCTCTCTCTGCCCCTGCTTCACTCATTTTTGTTTGTTTCTCTCTCTCTCTCTCTCTCTCTCTCAAAAATAAATAAACATTAAAAAATAAATAAAAATTTTGGGGTACCTGGCTGGCTTAGTCAGTGGAGCATGCGGCTCTTAATCTTGGTATTGAGTTCCAGCCCCATGCTGGGTGTAGAGATTACTTAAAAATAAAATATTTTTTAAAATCTAAATTTTAAAAAGATGTTTTGTTCTGTTTTATAAAGTTCCGTTTTAAACAATGAGAAATATAGAGATCAAATTCCTTACCCAGAACTTCTCTTTTGCTATTGAACACTATATATAAGATCAATAGCCCTTATATATGGTTACATATTGTTAAATATAGAGCTGCTGTTGTAATCCTGGGTCTGCAGACATCTTCATGGCTGAGGGCTGGCAGAGAAGAATGTTAGCAACACAAGCAGAGGTATAAACTTTAACTCCACCGCCAGACACATCCTGCTGGCAGGAGACCTCTGCCTCTGAATCACTGTACCATTCATTTAACAATTCATCATGTATTTTCTGGACCTTTCTTTTATTTTCTTAAATGTTTGGCTAAATATTATTATTTCATTGCATCCCCCCTCTAACAGCCCGATAATGTCTTATAATTTCAAATCTCCCATAGTTCCAACACAAGCTTCGTGTTTGATTTCCCCCCTTTTTATGTGAAAGAGCAATGCTCAGTGTTCTTTTAACACATTTCTCACTCTTGAAATTGTACAAGTAAATGCTGATTTTATGCCATATGTTCAAAAACTCTTCGTTTTTCCAAATACAAGCAGTACCCAAATTGCAAATTGAACTTTTCCAATAGTTACTTTGTATACTGGTTTCTGGAACTCTGTAAAAATAATATGCATAGTGGTCATATTTCCAAATAGAACAACACAAGAGCTATTCAACCCATCACATATGTGCAGTAAAATCATCTCCTAAACAACCATAAAACCAAATGTTTATATACACAAAACATAGTTGGCATAGAAAATGCAGATATGGGGTGCCTGGGTGGCTCAGTCGGTTGGGCTTCTGACTTCGCTCAGGTCATGATCTCATGGTTCCTGGGTTCCAGCCCTACGTCGGGCTCTGTGCTGACAGCTAGCTCAGAGCCTGGAGCCTGTTTAGGATTCTGTTATCTCCCTCTCTTTCTGACCCTCCCCTGCTCACGCTGTCTCTCTCAGAAATAAATAAAACATTAAAAATTTTTTAAATTAAATGCAGATATGGAGATATATATGTATCCCACCCCTATGCCCAAGACTTCCCACCCTCCCTGCTGTGATAGGAGCAGGCAGACTCTTCTCTTCACTTTTCTAGGTTTTAGGCCTTGAGGCTGTGGGTAGTGGAGCTCTGGTAACTGAAATCAATGAGGTTGGATGATGGAATCCGGAAGTGGCAGAACTGACAAAGGGTATTATGGGGACCTCCTGGGGCCTCCTAAGTGTTGTGGTAGTGGAATGCCTGCAAGGTGTCAAATACTTGTTTCTTTCAGTTCCTTTTCCTTGCTCCTTTGTTTCTGCTGAAGGGATTGCGAGGCAGGAAAAAAAAAATTAGCTGTGGGGTTTTTGCAGTTGTTGCCAGATGGAGTGCCTCCCTTTTCCTTTGGTTTTGATAGAGGTAGATGAAAATCTGCGGAGGGTGCTCTGGCTAGGTAGTGCCTAATCCAGGCAGAAGGAGAGCATTTCTCCTTGCAAACACCTCTCCTCCCCGCAAACACACACTGTGTTGTGGTGGAGGTGGGAGAAAGAAATGCATTTCAGGGATTGGATTGGGCATTGGAAATCCTAAACGTCTGCGTGTTGGTAGCAGCAAGGAGGAATGACCCAAGAGAGAAAAGGGAAACAGTAGCAGAAGAGGGACATGACATGTAAAGGACAGGTCTGTTTAGGTCATACTTTGCCTGTAAAATGGAGGACAAAGCCCAAATGGAGGCCCCTAAATTCACAGTCCAATTGCCTGAATGCCAGTTTATTGTCTAGGAAAGATGTTTTAATTTTTTTAAATGTTTTATTTATTTCTGAGAGAGAGAGAGAGAGTGAGTGAGCAGAGGATGGTCAGAGAGAGAGTGATATACTTATTTTTTTATATTTTCTTTTTTCTGAGCTGTCAGCACAGAGCCTGATGCGGGGCTCGAACACATGAACCATGAGATCATGACCTAGGCTGAAGTCAGATGCTTAACCGACTGAGCCACCCAGTTGCCCATAGGAAAAATATTTTAAGACATAGATAATCAAATCCAGATGTGGAATTTTCTGTGGGGAAGTCCACTTTGTATGTGTCAGCCTTATAATCTGTTAAATGTAAGTAGGCCTTGGGAAATCTTCAGCTCCTTGTAAGTAATACAGGGGGCTGGAGGAGAGGCCAGCCTGCCCAAGCGTCTCTCCTCTCTGGAGTTGAGTTTGAACAACTCAGCTTCTCTTTTATTATCTTCTCTTTCATTATTTCCCTCTCATCAAGGTACAGGAACACATGAGAACTAGGTTTGCCAGCAGACCCCCCACTGAGTTTGAATACAATTGGTGGAGGAGCCTTATAGGTAAGAGAGGGCAACAGGATCTAAGCAGGCCAGCCAGAGTCCCAAAATGAGCCTTCCCTTGACAATTGGGTGGCATAAGATGGAGAAACAAGTGGATAACTCCTGTTAGAACTGTCACCTATTATATCAAGAATCTGTGATTGGTGGACTCTTATTTAGAGAGAATCAACCTCTCCCAGGTAGGTATTTCATCTTTCACTCTCTTTCACAAGTACCGTTTTAACTATGCTTTTGGAGCCAGGAAAGTGTCAGTAAAAAAACCAAAATAATATGTAAAACCATATTGATTAAAAACATGTTTTTTAAAAAGTGCTTTTTAAAAAAAAATTTATTTTGAGAGATAGAGAGTGAGCAGGGGGAGGGGCAGAAAGAGACAGAGAGAGGGAGACCAAATCCCAAGTAGGCTCCATGCTGTCAGCGCTGAAGCTGACAAGGGGCTCAGTCTCATGAACCATGAGATCATGACCTGAGCTGAAATCAAGACTCTTAAGAGACTGACCTGCCCAGATACCCCTAAAAACATTTTGTATAAAGAGTTGACAAGTACATCCTGGGATTCCTGATATTCTTTCTACCCAGTTCATTCTGAAATAAAATCAAATACTTCATTAAATAGGAGTGGGGGAGAAAATCAATAAAATGATTCATGAAAGTTAAACTAAAATGGATTATTCGAGCCAGCTTGGGAAATCAAATCAGTTTCTAATCGAAACCTAGGTTTTAACAATACATGTTTAAGTTATGCTCATGTTTTCTTTGAGGTACATTATATTATGGGCAGTATGGACCTGTAAATGGTTACCAGAAAGCAAAATATTACATCTCTTTGGACTTCCTTTTCCTTGTTTAACTTCAGTGGTCTGATCAGAAACAACTGAAAGGAGAAATCCGAAAATATCCAACTCCAATGATTTAAAAAAAAAAAAATTCTAAACCAACTTCTTTGGAGAGGAGGAGAGGAGCTGTTGAAAGGCTCTGCTAAGGTCAGGCAGAGCCAACAGTGTAGCTTCAAAGTTGCCAGCAGCCAGTCTACTTTGGAGAGGCAAATGTGTAGGCTTAAACTCAAGTCCCTTGGCCTGTAAAAACGAGGCAGGTGTCAGAGGGATGGACTTTTGGATAGGATGAAGACCCGGACGGATGAATTCTTCTCTGGTTAGAGAGGAAATTTGGTATTAAGAGGGCCTCACTGAATCCCAGTAATAACCAAACAACTGGTGTTGTCCAGGGCACCCGGTGGAAAGTGGGAGGCAGGAAGTAGAAAGGCTCAAGCTCCTTTCCCTGGGTCGGCTCGGGAATTTAATTTCAGCAAATGTTTATTGGAGCCTAATAAGTGTTGGGCACAGTGTTAAGCACAGGGATATAGGGCCAAATCAAACGTGGTCTTGTCCTTGAGGAGCTCACACTTCAGTAAAATGTCTTCAACATTCCTCATGTGCTTTGTTAACTTTTATACTGGGACTTGTCAGGGGAGAGTTGTAGCTAAATCCATCCACACTTCTGAAGATTTCAAAACCAAGAAAACTAGACAGGGCATGGGGGTATGGGGTGGAGGAGAGATGGCTACAGGGACTGGTGCCAAGCTTGGGAGCCGCCAGACGCAGGGCTCTGGTGGTGCTGCCTGCCGGCAAGGGGCAGCCAAAAGCTTCCCCCGCATTGGCACCCTCGGGCTTGGCTCCCGCACAGCGAGGCTGCGGCGGTGCCAGCAGCTGATCTGGCCCGGACCGCGGCAGGCAGCCGGGAGCTGGGTAGTGGCCCGAGCCGAGAGGTTCGGCTTCGAGGAGAGACTGCGCGCCCCGCGCCCGCAGCCAGGGGGCAGAGTTTCTGGGCTTGCCACCGCTGGCTACCTGGGGCTCAGGCCCCACCACTCCCGGCGGAGTCCCGGCGGAGTCCGCGCCTTCTCTTTGCGAGTCCTTTGCAGCAGCCGGGTCTCAGCGAGCTCAAAATTTCACTGTCCGCGGTCGCTTCCGAGGGGCAGGAGCGGAGGCGCGTCGCGGGACCCGTGGCGGGAGGCAAGGTGGGGAGGGGAAAGCGGTCGGCACGCGGGGGGCGGGAGGGGACTCGAGTGGGGGATTCGAGGGACGCTGCGGCCCCGCCTCCGCCCCCACCTCTCCTCCCCTTCAGAACCGGAGGAGCAGGGGAGCATGGACCAAACCCTGCTGCTCTGCCACCATGACGCTCGCCCGCTTAGTGGTGGCTCTGGTTTTAGGGGCGCTCCCCGAAGTGGTCGGTTTTGATCCAGTCCTCAGTTATCCCCTCCACCACCGTTATCGCCATTCGCCCCGTCCGGGTCCCCAGCACCCTTATTACCTTTCCACCCAGCAGCGGCAACAGAGGACGCCTCCGTCGCCCTCTCTCCCGCGCGTCCCGCGCCCCCCGCCCGCGCTCCATGCCCAGCGCCTGCACGCCCTCCATGCTGGGCGCACCCTCGGGCAGCACCCCGGGGACTGCCCTGCCGGCGAGCCGTGGGTCAACGTGACGGACTTCGGCGCCCCGTGTCTGTTCTGGGCAGAGGTGCCACCCTTCCTCGAGCGGTCACCCCCGGCGAGCTGGGCTCAGCTGCGAGGGCAGCGCCACAACTTCTGCCGGAGCCCGGACGGCGCGGGCAGACCTTGGTGCTTCTATGGGAACGCCCACGGCAAGGTGGACTGGGGCTACTGCGACTGCAGACACGGTGAGTGGCCCCGGGGCAGCGGCAGCAGCTCGGGCCTGGCGGGGAGCCAGCCTGGCGCACCGCCGGCTTTAGGTGTTCCTTGAAGAGAGCTAGTGAGAGTGGGAGGTTTCGGGGTTGTTGCCCGGCAGACGGCTGGCCGCTGAGTTACGGGCAAAGCGCATTGGGTACCGTGACTTCGACTTAGCGAGGCGTGCTTTGTGTGTGAAGGTTGTCGTGGGGATAGTTTTTGTGCGAGGTGCTGCGCTCGGTGTTCCTGGATGCAGTCTCTGGCCACTGTGTGTGTATGTGTGTTATGCGTGTACACGCGGGCTCGTCGGGTGGATGTGTGTTCTCTAGGGCAGTTTGCCTTGAGGGTGTTACCATATTGACACGAAAGAGGCAAAGTAAAGGAGATGAACTTTCTAATTACTCGTTTTGGAAGGGGAAATATTGAACCTAATGGGACAGCCAGTAACCTTCCCCCCACGCCATAGACCCCAATTTGGAAGAATGTGATACATCTTTTTGCCTTTATTCTCACGCTTGGCCTCTGAAAAAAGCATGGCAAAATGTCCTGGCCAGAATACAACTTGCCAAAGTGATGTTCAGGTTCTGGGGCACACTTTGGTAAATATGATCAGTGAAAGAAGAGAAAAGAAAGGAAAAACAGATAGGAATAGTAACTATCTTAGGAAAGAAGCAACTTGGCATAGTCAAATGCAGTTTTCAAGAATGCCATTTTTTAGCTCTATATGTTATTTGTGGGTATTTGGGATTAGTTGGTGACATTGAGAGATAAAGTTGGTAAGATGTTTTGGTTTTATGGTATAATGATAACATATTAATAGGTTTAACATAAGTGAATGACCTGCCTTTGAAGAGTGTTTCGTTTTGAGTTGTTGGGGCTTTGTTTAATATTAGGGCTCCCCCCTCTTCTTTAATAGCTGGAAAGAAAAACTTCCTGTCCTTCAAAGTTTGAATTTCCCTTCAAACATCTTGTTGGCAGCTCTCCATCTCAGCTATGGGGCAGGAATTTCATGAATTGGGATTCTAAAATATGTTGTACTTTGTACCTTTTGGAGGTGAGTTGAAGGTTAGCTTTCATAGTGACATTCTTTTCCTGCAGACATTTTTATTTATCTGAATTGCATTAGCTTGGAGTTAAAGGAAAGTGATAGGAAGGTTAAGATCAATTATCCTTCATCCTAGAGAATGAAGTCATTGCTATACTCGTGTTTCATGGACAGAATGCTAATGTGGCTATAAAAAAAATTGAGGTGATATCACGCAAAGAGCCCCAGCATTGTCTCATTATTTACTGTAAGAGATTATTTGTAGTAAAATATCATGTTGAGCAAACATTGGAATTTTTTTTGCTTTCCTGCTATTGTACTATATTTCATATCTTTTAAATGTATATTTAGGAAATATATATGTATATGTGTATACTGAAAAAAATATATGTACACTGAAAGAAAAGTGGAATTCAAAGTTAAAACACTATAGTGGTAAATAGCTCTCTTTCTGACACATAACTCCTTTAACTTTATATTCCAAATGAGGAGAGTAGGTTGTTCTTTGTTTTCCCTCTTGTGTTGAATGGAAATTTAAATCTAACTGCAGAACAGACTCTTTGCGATGTTTTTATTATGTTCATAGCTAATTCTCACCAGACTGAATCCCAAACACTGCATAATTGTTGTCTGTGTAGTACTTCCTGGGGCAAAGCTACTGAACACAAGAGAAACAAAAGAAACCACCCAAGATGGGAGATAAATGCTCCCTGCAAAAAAGAATAGGAAAACAATTGGCTGGCTACGTAATAATTAATTACTTTCACAGACCCAGTCTTGATAACTGAAGCTTCCCATCCAGTCCTTTATTCCTCACGTTCTGATTAGGCATGATCCATGCCTTCTCAATGACCGGCGTTTTCTGAACCATACGGCTTTCTGGTCTTGGTCCTAAATTTCACTTTGGAGGGTGAACAACGCTGTCATGAAGTAGTGAGAAGAATATGGAATTATGCTTTAGAAAACACTTGTGTCCGTTTTGGCTCTGGCAGTAGCTGTGTAGTGTTGGGTAAGACTTTAACTCCCAGAGCTTTGGTTTCCTTATCTACAGAAAAGCAGTTTTTGAATAGATTAATTCAAAGAACTTTTCCAGCTCTGAGCCTGTACCAAAATGACCTGGCCTGATAATAGCTAGAATTTATTGAGCATTCAGTCTATGTTGGAGGCTGGGCTAAGCATTTTATATATTCATTTTCTCATGTAATTCTCATAACATTAGAAGGTAGTGTACATTTTCATGTCACAGCTCATTTTGCTCTGGTTCTTTAATTATATAAACATGTAGAAATATATGTGCTATCTGATGACCCCATTTTTGTAGCTTAAGGACTAGTCTGAAAGGAAAGAGAAAGGGAATTATGTTTGGTTCAAGTCACATGATTTCCTGTATCTTATTATTTCAAAATGTCCAGATTTTTTTCTTTTTCTTAAAAAAATAAGAAAAAAAATCTAGAACAAAAGGAAAGAAAATTTATAGTAGTGAGAACCCTCCTTTAAAAAATAAACTGGAGGCCAGAGTCACATATCTGACTTCACTGAGAGAAATGAGGAAGTTGATGCCCTCAAGGTAGAAAGTTATCTACGCCTAGTAGAAGGGGCGCTAGGAGCATCTCAGGTGAGCTAGGGCAGGGTGTGGATGTGCCCGTGGCTCAAATGTCTGAGAGTGAGAAAGATGATGCCTAGGTCCTAAATGTATGAAACCCGTGAATTAGTAGTAAAGAATCGTTTGGTGGATTGGAATACCCTGAATCAGCCCAGGGAGTTTGTTCTCATAATGAGTACGTTTGCCTAGATACCTAGACTCTAGCCTTCAGAAAACCTGATTGAACAATCCTTCCATCTGTCTCAGGAATGTGCTTTTCTACTCAGCTGTCAGGTCAAGGTGATTTGGATTCTGAAGACACTGTGTCACACTTGGGAAAACCAGAGGAAGGCATCAGAACCCATCTAGAATGGAGTAATGGATGATTATGTAGACTGAGTCCATCATTCTATGACTTAATTCTGTTTGGCTGGGATCAAGCTGAAGCCATGTCTATCTATGGTAACTTTTTGTCATTCTAGGACATAGCACCCTGGTTTTTCATTTGACTGGTGTGCAGGTAATAACAACCTAGTTCACCAGAATATGATTATTAACTGCATGTGAACTAGGTTACTTTTATGTTTCTTTCTTTTTCTTTTTTAAAGTTTATTCATTTTATTTATTTATTTAAAACATCTTTTAAATGTTTATCTTTGAGAGAGAGGAAGAGATAGAGCACCAGCGGGGAAGAGGCAGAGAGAGAGAGGGAGACACAGAATTCAAAGTAGGCTCCAGCTCTGAGGTGTCAGCACAGACCCTGACGTGGGGCTCAAACCCATGAACTGTGTATGAGATCATGACATGAGCCAAGGTTGGTCACTTAACCAGCTGAACCACCCAGGTACCCCGTATGTTTCTTTTTTTTTTTAAGGTTTATTTTATTTATTTAATTAAAAATATTTAAAAATATTTATCTTTGAGAGAGAGAGAGAGAGACAGATCACAAGTGGGGGAGGGCCAGAGAGAGAGACACACACAGAATCTGAAGCAGGCTCCAGGCTCTGAGCTGTCAGCACAGAGCCTGACCTCGAACTTCAAGATCATGACCTGAGTGGAAGTTTGATGCTTAACTGATTGAGCCACCCGGGTGCCCCTCTTTTTATGTTTCTACAGAAAGAATTAACAGGCAACTGATTCCCCCCAATACCCTGAAATAATTTAGAGCTTCCTTACTAGGAAGGAAAAATCACTTTCCAATCATTGGTTGGTAATGCAGATGAGGAAGCTTGACGCTGTGCTAACTACTCTCTTACAAGCAGCTGAGTGGAACTCACCCATAGGGGACCGATGCTCGTTGGGTGAAACAGGTAAAATAAATGATGATAATGCTCTAATAATTTAGATTTCACCAGAAAGAATGATTCCTAGATCTGACTTTTTGTCATGTCATCAAGCTAAGCTGTTCATATGCACATACTCACTCCAATCTCCTGATTCAAACAGAGGCAGCAGACTTGCGGGACAGTTGTTTACAGGCTGTACTCTTTGAAGTCCATCTGGTGTTTGAAGTGAATGTTAATTAAAAAGTTGGCTGAAAGCTGTCCCTTGAATTTTTTTAAAAAAATGCTGCATCTTGATTCTATGTAGCAGGTTCTGAAAAACATTAGCAATACCAAATTTGGTACATTTCCTGGCTGGATTTTAAATTTTGAGCTCAATCTGCTCTTCAGGCTAACGCAGATATAAAATGCTTTGATTTGGGGCATTATCTGACTTTTTATTAGTGCGAAGATTTTTTTAAGAAGAAAATAAGATAGATATCCAGTTACGATTGCCTTTTATGAGTGATTATCTGGGAGTGTATATACATATGTGGTCCCTGTCATTGAGTGTGTGTGTGTGTGTGTGTGTGTGTGTGTGTGTGTTAAGGTAATCTTTGTAAAAGTGATTTGGTTCATAATTGCGGAGACAGACGTAAATATCCAACAAAAAGATACTACACAGAGGTCCCTTCATTTAATGGATACTAGGTAGCTTCATGTTGAAATAGGACAGCTTGCAGAAGAAGGAGAGGGCCCCTCCTCACTAGGTCCCATTGAAAGAACAGGAAACCTTCCTAGAATTCCCCCACAGATTTCTCCTGCACTTTATTGACCAAGACTGGATCACACGTTCCTCTGGCATTCTTTAGGGAAAATTCAGTTAACACAATTGCATAATTGAATCAGGATTTACCGCTGCACACCTGGGGACTCTCCTGCCAAGACAGAGTGAGGTAGTTGTTGAGGAGAACCAACAGGGTCTGCTAAGAAGTGTGGTTGCAGTTTGTCCCTCAATTTGGGAAACTAAATGCTATTGAAAAGTACTAATTAGGAGCGTCCGGGTAGCTCAGGAGGTTAAGTGTCTGACTCTTGGTTTCTGCGTGGGTTATGATCTCACAGATGTTGAGTTTGAGCCCCCCATTAGGGTCTGTGTGGACAGTGCAGAGCCTGCTTTGGATTCTCAGTCTCCCTTTCTCTTTGCCCCTCCCTCACTTGTGCTCACACTCTCTCTCTTTCAAAAATAAACATTAAAAACAAGTAGTAAGTAATTTGAAAAACTGTGCTGTGAAATGTTACATTCATTTTTCAGCTGTGTCTAGATGAATTGCATTTAGACCCCGGTTTGATTGAAAAAGCACATTTTCTTATTTTAAGATGCTATTTGCAGGTCTAGTAAATTTATGTTTGAAATGAATAATTCCATAATTGTTAAGAATATGGAAGTTAGCTCAGTTGCTTGGTAAACACTTTTAATTCTAATTTTTAAACTTCCCCCATCCCTGAATTAACTTGTAAAGAAAACTGTTCTCTGAAATCTCTTCTTTAGTCTGCATGGTAAACAGACATTCGGTTGTGCAACTATATGAACAACTGATTTAGACTGCCTTCTACATGGTTGACACGCTGTTACTAGAAAATCAGGAAATGTTTATTTTAGCATCTTACTTTTCTAGAGCCATCCTCCTCTCACCCCTCCCTTTTCTTCCTGCAAGTCAGCACAACAATATTAATAAAAAATTTATTATATGCAAAACACTAAAGTAATGAGATTCTTTTTCTCCCACTGCAAGATATAACCTGAGTACTTTTTATTACGCTCACCAGAAGGACACAAAGAATGGAAAATGCCAATTCTAACAAGGCAAAGGTAGATTTCATTAAATATTTTGTGAGTTCACACTAGGAGCGGCAATTACAAAGACGGATAAGAAATCACCTGTATCCTCTGGTTGAGGACACCCACTCTTTGGTTGAGATGTCAGAAGAATACTGAGCATTTTCATTACCTTTCCTGTGATACCTATTCTGGGAGACAGATAAGAGGATTACTATCAGGAGTAGTTTAATTTCATCAATCAGAGCTGAACAATAAAATGTTAATACCCACACCATTTGCTTATATTTGAATAGTTCAGAGACACACGATGAATTTCCCTCTGGAATTATCTGTATAAATTGTTGGTATACCATAATTAAACCATGGATAGAGTCTTCTTTTGTATAATACTGTATAATGTTTTAAATTAAGGAATAATTGATAAAATTTATAAACTTCTAATAATCTCAGTGTAAATGGGTAGAATTGCTTATTGAATGGATACTCACTCATTGTTTTGATACTTTATCATTTTGAATTAGACCAGTTCAGATTTTTTTTCTCAGCACTGAAGGTATCTACATGAATAATAAATGAACAGCTAATATGAATTATAGATGTGAACTAATGGAGGTAGATGTAGTTCACTTGGATCTCAGGCCAGCAGAATGTTTCATATGTTAAAAGATGATTTAATTTCATTTTTACATGGCATGATTTGAATAAAATCTTTTTCACGATGCTAAAGCCAGTTTCCATTATGGGTAAATATAATTATAGGCATAAACAGTATACTTTAGTACTATCAAATAGGATAGAGGATGAAAATAACAGCAAAATTAAACTTGCCTCCTGTACTGTCCTTGAAAAATGCAACTAACAACTTCCCAACTCAGTTGTTTTTAGGCAATGTGAATTTTTTGTATATTTTATAATTAAAATAGGAAACGATCATTTAATACATTTCCCAAGGGTTTCATTTGGTATAAGACATAAGATTATGTTTAATTCATTTGTGAAATACATGTACTAAACTGTCCAACATGCAATGGACTTTTTTCTTCTGAATGGTTCATAAACTGAACTTTCTCTATTACTTTCAGCTTTAAGTATACTTTTTGTCAAAGATTTGAACTATAACTTGATGTCATCAGCATGCATTCTTATTCCATCAGAACAATAGCAATGACTAAAATGAATCATTTTGTGCTTCTGTGAAGTTGAGAAAAGATTTGTATGATAACAGTAATTTTATTTTATTCATTTTTTCAATTGTGATTTTAAAAGATTTAAAAATATTTATTATTAATTCTATTCAGAAGACACTTCCGTTTTTGTTGTTTTTTCTTTCTCTTTAAACAAGAGAATGGCATTCTCTGAGTACGTTAGGTAGCTAAATAAGCATATCTTGTCATTTGGTTTATTTTGGAATGAGCTGAACTTACAGAACGAATATCGCTGACCCTCTTGGTTCCTTTCCTAATATTTCTTTTAGGTGTCCTTGAAGCATGGAGTATGAAAAGGGTGTTTTCGCTAGCTGTCCAAGGAGGGGTAATACCATAATGGCTCTGTTAGTTTGCTAGAGCTGCTATGATGAGTACCACAACGGAGCAGCTTAAACAATAGAAATGTATTGTTTCACAGTTCTGGAGGCTGAAAGTCTAAGGTCAAGGTATCAGCAGGGCCACCTTTCCTCTGAAGACAGCAGGGAGAGATATTTTTCAGGGCTCTCTAGTTTCTGAGAGTTCCATGGCTTGTCATGGTGTAAACCCCATCTTCAGATGGTATTCTGCTGTGTGGGTCTCTGTATCCAAATTCCTCCTTTTTAGAAGAACATAATTGTACTAGACTAGAGACCACCCTAATGCCCTCAGGTTAACTTGGTCATTGACAAAGACCTTATTTCCAAATAAGGTCACATCTATAGGTAGTGGAAGTTAGCACTTCAACATTTTTTTGTGCTAAATAGGATTCAGCTCATCACAATAGCCGTAAAAAGTGTCAAACCAATAAGACTTATGAAGGAAATTTTAATTTAGTCAGCTGCTTTCTAGAAGATTTCCATTTTGTGTCCATTGAGACATAAAATGGTTAAAGAGAATCCTTCTTTAATGTCTTTCCATTTGGGGAATTCTTGTGTTTAAAAAATGTTTTTTAAATTTTATTTTAAGTAAACTCTATGCCACAAGTAAGGCTCCAACTCATGACCTTCTGAGATCAAGAGTCTCATGCTGTGCTAACTGAGCCAACTGGGTACCCGAAGAATTCCTGGTGTTTAGCAAATTTACCCATAAAGCAAATTTGAGTAACATGAATCTTTTATGTTCCCATTCTTTTACAAAACTAGAGACTACATAGAACAAAAATAAGAGTAAACTAAAATGACAATAAGTTCAACAGTTTTCGTAGGCGATTAAGATAGTGAAATTCTGAGCATTGTTGTATATTGGCACATTTTGTCTTAAGGTGATTGTAATACCAACAGACAGTTAATTTTTTTTGAGGAGAGGGCAATCCATTTCATGAACTCTAGGGATACCTCTCCATGACATGATATTGCACACAGCTTTCAGTTCCAGACTTCCTTCTATTACTGGTTCAGTTTATAATTTTGTAATGCCTGTTATAGTTGACCTAAAATCTCTGATAAGATTTCAAATTTTAAATTATTATTAACACATTTTAAAAATAGGAATATTTAGGGGGCATCTGGGTGGCTCAGTCGGTTAAGCGTCTGACTTCGGCTCAGGTCATGATTTCACGATTCATGGGTTCGAGCCCCACATCGGGCACTGTGCTGACAGCTAGCTAGCTCAGAGCCTGGAGCCTGCTTCGGATTCTGTGTCTCCCTCTCTCTCTGACCCTCCCCTGCTCGTGCTGTCTCTCTTTCTCTCTCAGAAATAAATAAAAATATTAAAATTAAAAAAAAATAAAAATCGGAATATTTAGAATACAATAGTTACCATCAATTTGGCACTTGAGAGACTTTACGACAGTGCAGCCTGTGTGGTACAGAGACGTTAGATGAGACTGTGAGGAACATTGCAAAGTGTTTGGCTGGAGGAAAGTGTGAGGGAAGGAGGAGGGATCAACTTTAGGTAATAAAAGAACTTTATTATTAGGACAGCGATATAAATGAGTTTACCAGGCTTTGATTTTTGTGGAGTGAGTGCTTCATTGTTCTATCCTGTCTTTTTTTCAAGGATATTGCCCTTCCTTCACTTTGTAATTGTGCACCTATAAATTTGTGCGAATGTATTGCCCTACAATGCAGTGGGTTCTCCGTGGGAGAGTCAGCCTCAGATGTAGATCACTGGAAAGTCACTTCTCTCCTGGTGGCAGTGTATAAAACCTCTTCAGGCTGTCTTACACTCCTGCCTGGCTAGGTAGATTAGTTCCAATATTTCAAGTTAGAATAGAATATTTCAAATAGATTGGTGAAAGCCCACATGACCTAATTCATAAAGTACATTATGCAAAGACCATAAATGCACAGACATGGAAGAGACATGAAATGCAAAGACAGGGCAGGGTCTTTGCTCAGGTTCAGAGACAGGATGGTGGCAAGGACAGGGATCTAGGAGATAGTTGGAAACAGAAACAGTAGAAAGGATGGGAATTGAGGAAATGATCATGTCATTTGATTTGGTCCAGATCTTTGTCTTCCATAAATTGAGTTACATTTTTTAAGATTTTGACCACCTTAACCATTCTAAGAAAATAAATGAAGCAAGAATAAAGCAAAAGCGGAAACAAAAACTACGTATCTTAAATGTAGTTTAAATGTATGTAAATTATGTGTCAATCTTTTATTATTTTGGAGCATGTATTATGCTGATAGTTTTTAAAATGCTCTTTCAAATAATTATTTGAAGAATTATGAACTTCATGGAATTATGTACCATTAAGAACTACTCACTGTGATTCCAAAGTAAATAATTTCTAAGAATATTTTAGAAATTGTTATGGCCTTAAGGAAAGGATAAACTACATTGGGGGCTGGGGGATGGAAGCACCACTAGAACAGTGTGTGCATTGGGGATGTTGGTGTTGGGAATGGTTTCTGATAGAGAAGTCGTTAGTCATTGACATGCAAATTGACTTTCCAGAATTGCAAATATTTGTATTCATTTGTTAAAGGGAAATTGGATGAGCACTCCACATTTCTTGCCATGAAGCAGATACAGCTAAATGAATCCAGGCTTTCACAACTTTGGAGAATCTGAGGAATGATGGCGGAACTGATAGTTGACCTGGAAGCTATTTCCAGCTCTGTCACTGCATTCTAATGATGTGAGGGTGATAATTATGCTCTATGCAGAGTTTTCCATGCCTTATCTCCAAATGCCTTAATCTTTAGATGGTATGTTGCATCATTTCTTATTGGAAACTTTTTGGTGATTTAGGCTGCTTTTTTAATTTTTTATGGTTTTTTAATATGCATAAGTAGTCCAATTTGTTTTCATTGATAGAAATTTCTTCCAACCCTTTGACTCGAGTAATCTAGTGGAGGAGGATTAATAGATAATAGAAATTTAAATATCAGTTTGAATATTTTTTTGAGGTAAGCTAATAAATTCTTTGAGTTGAAATATGCTGGCATTTGCAATATGCATAATTTTATGTAGGTCATCTATAGAAGAGATTTTGTGATTAAAAACTCATTAAAGTTCAGTTAAACTCTTTAGACATATTTCTTTAAAAATGTTTTGCAGTTCACACTTTTCACTGAGCCAAACAGGACTTCCTCTTGCTTAGTGAATTAAAGAGGTTTGGAACGTGTGAGTGATTAAGATTTATCTGCCATGTGAATGATCCATGCCCACGCTCTCTCCTGAATAATCAGGATTTGGCAGTGTAATGTTTTCCTTCCATTTAATGTTGTCTTTTGTTTGAATTAAATGACACTTTGTATTTATCATGAGAAATACAATATGTGTTTCTTAAATAGTTACAGTTTTAAATGATGACTTGGAAAATGATAGTGGTAGGTGCGTGGGTCCCTGCAAATGAAATGAATGGATAATTTGTGAATCTAATATTTTGGAAAAATTATTTTAAAGTCGGACTTTGGAACAACTTTGAAATATGCATAATGTGACAGTTTTTTGATAGAACTTAATTTCCTAATTTTCTTAATTCTTTAATTTCTTTATCTATGAAATGAAGCCCATCATAAGTGACTTTTAACAGAATTTTGCGAAATTCTTCAGCTGTCCGAGTTTACTTCTATCTCTGCTTAAATTTCCCACTTGTGGCCTCCGGTTAGCCACTCTGCAAACCAATGCCAATAAGAAGGGAAACCTCAATCCACCTGTACTTTTTTTTTTTTTAATTTGCTTATTTATTTTGAGGACACAGAGACAGCACAAGCTGGGGATGGGCAGAGAGAGAGAGGAGAGAGAGAATCCCAAGCAGTTTCCTTGCTGTCAGCCCAGACCCCTATGCGGTGCTGGAACTCACAAAACCATGACATCATGACCTGAGCTGAAACTAAGAGACGCTTAACCAGCTGACCCACCCAGGTGCTCTGATCCATTCTCACTTTTAAGGGATGGTATTTTTCCTGGACTGTGCTTGCATTTTTTTAAGAAAAAATTAATGTTTATTTGTAAGAGAGAGAAAGACAGAGCGTGAGCAGGGGAGGGGCAGAGAGAGAGAGAGAGACACAGAATCTGAATCAGGGCCCAGGACCTGAGTGTCAGCACAGAGCCCCATGTGAGGCTCAAACTGTGAGATCATGACCTGAGCAGAAGTCTGTTGCTTAACCAGCTGAGTCACCCTGGCACCCCATGGGGGTGCTTGCATTTTAATTTTGACTCTTTTCAAGACTGAAAAGAATGACTTAAGTCATGAACTCTGGAGCAGCTCAGTGAGGATGATGTGTAAGGAAGGCAAATTTCCAGAGACACTCAATTATACCAAATGATCTATCTAGTGCTAATTTCCCTAAGATTGACATTAGGCAATGTTTTTAACACCACCACCTTTTTGAAATTATAGACATAATCTTTAAAATTTTCATGGCTACTGCTTGAGGTTAAAAGGGGAAACAACATTTTGCTCTTTCGTGATAAACAAATCCAATAGAAGGAATATATAATGCCATCAGTTACAGCTAATTTGTAAGGAGAGCACTGAATTTTGTGTCTGTGCTTCTTAACTATGACCTCATGTGAAGTGGAAGGTGATACACAAATGATAAAAATTTTGTATGTGATATAATCCAGCATTTGCGATGTAACATCAGGTATTAGTCATACTCTTCCACATTTTCCCCTTTTAAGATGTAACTGGATTTTCTGTTAGCTTAGCAAAAAAAGAAAACAGAAGTAGTATTGACACCATAATGTAAATTACCAAAAAATAATAGATTAAATTAAATAAAAAAGAATCTGCTAAATCCTCATTAAAGAAAGAAGCCCATATGCCAGGAATATGGAAGCCGAATTGTTCTGATTGGATCTCTGACTGGATTCCCACTTATGTGGGAAAATCACCATTAACTAAGGATTGTTGAAGTAATAATGTTCAAAAGCTTATTTGCTATTAAGGGATTTTGGGATTCTTTTCTACTTCAGGGTCAGTACAACTTCGAGGTGGCAAAAATGAGTTTGAAGGCACAGTGGAAATCTATGTGAATGGAGTTTGGGGTACAGTGTGTAGCAGCCACTGGGATGATTCTGATGCATCAGTCATTTGTCACCAGATGCAGCTGGGGTGAGTTTGCCCATCCTTGACCCAATCAGGCTGCTAATATCTGCGAATAATGGAGAGCACCCATCACTGCTTTCCGTCACTGGAAAGATGACGTCTTCCTTCCTTCTTTCTCATGTCCCATATTCTCCCTTCTCACAAGAGTTATAAAGAAAGGGCCCCAAGTGGAAGAAACCCTAACCAAGAAATATGCAAATACTAAGTTGTCAAAAGTCAAAAGCATCTTTTGCTCTTTGTCTTTAACAATAATTATTTAGTCCTAGGAAATAAGGAATTTGATTCTGAGAATTGTAATTTCTCAGTAGCCCATGCAGTCCTAGGCTGCTGTCATTTGCTTTCAACTGTCTATTTTTAGCCATCCACAGTTTCCATCATTTTGTGCATGAAAGAGGCAGTAGTTCACCTGTGCTCTTGTCCTGAGATGGGTAAGGGGTGATGTCCACGTCTGGGGGTTCTGTGCTTAGGAGGTCCTGCTGGAGAATGGCCACTTTCATCAGCCCCAGCAGTGCCCTGCAGTGACCATGAGCTTCCTGGCAGCCCCAGGCCCTCTCTGTGAAACAGTCTATACACGCCAACTTACACCAGCCCTGACACCTTTATGCCACGTGCCAGGGGACTTCGCCAGGAGCAGAGGGCTCCATTTTGGAACACAAGATTTTGCTTTTGTGGTTGTTCCTATTGCTCTGTTTTTGTGTCTCATTTATTTTTTTCTAAGTACAAATGCCAGATGTTTTTCTTGGCTTTTAACTCTAGAGATCTTTAGAAAGTGTGGAAAATAATCTTGTTATCAATAGGCAGGCCCAAAAGACTGGAAGAAAGTTTTACAGTTTACAGATATTTTGGACTAATAAACAGTGAGTGGTAATATTTAATATGATGATAGAAATGAAAAGGTTAATAAACTGCAGTCAGATCAGTAAGAAATTTAAGCTGCCTGCTCCCTCCTGTCTTCCTACTAGGAGGGTAGGCAATGAGTATTTAGTAAAGACAAACGGTGAAGGCTTAAGTTGTGTTCAGACTTTTGATGCTGTTAGAGCAGCATCAAATAGGCTTAATGTACTTAATTAACTAATTTTTAAAATGAGTGCTGGTATAAGTCAGGATGAAAGGAGGAGTAAGTCTGTAGAGCCTATAAAGTGTTATGGTTTTGGGGAATATTAACTACTGATTTGATCAATGAATAAATATTTTGTCTGGCAAAAAGTCATTGGCAGGTAGACAGAACACAAAGATGCTTGATGCTTTTTCTTTTGAGGGACTCAGTAGGTAACAGATCTGTAGACTGGTGTCTACAAACACACATTTGAAATACACGTTTATATGTGCTTTTATTACCCCTGAAAATCAGGGAAGAAAACGATTTCCTTTGAGACTCTGACACAAAAAAACAAAACCACTATAGTAGAAAGTGAACTGCAGTGTGGTTACTGTCCTTTGGTTGATGAAAGAATTATAAACTATCATTCTGCAAACAGAACTTCAGGCAAGGGGGTCTGATTACTCTGATTACTTATATCATCTCTTAATTGTCCTTTTTTTTTTTTTTAAAGTAATCTCTACAACATAAGACTTGCATTCATGACCCAGAGATCAAGAGTTACATGCTCTTCCGACTGAGCCAGCCAGGTGCCCCTTAGTAGTCCATTTTGTAAGAAAGAATTGTACAGTTAGATCAGAGCAGCTCAGAATTATTGTTGTTAAGACATGTTCATGTTTTTTTGAATGTTTATTTTAGAGAGAGAGAGAGTACATGCATGTGCCCATGAGCAGGAGAGGGTTAGAGAGAAAGGAAGAGTCTCCCAAGCAGGCTCCATCCTGTCAGCACAGAGCCCAAAGTGGGTGCTTGATCCCACGAACTGTAAGATCATGACCTGAGCTGAAACCAAGAGTCAGTCACTTAACCGACTGAGCCACCCAGGTTCCCCAAGACATATTTATATGTTAGATCTATCCTGAATGTTTACTGTTTGGTTGATAGAAGCTGTTGAATGTAGACAATTCTAGAGATTACCCTGTTAATCTGATAAGCACTTAATCTTTTCAAATTTAATATCAATTTGTGAATATTAGAAATTACTTATAAAATATGTACATTAGATGAGTTAAAGCAGAGTCCATCTGCATGTTATTATTTTATTTGTTGATTTCGAAGTCTTGCTAACAAATACGATATATAAGGGTTTAAAAATGATAAATGATTGCCTCTCTTGACACTATCTTGCTTACTTATAGTAATAATAATCATTTTGAAAATGCTAGCCTAAAATATTGGAGTAGGAAAGAATCTCCAAGCATCCAGACGCCTCATTTTATACATCAGAAAGCAGAGCTTACAGAAACTTGCAGCTTAGAGTAATTTGCAGCTGAGTCCAGACTAGAGTCCAAGTCTCACTGAGCCACGTGACACACTTCTTCCACAAAACCACCAGGCTTTTAAAAAAATATCTGTAGTATTTACCTATTTCCCCTCAAATTAGCCATAGGTAGTAAAGGCACATGCATACCATTAGTCATTTAAGATCGATTAAAAAGACTCATAAGTAATCAATCCAAGTTCTGATCTCCTTCTGAGTTTTGATTTGCTTGAAACATAGATCATCCATTGTTTTTCTTTTCTTCAATTTTTAAAAATCTAAATACTTTGACAAAAAATTCACCTGTATTTGATAAATCTCACCTCAATCATTGTACTTCCAGGGGAAAAGGAGTAGCAAAACAAACCCCGTTTTCTGCACTGGGCCTTATTCCCATTTACTGGAGCAATGTCTGTTGCCGAGGAGATGAAGAAAATATACTGCTTTGTGAAAAAGACATCTGGCAGGGTGGGGTGTGTCCTCAGAAGATGGCAGCTGCTGTCACATGTAGCTTTTCCCATGGTAAAAAAAAAAAAGTCTCTTTTTACTTTCATTGTGTTTTCAACAAAATTCCAGATGATAAAATTGTCTTTGTTAAATCATTTCCTAAAAGAGTGTAAACACAGACACAAGTCTGAATCATCATATTTTACAGTCTTCAGTAGGAGTGCGTCTAACATTCTGAATTGCATTTGACTTGCAAATGGTATCTCACCTTTAATGTGTTTTCTATTTTATCTAATTTGTTTACAGAAATATTATATATGAAACAATTATTTTGCTAATGAAAAGTCATGATATAATCAAGATGGGAAATCATCATCTTGAAATCAAATATAAAATACAGCAACTACAATAAAATATTGTCACTCTGCTTATAGGACAATATCATCATGGTACCAGTATTCTCCTTTGAGTTGTAGATAGCAACCTCCATAATCTGGACAACTGCCTTGGATAAAGGCTCCTTCCGTATACCATACACTTGGCCTGTATGGTTTCAGTACACAAATATGCATATGTTCATATGAACATAAGTGGAGGAGGGACTGGCTGCTCTTCATGATTGCTGATAGATTTCCTGGGATCATATTTTAATGTGACCACAAACTGAGACCAGCACACTGTCACAGCGTCCCTTCTTGCATTCTCCTTGGAGACAGAAGCATGATCAGATGTCCCAGGTCTTCAAAAGCTACCAGGCAGCCCAGGGCATTGGTGTCCGTTGGGGTACAGGTATCAGGGGAAGAATGGAAAAATTTCTCACCACAAAACATACAGAGACTCACTTTAGAGTAATTTCTATGAATTGGCTGGAAGAACCAATTGTAAGATAGGGGACAGGTATGTACTCAGAGAACCACATTTCTTTTTTGAGTGGGCCAGGTGCATGCTAAATCTTGATGTTATGTAAATTTTTCCTTTTCTTCCTTTGATTCTCCACTTTTGGGTAATGCTACTTTGGGCAGTACATGTTTATGCATTGCTGCTTCAAGGATGATGCGAATTGGGCTCAATAATGCATTCCTTTTTGTAGATTACTTTATGTTTAACCTGATTGATAAAATGTTTAACATTTTTCAAGTAGTGAAGTAAATAAAATCTTGAAAACAATAATTATTTTTCTTTCAGGATATCTATCTACTTAAAAACATTCCTCCTACTCTCTGTCGTCTATCCACCTGTTTATACTCTGGCTGCAAAGATAAACTTAAGGTCATTTATAAGGATCTGTAAAAATGTAGGAGATTGAGATAAGTTAGCAGTGAGAGTGAAAAAAAATTCAATGAGAATGTGAAAGGCTCAAAGCAGCAAACACTGAGTCTACTTCAAGGCACAGTGATAGACCCTTGACACATTTTTGTTTTTAGTTTGGAAATTACATTTAGTGTCTTGTCATCTAGTCCTTGTTGCTTTTCCAACACTTCCAAAGTAGGAGATGGGTAGCAGCATTGGGTGTAGGAAGTAGTAATCTAAATGAACATATCTCGGAGTTTTATTTATCCATAAGTTAAGCATGAGTCAACTACCTCACTGAATTCTCTTTCAAATGATTTTCAGGGGGATGTGGGATGTTGATGTCATTTGGTCCTTGAGTTTTTTAAAACTTTTTTCACGATTACTTATACAGCCAGAAAAAACCCCACGTGTTTTAAAATAAAATGTGACAGACACAAAAATAAGGTAATATGACATATGGTTCTGGGTTGTAGGTGATTTTAAGTTTCTTCTTAACACTTTGTTTTTCTGTTTTCTCCAAGCTTACCACAGTGGTAGGTGGAGGGGAGGCAGGGAGACTATAATAACTTTAAAAACGTATACATTTTTCCATAATTTTTTCTATATTTTCCAAGCTTTTTAAAGGAAAGGTAAACATAATAACATTCAAATTTAAGTTTCCTACCACCAGTCAGCCATCAGTTAATTATAAGAAACTAATATACAATATTGAGAACACTTACATTTATTAAAACTATCTTTGTCTTTTTACAAATTGTAAGTACTAGTTGATTTTTTAAAAAAAAATTTTTTAATGTTTTTATTTCTAGGAGAGAGAGAGAGAGACAGCGTGAGCAGGGGAGGGTCAGGGAGAAAGGGAGTCACAGACTGAAAAGGCTCCAGGCTCTGAGCTGGCAGTCAGCACAGAGCCCGATGTGGGGCTCGAACCCACGAACCGCGAGATCCCCACGAACCGCGAGATCATGACCTAAGGGAAAGTCGGATGCTTAACCGACTAAGCCACCCAGGCGCCCCAAGTACTAGTTGATTTATATAAATGAGCTATATTCTAAAGATTACAGTATGAGTATATGTAAATATTCACTGATCTGAATCTGTGCTGCAAAACTCAAGGATGATATTTGAACATAAATATGAGTATCCCAATACCGTTCACTGACAGCTGTGGAGGGATTAGAAGCCTATTTCATGTGGGATAAATGATTAGCATTTGGCAAAAGCTGTAATTAAATTTCTGAATAGGGGCCCAGCCTATTCTGAACCTTTTACCATATTACATCCATTATTCTAGAAAAATTATCCTGGCTTACTATTTCCCAAACACATTCAGTGTTGTGCTTCTGTGCTTTTGCTTATCCTTTTCATTTTGCCTGAAATGCACTTACCACATCTTTGACTTCTGAAATCCCATCCATCCACCTTTGCCCTCTTCAGATAACAGCTTCTTTGGAGGAGATCCCCAGACCACTTCACATCCAAACCCCTGCAAGTTCCTGATGATCCCTTCTCTCTACTCACTCTCTCCATGTCCTTAGGTAATAACCTTCACAAGGATGAGGTCTGTCTAGTGCTCCTGTGAATGCCCCGCAGCTCCTGCAAGTGCCTAATATCTGTTTGTCAAACAGTATTGAGTGAATGAATATTGCTAGTTATTTTTCCATGTTTGGGATGCTCTTTCTAGGCTTTTAGCTATCACTTATCAGTCTAATCAGCCCACAAATATTCATTGCGTACCTTCTGTGTATGCTGGAAACCTGAGATATGCCAGGGCACTGTCTCTGTCCTTAGTTCTAGCTATTAGGAGACAGACAATTGACATGTAAACCAATAAATCAGTGGCAATTTTAGATAAAGTTAATACTCAGAAGGCAATTTAGTGGAATGTGTCTTAAGGTGCTGCATTAGCCAAGGTAGCCAGGGCAGGCCTCCTAAGCAAAGGACAATTCAGCATTGAAAACTGAGGGACGCAGCCAGGGGAAGATCTATGGGAACATTATTTCAAACAGAAGGATCAGGAAGTGTACAAACCTTAAGGTGGGAATGAACCTTGAGTATTTTGGGGATAGAAGGATGAGAGCATTGTAAGTATACCCTGGTGAAGGAGGCCAGGAGTAGAGAGAGATGTTCAGGATGCTAAGGGCTAGATCAGGGCATTGTGGACTGTAATAAGGAATTTGCAATGAGAAGCCTTTGGTAGTTCTTAGAAAATGAGTGTAAACTGATTCATATCCAAATGGATTCTCAATATTGTTTTTTATAGGTATTGGCCATGATGTTCACTACCTTGTTATAATGAGTTAGGTGTTAACTTCAACTTGATTTCTGCAGATATAAAAAGGGGGACCTGGGTGGGTCAGTCAGTTAAGTGATCCAACTCTTTATTTCAGCTCAGGTCATGATCCCATATCATGAGATCATGGGATTGAGCCCCATGTCTGGCTCTGTACTGAGCATGGAGCCTCCTTGAGATTCTCTCTCTCCCTCTGTCCCTTGTTCTCTCTTTCTAAAATAATAAGAAAATATTATATGTTGGTAATGCTCAAGTTACTATAAATTACAAAATCAGTGTCACCACTACAATATCATTAAAATCAAATGTGTTTGCAGTAAACTACAGTTTTGAATGTGTTTTTTTCTGGTTTCTGAGGTTGTTGGGGGAAAAGTGAATTTAGACTATATCTTCTTTTCTTTTAAATATTTTTTAAAGTAATCTCTACACTGACCATGGGGCTCAAACTCACAACACTGAGATTGAGAGTTGCTTGCTCTTCTGACTGAGTCAGCTGGGAACCCCTAGACTACTTCCTCTTAAGAGCTATTTGTATGAACATAATTCAATTTGGAGTACCTTTTTTTTATTTTTAGAAAAAAAAAATTTAAGTAAACTCTACCCCCAGTATGGGGCTTGAACTCACAACCCTGAGATCAAGAGTTGCATGTTCTTGATCTGACTGAGAAAGCCAGGTGCCCCCAATTTGGAATATTTTAATTGGTCAGGAATACCATAATACATAATACATGTGAATATGTATGTCCAAATCACTGAAGTGGCTTAATAAATATGATTTAATTACTGAGAATGGCAAATAAATAGAATATATCTAATCTTATCAGTCAATGCGGAGAAGTTGGTGTAATTAATTTGTTTCTAATCTCACACGGCACAGGCCCATCGTTTCCTGTCATACGCCTCGTGGGTGGGAGCAGCGAGCGGGAAGGCCGAGTGGAGCTCTACCATGCTGGCCAGTGGGGGACTGTCTGTGATGACCAGTGGGATGAAGCAGATGCAGAAGTGATCTGCAGGCAGCTGGGCCTGAGGTTTGTTTTTATTCTTGTTTAGTTCCAATTTGGAATCTGTTATTTCCATACCCAGAGGCAGGTGTGTATATTTAAATTGCACATTTCCTCAGAGGAATAGAAAAAGCCACCTGGTGATCTTTGTACTAGGCTGTAGGCTCCCTGGGGAGAATTTATATGTACTTATAGGTCTCACCTGCCTGTGTCTGAATTCAATTGATTTTATATTCCTAAGAATCTCAGCCTTTTACTGCTGTTCATTAGTAGCCTTTACATTGCTTCTAGGTAATGGCCAGCACCATCGGTCACAATGACTTACTGAAGTCATCCTGTGATACTAGTTGTTAGGCTTTAACTGAAATTTTGTTCTTCTCCCCAAATATTATCTAAACTCTTGGCTTTGCTTTCTTATTTGTTAGGTTATGTGCTTAGAACAAAGGATGTTTATTAATGTGCAAAGGAAATAATTCCCACATAGGGTGTGGAAGTGAATGAAGCATATGTAATAAAAACAGCAGTATGAAAATCAATACACCATCTTGCCTGAGTTGTGATTATTCTGCAATAGCATGCTGTAATTTTAGATTTTTAGATTTTTCTGTTTTTCTTTAATGATTCAGAACATTGGTATTACAAGCCTATAAGTTCCTATAAAATTATATTATGTGATCTTTTCAAAGTTGATATTTTACTTTAACTTTGTAAATTTCTTCATTTAGCACTTTGGGGGATTGGTGATGGGGAGGCCTCTTGAGATCAAAGCTTCTCTGTTCACGTATCTTTTTTTTTTCAATGAAGCATAATCCTTGACAGTGAAGCATGATTTTTTTTCTTAAATAGTTTATTGTCAAGTTGGTTTCCATATAAAGCCCAGTGCTCATCCCAACAAGTGCCCTCTTCCATGCCCATCACCCCCCTTCCTTCTCCCCTACCCCCATCAGCCCTCAGTTTATTCTCAGCATTCAAGAGTCTCCCATGGTTTACCTACCTCTGTCTCCCCAACTATTTTTCCCCTTCTTCTCCCCCATGGTCCTCCATTAAGTTCCTCCTAATCCACCTATACCTGCAAACATATGGTATCTGTCTTTCTCTGCCTAACTTATTTTGCTCCGCATAACACCCTCAAGGTCCATCCATGTTGCTTGCTACACAAGGCCAGATTTCATTGTTTCTCATTGCCATGTAGTATTCCATGGTATAGATAAACCACATCTTCTTGATCCATTCGTCCGTTGATGGACACTTAGGCTCTTTCCATGTTTTGGCTATTGTTGAGAGTGCTGCTTTGAACATTGGGGTACATGTGCCCCTATGCATCAGCACTTCTGTATCCCATGGGTAAATTCCTAGCAGTGCTATTGCTGGGTCATAGGGGAGTTCTATTGTTAATTATTTGAGGAACCTCCACGCTGTTTTCCAGAGAGGCTGCACCAGTTTACATTCCCATTAACAGAGGGTGCCCGTTTCTCCACATCCTCACCAGCATCTAGACTCTTCTGATTTGTTCATTTTAGCCACTCTGACTGGTGTGAGGTGATATCACAGCATGATTTTTGAACCTTAAACCATTTATACTCATTTGTTTTGCAATTGTTTTTGCAACTGAAAACTCTTTTTCAGAACTCTGTGTTTATCATGAAGCAATTTTTTTTTTTAATTTTCAAATGCTTTATTTATTTCTAGGAGAGAGAGAGAGACAGCGTGAGCAGGGGAGGGTCAGAGAGAGAGGGAATCACAGGCTGAAACAGGCTCCAGGCTCTGAGCTGGCAGTCAGCACAGAGCCCGACGCGGGGCCTGAACCCACGAACCGCGAGATCATGACCTAAGCGAAAGTCGGACGCTTAACCGACTAAGCCACTCAGGTGCCCCTATAATGAAGCAATTTAAAGGAAAATACTGACATCTTAATATTTTACCTCTAGATACTTCAGTATGTATCTCTTAAAAATAAGAGCACTATGCTACATGGCCAAATTAACATTATCACAACTAATATATTTGGTAATCATTCTTAACATTGCCTAATACCCTGTCACATTCAGTTTCCCATGGTTGCCCTCACAATGTCCTTGACACACAGTTTATCTTAAGCAGAATTTAGTCCACAGTCAAGCAGTGCATCTAGATGTTGTGTACCCGAAGTCTCTTTGAATCTAGAACAGCCTCTTGTTATTCAGGACACTGACTTGTGGAAGAGACAGAACCATTTGTTCTGGAGAATGTCCTACCTTCTGGATTTGTCTCATTTCTTCTTGCTGGTGTCATTTAGTTTACTCCTCTGGCTCTTGTAATTCCTGAAATTGGAAGCTAGATCCAAATGCTTGATTAGTTCAAAGCAAGTATTTTTGGCCAGGAATCATCAAAGGTGATGTGTTCTCATCTTGCATCAGAATAGCAGGGGGTCTTTCCCTCACTGCTGAGGTGAAGCTTGAGCACTGGGTTAAGGTGGCATTGGCCCAATCCTTCACTGTGAAGTTACATAGTCCCCCTGTAACCGATTCTGGGACCTACTCACTATTTCAAGTTTATGTGTGTGACAGGATCAGCATGGCAAATACTGTGCCTCTGGGGCTTACAATGTTCAGTGGTGTTAAGTTTACTGGTACGATCATTTTCTTTGGATGGGTCAGATAGGACCAACTAGTTCCCTTTGAGAAAACTATTATTAATCATTACATTTTGAGAATAGGTTATAAAAGTGTTCTGACTAGATATCAATTTCAATACTAAATTTCCTCAAATTTCCAGGTGTTGTTGGAGTCAACATAGCACAAACTTATCAGCGTGTGTCCTGTTCTCAAAACAACCTGGATTTGAGTCGTACTTCTGGAGATGAGAAGAGTTATAGAATATCTTTTATTCAGAGTCCCTCATCTATAGCATATTTCCTAACATACAGGGGCTGTTGTCTAACACAGGTACTAGAGCAGTTAGCACACATAACAAGTATAAAATATACATCAAGGTCAGTCAAATTAGGGACCATTATAGTTGAAAGATATTATTAACATTCAAAGTAAACCAAGTATTTGGTAGCAAAATTATCAAACACTATTTCTCTATCCAGAACCTCTTTTTAGTTAGCTGTTTTATGAATTAAAATATGAATTTCATATTTTAAAACATTGTAGAGTGTGTATATGTATATTTACTGGGCTATCAATTGTGTGATCATTGTATACTAATTGATTTTCATGTTAGTTACTAAGAAACTTATGTCTTTGCCAAAAATTTTAAGAGCTATAGTAATAGCACATTTAACCTTACCAGTTGCAGTATGGATTACTCTGTATTTAAGCTATAAGGCATTTTTAATTGTTAATATATTTCTGTAGGGAAGAGGCAGGTTTTATTGCTTAGAAAAATGGATAGAAAATTTCAGAGACATACTGTGAATGTTAATTATATTTACAGTTATAGAAATGATCCTAAAAATTTATGTTGTAATGCACAGTTCTGTCTTGAGAGCCAGAGTTTTTTCACTTGCATTTTTTCAGATTACATTAAACAAGGACCATTTTGACAAACAATAGTCTATTGCATAGAAAGAATATAGAGATGGAATCACCAAGAAGACTGTATTAGTGTTGAACACGTGTGAGGGTCATGTGTTCATATCTTTCTCGAGCATTAGCTTATTGCTATATTTTAAAAAACTGTTTATTTATTTTGAGAGAGAGAGTGCAAGCAAGGGAGGGACAGAGAGGATCCAAAGCAACCTGTGGTGTCAGCACAGAGCCCAACGTGGGCCTTGATCCCACAACCCTGAGATCATGACCTGAGCTGAAATTAAGAGTCTGATGCTTCACCAAGTGAGCCACCCAGGTGCCCCTTATAGCTATGTTTTGTATGAGGAGATTCATGTATAGAAAAGTAACAGAAAGGAAAAATATGTCCCAATATATGAGGCAGCAAAAATCCCCCACAAGCCTATGCAACAAGCAACGATTCAACTTGGTAGACATTTGTTTCTATTGTAAGTACTCTGATGCCCTGAGCTGATACTGTTCGTTTGCCTTTCTTTCACTTGATTTAATGGTTATCTCATAAGCTTGCATTAAAGCAGCATTCTGCAACTGTTCTTCCTGTAGAAACTGTTTTGCTTACTTAATGGCACAGCACTCTCAGATGAAATCATTTTCAGTGGTGCATGGTTGCTAGCAGCATAATTGTTGCTTGTCTCGATTTGTGATTTTTTCTTAAGCAAATTTAATCTCAGTCTTATTTGTTTGTTGGATTCCCGGAGGGAAACTACATCATGCCTCCCTGGAGTGGTGGTTACAATTTCTTTGTGAGAGGCTGTTTTTGTTAACTTTTATCTTTTAATGGTGTCTGTAGATTTTTTTTGGAGTTGGCAGGCTTCCTAAATATAATACTGTACTTTTGATACTTCAATTTGATTAACTCAGAACTTGGAGAAAGATGAGGAGGAGGAAAGGAGGCAGCCAGATGTTAGAAAGTTGACTTGAGAATGCATGTGTACACAGTGAAGTTTCAGGTGGAGACTTTTAATCAGAGTTCCTTTTGTGCAGTTAAAGTTAAAACATTTCCTGTGTCTTTCAACACCCTTAGAAGCATAGCTTAGAACTATGACATCATATTTTATGCCATGGATACACCATAATTTACATAGGAATTTAAAAACTGTGAACACATCTTTTTTTTTTTTTTTTTGGCTATGAAATGATCAGACAATTCAATTTTATTGAATGATCAGAATAAAAACCTGGTACAAATTGCTATTAAAAATACTTCTTTCCTTTTTTATTTTACTTTACATTAATTTTTTCATATTTTATAGATTTTACCATAAAGATAAACCTAGTACAGGGAGTTATTGAGCAGGAGAGAGACCTTGTCTAACAAGAGGTAATTAGTCCCTCTGAGATTACCTGAAGTCATACTGTTAAGTAAGAACCAGAATCTTGAGACTTATGGTTCCCAATGTAGAATTTTTTCTTTCATGTTATACTGTTTGCAAAATAGCCAGCTGTTATTAAGAACAAATACCAATAATAGAGCTGAAAGAAATAGGGAAGCCAAGAGATAAAGGTGAATTATAAGGAGAAAATGATGATGACATATTTTAGATGGACTACATTTGAGGTGCCATCGATACATCATTGAGAAAGCCCCAAGAGGCTGTAAGATAGCAAAGTATTTCAGAGTCAGCTCTGTTTTAGCCAAACAAGTTTTACTATCCAGTGGTGGTGTAACACTGGGCAAATCATTTAATTTCTGGAACTCAGTTTCCTCAACTGTATATGGGGATCATAACATTGGGTTGTAGGGAGGATGAAATGAGTTACTACATATAAAGCTGTTAGACCAGTGCCTGGCATATAGTAAGCATTCCGTGCACATCAAGTATCACTATTGGAAAGGCAGGGAATTTGTTCTCCAAGAGAAATCTTGGAAATTGATCATTAAAGGTGAGTTTTTTTACTGATAAGTAAAAAACACTCATAGTGTCACAAACTGATATTTGCAGTGAAAGAACTAATCTTTCATAATCTAACAAATAATGATCTTGCACAATACAGTTGTCTAACTCTATTATGCATCTACTCAAAGTAGTAAGTAAGCCTGGGGATTGAATTAGTTAGATGGTGCTATTTATTTGGTCTTTTACTATGAAAACAAACAAACTTTACACGAATACAATCAGATTAGCTAAATAGGTTAAAGAATGTTTTGGATAAAGATCAGAGGTAGAATCAATTTAGTATTTACTAGGCATTGCTGTTATGTAGGTCAAATAGCTTTGCAGGGAAAAAAAAAACCCTAATCAATGTATGATATTAGAGCACCCCTATTCCACAAATTTATTCTGTGGTCAGAGGGTAAGAAAGTGGGCCACACTGGAAATTTTACTACGGATGAACTGCCCAGGGTTGGTGTGGGAATAATTTCCGTAAGGGAAGGACAAAAGACATGCAGCTTTATCGAATTCACATGGCAATTATTTGACTTTCACAGTCCATGAGTTTTATGTTGCTTTTCCCAATATTACACAATCTCTATAGAAGCAGAGTCATCAGCTTCTTTGGTGTTCCCTAAAAGCCAGTGCAGTCCAGGACATCAGGAAATACTATTGGCTCTGAAGGAATGTGTGTATATGTAAAGTTATCTCCTTAATTTTTCTAAGCTCGAAAACGAGCCAGAAAACCTAGTCTGTGTTGCATTATAGTTTCCTGGTTAACGTCTTTGTTGTTGTCATCAGATTTATTCTTTTTTTTTTCTGATTGGTTAATTTCAATTAAACATTTTGAGATCATTAAAATAATGTTTATAAATAATGGAAAATATGGAAATATATAAGGAAGGCCATAAAATACCCAAGTGGTGTTTCAAAATGCATTTAATCATAGATGACTTTCCTCAGAGTCACTACTAGGGGCTATTCCTCTTGTATCTTGTGTTCTCCCTTAAGGAAGAGACACAGTTCAGAGGCAACTAATCAGGCCTTTTGATTTTCCCTAGGACCTCTATCACATGATCTTTAATATATTTGAAATACAATATATTTCAGTTTGCCCAGTCTATCTTGAATCACTCCCAGCTAATCATTATTTTAGGGTTGGTTTTTGGGGAAGGGCAGGGAATAAAAAGCCTTTAGTTTGTAACCGTTTAACCTAAGTAATTTACAAAAAATGATACTAATCTTTTAAATCTCTAAAAATATGTTAGCTAAGAATGCAATCTTATTGTCTTAATGTGACCATTGAGCATCTTGTCAAATGTTGGATGGCCATGCATATTTCTTCCGTGATAGCCTGATCTTCTTCATTCCCCTATTTAATGTTGATTGTTTTGTCTTTCATTATAATGTAATTATAACATTATTATTATTATTATTAATCTCTAGGAGTTCTTTTCTTTGATTGCTGTTATATATTGCAAATATTTTTTTCCTGCTTATTGGTTTGCCTTTTGATTCTGTTTATGGTATATTTTGCTATACAGTATTTAAATTTATATGTGGTTAATTTTCACTTTTTTAGTTTTTCTGACTTCTGGGTTTCTCATCTTGCTCAGGAAATCCTCTTTGTCCCAAGGTGATATTATTCTTACACTATGGTCTTTATTTTATTCGAGCAACTTCTTAGCCTTCCATTTTTCCTATTCTCCCTCTTTCTCTTCTATTTTTTCTAAAATTTTTTAATGTTTTATTTATTTCTGAGAGAGAGAGAGAGACAATGTGAGCCGGGGAGGGTCAGAGAGAGAGGTAGATACAGAATCTGAAGCAGGCTCCAGGCTCTGAGCTAGCTGTCAGCACAGAGCCCAACACGGGGCTCGAACTCACGAACCGTGAGATCATGACCTGAGCTGAAGTCGAACGCTTAACCGACTGAGCCACCCAGGTGCTCCTCTTCCTTCCTTCCTTCCTTCCTTCCTTCTCTTTCTTTCTTTCTTTCTTTCTTTCTTTCTTTCTTTCTTTCTTTCTTTCTTTCTTTCACTTATTTTTGAGAAAGAGAGAGAGAGAGAGAGAGAGTGTGTGTGTGTGTGTGTGTGAGAGAGAGAGAGAGAGAGAGAGACAGAAAATGAGTGGAGGAGGGGCAGAAAGAGAGGGGGTCAGTGGATCTGAAGTGGGCTCTGTGTTGACAGCAGAGAGCCCAATGTGGGCTCGGACCCAATGTGGGCTCATGAACTATGAGATCATGACCTGAGCCGAATTGGATGCTTAACCGACTGAACCAACCAGGTACCTGCCTGCCTGCCTGCCTTCCTTCCTTCCTTCCTTCCTTCCTTTCTTTCTCTCTCTCTCTCTCTCTCTTTCTTTCTTTCTTTCTTTCAATATTTAGGTTTTTAAACCCTCTGAAGTTTACTTTTTGTTTCTGTTATGAGTTTGGGATCAAATTTTATATTCTTCCATGTTCTTTACAGTACCTAATCCTGGCTCTGTGAATTGTACCCATTGAAATTTTCTTCAGTAGATCTTTTTCTCTCCTGGCTATTTCCCAGGGCAACGATCCAAGGAGTCTGTTAATCTGCCTTTCTCCAAAGCTTTCCTATCTGGCTTCCCCATGACCTGCATCAGTCATCCTGTCTTCTCCACCTGTGTTCTCCAACTTTCAGTGTTCTCTAAATCAGCTTTCATATTTGCTTTCATTAATCTCCTTCCTTTAGAGCAAGGGTCAACAAACTTTTCCTGTAAAGGGCCAGATAGTAAGTACTTTAGACTTTGCAACTACTCAACCGTGCCTTTGTAGTACAAAGGTGGCCATAGACAGTAAGTTGGGAATGAGTGTGGCTTTGTTCCAAAAAACCTTATTTCTGGACAGTGAAACTTGAATTTCATATGGCCTTCCCATGTCAGAAATTATATTCTTGATTTGATTTTTCCCCAACTGTTTATAAAATGTAAAAACCACTCTTAGCTCATGGCCGTATAAAAACAGGTGGTATGCTGAATTTATTCCTCTGGTTATAGTTTGCTGATCTCTGCTCTGGAGCCACAAGCAAGGGATCGGATTCTTTGAGCCTATCCTGGACTGTCCCTGTTTAAAAAGGTGCCACGGTCTCAAGAATGCATCTCCAAGCACCTCCCTTCTTTGAACCAAACTTAGTAAATATTTTAACATATTTAAAATAATACATTTCAGTTATTCAGGCTTCCAAATTCTGGGACTAATTCACAATCAGTACATGACTTTAGGTTTTTATTTTCAGTGGGTATTACAGTGTTCCCATGTTCAGTTTCATGTGAATGTTGTATGAAAATCTTTTCTTGGGGAAGGAGATCTCTACTCTGCTATGGGCAACTTAAAACATTTTAAATTTATTCACAGCCTTAGAGACTACTGTTGCAAGATCATTTGGTTATAGAATGTATTTTTCTGGGAGCATAAATGCTGACATTAGAAAAAAATATTTGTTTTGGCCACTACAATTGTTTTTGATAAAATGCCTTACGTACACTAAAAGTCTTGAAATTGTTGGCCTCCGATTATCTGTGTCTCTGCCACAAGAATCCCAAGTTGAGTGATGCAAGTCATAGCTTAATGATCTTTTGGGCCATCATCTTATGATCCTTAAAAAAAATAGCACAGATTTGTCCAATATCTTACAGGCTACAAATTACTTCCATAAATATATTCTTTTAAAATCATTTCAAAATAAATAAATAAAACATGTCTACAACCTTAAAACCAGAAAAGTTAAGATTTTCATTGATTCTACCTTCCCCACCACTCACCTGAGTCTACCTTTGGGGAGTAGGGAGAACAAACACTGCAATGTTTGTTTAAACCAAATACCAAATGGGTTTTAGATAAATTGCTTAGCGGTGAAAAATATGCTATTCATCAACCATGAAGGGGAAGCGTCTTGATAGTGCCAGAGAGGGAAAGGTACCAACATTTATTCAGTTCCTACTTTGCATCAGTTTAATTCTTATAACCCTGCAGGGAACATTTATCATCTCTATGTTCAAAAGAAGCATTTCAGGCCTGGAAGGTTTTTATAACTTCTCTGGGGCAGCTTAGCTTGGTAAAAATAGAGCTTAGATTTGAGTCTGAAGGCCTGGCTCCACATCTACTTTTCTTCCTCAAAGAGTCAACTTTGAAAGAATAAGCTTTTTGACATGATCAGTAATGTATGAACATTTATGTGTGTCCACATTACACTCTCCTGTGGGCACATAGACACACATTGAAACAACTGAAAACTTCATTAAAAAATTCTATTAATTGAGCCTTTGTTCCTTTTTCACAGAGTAGAAATGGATTTTTGTTCTGATGTATGTATCCCCTAGCAAATCAAATTCACTCACAAAGTTGTATCGTTTGATAATTTCATTTGTGTTAGGATTATTTTTTTCCTTTCACCTTTGTCTGATTAGCTTTAGATATTAATCTTTAATGTTCGTTGGGACAGTCTTCTCAGAGGCCACTGTATGACAAATATCAGATAGTGATACAAGTGCAGAATTCTAAATTTAAAAATTTTAACTTCACCAAAATATGCTGCATAAGCTACTTATTTTTTATTTCCTCCAGCTTTCTTCATACCTCCTCCTATAATCATTACTTTATCCTTCCCCTTGAAGACTCTCTGAATATTAAACAGGAAGTGGGTCAAGTATTAATGGAACAAGTATTTGCTTTAATAGTATTTAAAGGGTTTAACTTCCAGATTTTATTTATTTATTTATTTAAAATTCATTTATTTATTTTGAGAGAGCGAGCATGAGCAGGAGAGGGGCAGAGAGAGGTGAGAGAAAATCCCATGCAGGCTCTGCACTGTCAGAGTGGAGCCCAATGTGGGGCTTGATCTCACAAATCATAAGATCATGACCTGAGCAGAAACCAAGAGTTGGACACTTAATGAACTGAACCACCTACACACCCCTGGGGTTTGTTTTATACTCATGTTCCCTAAAAGAAACGTCTGTAGTATCTAGTAAAATTAGTCAAATAAGCTCTTTTTTAACCATGAAGTTGATTATCTAAGAATTGCCATTGCTGGGGTATTATACTCATTTAGCAAACCTTTTTTCCCTTCAATATATTTTGGTTGTAAATTCTCAAGATAGTTATAATGCTATGATAAAAGGGCAACTCAAATAATTGGGAATAATCAGAACTATCAATGCTCTACTCTAAAAATTAAAAGGCTAAAAGGGGTTGAAATTGCAATATCTGAAGTTATTAACCATTTTGACAATCAATCATGATAATATTCACTGAAATGTGACATTCTAGAATGTGGTATCACTTTGAATTGTGTGAGAAGTAAATTTAATACAAATACATTTGAGTGAAGAGATTTTTTTTACTCTTTATTTATTTATTCATTTTACAAATAGTTTATTGTCAAGTTGGTTTCCATATAACACCCAGTGCTCATCCCCACAAGTGCCCCCCTCCATGCCCATCACCCCCCCCCACATACACACCCATCAGTCCTCAGTTTGTTCTCAGCATTCAAGAGTCTCTCATGTTTTGCCTCTCTCCTCCTCCCCCACTATTTCCCCCCTTCTTCTCCCCCATGGTCCTCCATTAAGTTCCTCCTAATCCTCTTGTATGTGCAAATATGGTATTTGTCCTTCTCTGCCTGACTTATTGAGTGAAGAGATGTTTTAGTTAGAAACATGTTTGGCTGTGAGTAACAGAGAACTGGAAATAACAGTGGCTTAAACAAGATAAGAGTTTATTTCTCTCTCAAGAGACCAGAGGTAGCCAGCTCAAGGCTAATATGGTGGTTCCACAATCATCAGGGCCCAGGCTCTTTCTTGCTTATAGTTCTGTCATTCTTTTTTTTTTTTTTTAATGTTTTATTTATTTTTGAGAGGGAGATAGAGACAGCATGAGCAGGGGAGGGTCAGAGAGAGAGGGAGATACAGAATCTGAAGCAGGCTCCAGGCTCTGAGCTGGCAGTCAGCACAGAGCCTGACGCAGGGCTCGAACCCATGAACCGTGAGATCATGACCTGAGCCAAAGTCAGATGCTTAACTGACTGAGCCACCCAGGCGTCCCTAATTCTGTCATTCTTAACATGGAGCTTCATGGATCAATATGGCTTCTCAAGCTCTAAACATCACCTCTGCCTTGCGGTCAGCAGGAAGGGGAGAGTGGAACAAGAATACTTCCTGGAAATGATACAGGACAACATTTCTACCTAAATATCATTGGTCAGAACTTAGTCATCTAAAATGGGTACAGAGCCTTAGTTTGGGATGATTAAGGAGTTCTGGAGATGGGTGGCAATAGTGGTCATAGTTGCACAAGAATGAGAATGTGCTTAGTACACTTAAAAATGGTTAAAATGGTAAATGTTATGCTATGTATATTTAAAAACAGCCATCTGGAGGAAGAGGCTGGGGAGTGTGGTCTTTACTCAGGATAGCTATTGCCCTCCTAAAAATCTGTGGTTCCATTTCTAATGAAGAAAAGGAGAGTAAATATTGGGGGATAACTAGCAGTCTAAAACATTTGTGATGGCTGGGTGCCTGGCTGGCTCAGTCGCTTAAGTATCTGACTTCGGCTCAGGTCATGATCTCATAGCTCCTGAGTTCAAGCTCCATGTCGGGCTCTGTGCTGACAGCTCAGAGCCTGGAGCCTGCTTCTGATTCTCCCTCTCTCTTTGCCCCTTCCCCTCTCACGCTCTGTCTCCCTGTCTCTCTAAAAAATAAACAAACATTAAAAAATTTTTTAAACATTTGGGGTGCCTGGGTGGTTCAGTCGGCTAAGAGTCTGACTTCAGCTCAGGTCATGATCTCACTGTTTGTGGGTTTGAGCCCCGCATTGGGCTCTGTGCTGACAGCTAGCTCAGAGCCTGGAGCCTTTTCAGATTCTGTATCTCCCTTTCTCTCTGACCCTCCCCTGCTCATGCTGTTTCTGTCTCTCTCTCAGAAATAAATAAAAACATTAAAAAACATTTTTTAAAAAAATTTAAAACATTTGTAATGGCCAAAAATATAAAGAGCAACAAACAAGGGAACAAGAAAGAAATACAGCTAGTCATGTGTTACCTATGGGAGTGAATTGGTAAGGGCAAGTATGGATTAATCATAATTATGCTTTTACTGGGGTAAAAGAAATTACATCAGACTAACTTTTAATGTCTAATCCAGAATTCTTATGTTTGTTCAGTGGCATTGCCAAAGCATGGAACCAGGCATACTTTGGGGAAGGCTCTGGTCCTATAATGTTGGATGAGGTTCGCTGTACTGGGAATGAGCTTTCTATTGAGCAATGTCCAAAGAGTTCCTGGGGAGAGCATAACTGTGACCATAGAGAAGATGCTGGAGTATCCTGTACCCCTCTGACAGGTAAGAACTTCACCCCATTAATCTACCAACTCTTGCCCCCACCATCATCTGGACTTACTTTTTCTTCTCTTCAATTTAAGATAATATAAATGAGCATACAAATGAATTCTACAAATAAAGCTAAAAAAAAAAAACCCAAACCCAAATGAACACAAATTGTATATTAAAATGGTATGTTCTTATTCATAAATATTTCTGAATTTGTCAAACTAAGGCTATACAGTCCTAAAAATAGAATTTAGTTGCAATATATAATCAAATCCAATGAGCAAAATCAGTGTACAATGATAAATTTCACATATTAGGTATATATTTAGTTCATTTATCTATTGCCTTGTCTCGATTCAGAATATGTTCATAACTGGTGAAACCATATGGGATGGTCGGTTAAAGCACAATAGGTGAATGAACCAACTTAATTTGCCTGTGGTCAATTCTCTGACTGTTCCAAATTGTAGCACACTGGTCATGATATGTCATGTGTTATAAAAAGCGCGTGTCTGAGGACAAATTAGTGTGTTTGCATATGTATTTACATGTTTTGTGGGAAGAAGGAGGAAAGGGACAGACGAGAACTTGGTTCATCACAAATCCATTGTTTATATGGTAAAAAGAAGTAAAGAAAAAAAATGGGGAGTTTTAAACTTTCTTTAAAAAATGAAAATAAAAACTTCAGCGTCCCATGAAATGCTGAAGTTATACATGCCATTGTTTTTATTAGCAGAATAACATGTTTATATACAATAGAAATATAAAATTTATACCAGATTTTAAACCAGAGCACATTCTCTTCTTGGGTCCTCCATTTCCTCTTTCAAATGAGTGTAATCTTGTAGTGTTACTGTGATGGTCAAATGAGGTAAAATGTGTAGCAGCATTTTACAGACTGTCAAGTGTTATATTAATAAAACGATTGTGTTGCTAAGAGACCATTTACTTTACAGATCCCAGAGATTCATGAAAAGTATCACCTTTACCCAGGATTATTTATATGTTTCATTTGGGGATGTTTGGATTTTTTTGCATGGATGTGGCTTTTAAATCTGCTTTTCGGGGGATAAATGTATTGTATTATATATCTGCTTAGCAGCTCTTAACAGGGTTTTCTGGGAATTATTCATTGAACTTGTAAGCTTCAAATTCAGATCTGTATTATCAATAAAAGAACACAAATGAGACATATATGCCAGTTTTTATAATTTATGAATGCCTAAGGAATAATAAATGCATTGACATGATAGACCACACTTTAACCAGAATAGCTTTTTCTGTCTTCATATTTCAATATTTTTCTTCATTTGCAGTTAAAATTTTGAACTATTTCCAAGTTGCTCTGTTTTCTTATTTTTTAAATGACTAATTTTCTCATACTTATGGAGATTGAAGCTATAGGAAATTTTCCAAATATTATTTAATCTGGAGAAATCTAAATAACTGTTTTGGAATTGTATCAGAGTATATTTTTCTACTCAGCAATTAGGAATGCAAATAAGGAGAAAAGAACATTTTGTTAGGACAGTATGTGTTTGTCATACTTCAGAAACAATCCAGTGACAGATTGTTGAGCACAGTCTTGAAATAAGTTTAACAAAAGACCAAGAGAGAGACCTGAATAGATGATAATTTTAGTGAAATTAAAATGTTGTTCTATCTTTTTTGCTAATTGATTTGCTCAGTCTCTGTGTCTCCTTCTTACCACAGATGGGGTCATCAGACTTGGAGGTGGTAAAGGCAGCCACGAGGGTTGGCTGGAGGTGTATTACAGGGGACGGTGGGGGACTGTCTGCGATGATGGCTGGACTGAGCTGAATACATATGTGGTTTGCCGACAACTGGGATTTAAGTAAGTTCCATTGATATGATGCAGTTGAATGCAAGTTATATCTTTTAAATTACCATTTTGCAACCCTTACTTATAATTTCTATAATACTAACAGTACATGTTCTCTATCATCTGTCTACCTACCTACCTACCTACCTATCTATTCACCTATCTATATATGAAGTACCAAAAAAACAAAAGCAAAAACAAAAACAATAAAACAAATAACATTTTCTTTGATGACAAATAACCATGTCTTGTTTTTGTCTCATTACCTTTCATGTTACCACCCCTGTTCTTGAGTAATTGATTGGAGCCATGGGTGACTTTTAGGTTTTCTTTGTGTCCATTCAAATAAGACCGTATGCTTTGAATGCTCAACTTTCTTCTGACATATCACTGCTGTTAGATGTTCTTAGTTCTGACATCATTGTGTCTAAAATTGCAGGCAAGTCCAGTGTCAAATTCTTTGGTATTACATTTTCCCCTTTCTTAAATGTGATGACAATTGTCACTTTTATTTGAGAAAAACGGCCTTCTTGTCATGAGATGACCTTTAGAACTCACCCTTGACCTTGCTCTCTTTAAAGCTAGTATCACACTTTGGGCAATATATTTCATGTCACACACATAATGCATTCCAGAGTAAAGACTTCAGTTGGTTGAACTAACTGCAAATGATGTCTTTTAGCTAATATTTGAATGAAGCCTATGAATGCCGATTCTTGTTTTTCATCTTTCTGGGTCATACTTGAATTAATTGTCTCAGGCTTGAAAAAATTGGCAAAATTATTTCATACTTGAGACAGAGCTAATTGCAAATACTCATTAAACCTTAAAAATACACTTTTATCCAAGCTAAATATGATCATGTTTAAACATATTTTTTAAATTTGTAAAAGTAATATAAAATATTAGAGTTTGCAAAATAAAAATTAAAAACTACCCCTAATTTTTCCATTCTTAAACCATTATTATTATAATTTGTATTTATAATTTTGTAACAGCTCTAATAGTAAGTACATGCTTTTTCTATCCACATTTCTTACCTTTATGTTACTATAGTCATGATGTTTATTGATAACATTATGTCCATTGAATATTCATGTCATAATTTACTTAATATTTAGGTTAGTTTATTTTTTCCTGTTATAACTAATGATATCATGAAGATATAAATACATAGTATTGCCCAATATTTTGAATTTTCATGGACAGTGCAGTTATAAATTTTGGGTTGAGGGGTATGGCATAACAGCCAAATACATATTAATGTTTAATTTGTAAGAATTATTTAATAAAATACTATTTCATCTTTAAGTGAATGTTAGATCTGAGAACTGCATTCCATTTTCACAGATTTAGAAAGATTCATTTTCATAGTTACTATTTTCATATTTTTCTTTATTAATAAAAACAAAGTGAGACTTAGATTTTCTATTTTACTAATTTTGTTTTACAAATATATTCAAGTTTTCTTATACAGAGTTATCAGAACTTAATGGTTCTCAAGTATTCTCACTAATATTTGTTAAAAGTTCTAAAAGATTATGTTAAAAGGTTGAATAGGCATGTATCACATTTACTTTTTGGTTTACAGGAGAATTTCTAAAACGGAATGCCATTTTATAATTTTTTTTTTAATGTTTTAATTTCTAGGAGAGAGAGAGAGACAGCGTGAGCAGGGGAGGGTCAGAGAGAGAGGGAGTCACAGAGTGAAACAGTCTCCAGGCTCTGAGCTGGCAGTCAGCACAGAGCCCGATGCGGGGCTCAAACCCACCAACCGTGAGATCACGACCCAAGCGAAAGTCGGACGCTCAACCGACTAAGCCACCCAGGCGCCCCAAAAAATGGAATGCCATTTTAGAATAAGGAAGGGATTAACTCTGAGTTTCTTTGCACAAATAAAATCCCAAAGTAAAATGACCTCTTGTTATCTGTTACATGGTTGATATGGACAGACAGTAATCAGAATGATACATTATGGGAATGTAGAAGTTGAAAGTGGTAGCAATATGAGATTTAGGATAATTTTTTTTCTGGCTCAGACTTGGTTAGTCAACAAAATAGGGGAAATTAGAATAATTAATTAAAAGTTACTCTATTTTAATCTATTAAAATGTTCATCTTCTTAGATAAATGTATTAAATATGTACAAAGGAAAATGGGAAAATTCATGACAGAAAGATCTCTTTGTATGCTTTGTACAGAAATAATAAAAGCATTCAGTGAAGGAAGTGATTGACATAAAATTTTAAGAGTAAGAGTTTAATTATATAGACTCTTAGAACTGAAAGATACCTTAAATAGTTTTTAGCTCAGTGATTTTTGGAGATTTGGATTTTACAGAACAAAGAAAACAAAATTGGAAGGATGAATGAAAGTACAGACTGACTTAGTTACCGATTTTTTTATTTTGCAGAGTTTTCCTATTTATAATGTTTGTATTTATTATAATTTTTTGTAGTGCATTATTACAAATAATGTCAATTGGTCAACTGGAACAAATGTAATTTCTAAAAATTTTATTTTATTTTATTAAAAAATATTTTTGTAAATGTTTTATTTATTTCTATTTTTTTAAAAATTTTTTTTTTTTTAATGTTTTTTTTATTTATTTCTAGGAGAGAGAGAGACAGCGTGAGCAGGGGAGGGTCAGAGAGAGAGGGAGTCACAGACTGAAACAGGCTCCAGGCTCTGAGCTGGCAGTCAGCACAGAGCCCGACGCGGGGCTTGAACCCATGAACTGCGAGATCATGACCTAAGCGAAAGTCGGACACTTAACCGACTAAGTCACCCAGGCGCCCCTCTAAAAATTTTAAAAATCAGATTTATGTAACCTCATGAAAAGCTAAGAATGTTACCATTATTCTGATTTTTATGAGCCAAAATCCAAGCAAGTCTCATGATGGATTGGGTGTAGTGCTTGAGAAATCACTGAACTAATATACAGTTTTATTTTGGAATGGATGATACGAAAGAGGCCTAGAGAAGCTGATGAAATCAGATGAGCTCAGGTGGCTCTTCAGGGCTGAGACAAGACAACTCTTCTAGTTTTATGGTTCATGGTATTATTTCCATTGTCAGAAATTGGAGGTTTATCTCTTGTTTTGCATTCTCTCTGGTGAGTTAAATTATAGCCAAAACAGAAGGATTAATGGGAGAAAGGTATTAATTATCCATTAGTTACCTGTTGAATCAATCAAAAATTGTTCAGATGATCAAAATGTGTGCTGAAAAAAAAAATGTGTGCTGGAGTGAACACTGCTCTAAGAACTGTGTCCTTAAGATAGGAGAAAGAACTGGGGCACCTGGGTGGCTCAGTTGGTTAAGCGGCCAACTTCAGCTCAGGTCATGATCTCACCCTTCGTGGGTTCGAGCTCCGCATCAGGCTCTATGCTGACAGCTCAGAGCCTGGAGCCTGCTTTGAATTCTGTGACTCCCTCTGTCTCTGTCCCTCCCCTGCTCATACTCTGTCTCTCAAAAATAAATAAATGTTAAAAAATTAAAAAAAAAAAAAAAGATAGGAGAAAGAACAAATACTTATCCTCCAGAGTCGTGATCCTTAATTAGGTTGTTTTTATGTTTTGTGGTTCCTTGATACAAAAGACAGCAGTTCCATGCACAATGTTTATTTTATTGCCACAGATATGGCAAACAAGCCTCTGCAAACCACTTTGAAGAAAGCACAGGGCCCATATGGTTGGATGATGTCAGCTGCTCTGGAAAGGAAACGAGTTTCGCTCAGTGTTCCCGGAGACAGTGGGGAAAGCATGACTGCAGCCATCGGGAAGATGTTGGTATCACCTGTTACCCTGGTGGCAATGGACAAAGACCATCACTGGGTGAGGATTGGCCACAGCTTTTGAGTGTCCATAATTCAATAGCCCACGCACCTCTATCCACGGGTCTGGCATATGAAGCATTTCTCAGCTTTGGCTTTTTTAAGTCAGTTTTCTATAATGCTCTAAATCAACTTTTGAGTCTCTCCACCAAAAATTTACTCCTAAAGTTATTGTTCTTTGTCTAGGAACTTAAGTTTCTCACTAAAACTCTTTATAGTCACATGTATCTGAAAGATTGAATAAAGAAGCTATAATGCCCATCCGCCATTCATTGGTCCCCTATTCTGATTCTCATTCACCTTGAATTCTAATGAAAAGTTGGGGACAGGATTTAAAAAAATCAGAACAAAACAGTGGTTCTCTCTCTTATGATTTATTTCTTCTTTAGTCCCAAGGCCTTGTCAGTCATTGGTTACCAGCCATTCATTGCTGTGTCCTAACTTAGATCTTTTAAATTTCTCAGTGGGTTCCTATCTGGATTTCATTGGAGTAAATAGCCTATCCATCTTTTTAAGATAACCTGTTACCTGAAACCCATCAGTATCTTTTACTGTTCCTCAGTTCCAAATTTCTCTAGACTTGTGGTTGGTTAAAAGGTAAGTAGCTCATCTAATAGTCTAGAAATATTTATGGATAAAGATCCTTTTGTGAACAGAGAGCAAGTACATGTCCTTGGCAGACTTAACATCTGACTGTTCTTAACATCTTAACATCTTTTGAGGACAGCAGAATAAATATGAATGGATAAGACAGAGGGAGATATTAAAAAGACTTATCAAGATACTACCATGGCTCAATTATATATCTAAACACATAATTTTTGGTGAATAGATACTAAAATAATCCCAAATGGTCTTTACTTTTCACCTCAGAGTTTAATTGACCCCTTTTGTATCTTTCTGTTTTGAGACTATGAAACTTAGATCTTCACATTATAAAATAACAAAACTTGTTGGTCCCACAGCTTTAACTGTATTGTACATTTCAGTTTGTCAAAGCACATAGTTGATTCCTCATTGTACTCTAAACTGTGAGAACATGGTGATTCACTGCACTAATTGAGCATTATATCAAGTAAAAATAAATTTTACTCTATTCCTTACAGGCCATACTTCCAACTATACTTTTCATTTGTTCTCTCCTCTTGCCCCTTTCTTCTTCTGGAGGATTGTAATCCTCCCAGGATTATGTGATGGAAGATTATATGTGGTTGGGGTGATAGAACCTATTTGCTAAAGGGGTGCCTGGGTGACTCAGTCAGTTGAATGTCTGACTTCAGCTTAGGTCATGATCTCAGGGTTTGTGGGTTCAGGCTCTGTGCTGACAGCGCGGAGCCTGTTTTGGATTCCGTGTCTTCCTCTCTCTGCCTCTCCCTCCCTCTCCCCCTCTCAAAAATTAACATTAAAAGTGTTTTTTTAATTAAAAAAAAAAAAGAACTGTTTGCTAGAAATGGATACCCTAATACCTAGATAGCAGGTATTTGGATCATGGAGTGATCTATTCAGGCACATTAATCATTAGTATTCCAGGGGATGAACTGCTGTAAATACTACACAAAATATCCTAATCTGAGTTATCTGAAGGCTTGTGTGGTTACATACATGCATATGGTTAGGCAACCAATCTCTTCAGTTCCCCTGAAGATCTTTATTTCTAAGATTCTAGATATAATTTTTAAAAATTTAAAAAGCTGAGGATGATAATTATTAATAAAATATGTGATCATTATTATAAATGTCTTGAGTCTTAATTTCAGTAATACATCTATTAATTATTAATTTGTCTGAAGAACATTATGTCTGAGCTAAATATACTTTTGGAATAGAATCATATTACCATTTATCCATCCAAAGAGATCATTACTTTCCCACTTATCAAAAAGGACTGCATATTTAAAATTGAAGTTTAGTGATATACAAAACAGCATTTTAAAAACAATTGGGAGTTTTTACTGCTTGGACACTGTAATAATGAGCTGTTGAACTATTACTGTTTTCAAGTATTTAAAGGGTAACTTATGGAACTTAACTCTAATGAATGAGTGTCTTCAAAATTAATGAAGTGTCTTCAAAATTAATACTTATTCAGTAGACACTTTTTATATTTGGGTGTATGGCAGATGGAATGCTAAAAAGCAATATTCTAATTCAATAAAAGACATTCTAATAAAAATGTAGTTAATACGTGAATTGGGAGAAATCTGTGGAATGCTAAATATGTGGATTTCTCATTTTAATATTGCACTGATTATTTTTTTAAGTTTTATTTAAGTAATCTCTACAGCCAATGTGGAACTTGAACTCATGATCCCCAAATCAAGACTCTTCTGACTTAGCTAACCAGATGCCCCAGTATTGCACCAATTTTTATATTTCAGAGTATTCTATCCTAGAGAGATTTCATCCACAGTGAGCTGGTCTCTTATCCAATTTTGCAGTATAAAACTTTGACTTTTAACTTGAGCTAAATTTTATTTTCTAGTAAAAATACTATTTTCTAAAAATAATGTATTAAATCAATGTTACAGGAAAATTAAAATAAAACATGTAGAAGTCCAAGTTTGAGGTATATAATTAAATTATATGTAATTAAAGATACCATATACCCTCAGGACTATTTAGTTTTCCCAAGCATTTTATACTTAAGATTTTTAGAAATAAAACATGTATATTATTGCTACCATAACAAAAAGAACTTAAATAGTAAGGTGGTATTGACAGAATGGCTTTTGTCATCCAGTTTTCCCTTTATGTGTTGAAAATCCAATGCCTTTGTAAAATGAGGGCTAAAGCTAGGTTCAGAAATATTGCATGCATGGTTTATAGAAAGCATGCAACTGAGGCTTTAAAAACACTTTATCATTTTTATTTTTATGGTATATGAAAAACTGCCCATAAAATAACTAGAATGGAAGGTGGAAATTAATTCCATGTGCCGTTGTTTTCTTAATTTTGGACCTAACATCCCAAAATGTAAAAATTAAGAACTTTAAGAAAAAAACTTCACCTTTTTGGATTTTTTTTCTTTGAGAATCACTTTTCTACCTTATTCCTTTTACAAAAAACTCCAAACTTTCAGATGCTTTAATAAGAAATGTAATGTTTCAAATATACTGTTTTGTGACATGGCTAAAACCCCAACATAAGCCGTGCATAGGGTAGGCACTCCATAAACATTTGTTGATGCCAAATAAATTCTACTATGATGCCCATCCCATGAAGTGAGTAATGATGGGGACAGAAACTAAAGAGCCAAGAATTTTGGGGGTGACAAAGGATAGTGAAGTAAAAATGAATCAGAAGAATCAAAGTAGGATATGTCCATCTTGCCAACAGTATTTTCCATCAGTAAACAAATGCCAATCTAGCAATGTTGTATGTTGTTTGAGAGAGAAATGATATTTTGTTCATTAGCTGCTTTCTTCACCTCTTAAGTTTTGATCATTTCCACATGCTTTATGGTATTCCCTAAATCCTTCCCAGTAAATCTTTGGGGCCCTGAAGCTGGAGACCCTTCTAGTAACTAGGTAATCTAAAGTGTATTGGGTTGCTTGGGCTGCTGTAACAAAGTACCACACAGTGGATGGCTTAAACAACAGGTATGTGTTTGTTGTCTCACATTTCTGGGGTCCAAAATCAAGGTGTCATCAGGATTGGTTTCTTCCCAGGGCTAAGAGGGAAGACTGTGTTCCAGGTCACTCTCCTTGTCTTACAGATGGCCGCCTTCTCCCTGTGCCTCCTCACAGAGTCTCCCCTCTGTGTATCTGACTGTCCAAATCTGCCCTTTTTATAAGGACATCAGTCATGCTGGATTAGGGCCCACCATGATGACTTCACAGTTCAACCCATAACAGTCTGCAAGGTGCAGTGAGGGCACTTTCAATTAAATAGCACCATATGTATGGGTGTCGATAGAGATGTATGAAATTCTTTAAATCACTTCATTTACATAACTTAGATAAACCTCAGTTTGCCAGAGGTCAGTTTCTCAACTTTAAAAAAAATGGAATTACTTTACTTATTTTAAATTTTTATTATTTTTATTTTCTAGCTGCAGCATTTTTTTAAAAAATTTGAGGCATAATGGGCATATTATATTAGTGTCAGGCAGAAAACATAATGATTCGATATTTGCATACATTTGTGAAATGATCGCCAGAAGTCTAATTAACACCTGTCACCTTACATTGTTACAAAAAAAAATGTTCCTGTGTTGAGAATTAAGATCTACTCTCAGCAACTTTCAAATATGAAATACGGTATTGTTAAGTATATTCACCATGCTGACATAACATTTCCCTTCAATTTTAGTTATCTTAGTAAGTTTTATGATTTAAGCCCTTCCTTTGAAAGCAATAGTAAATGGGAAGGCTAAGGTGAAAATTGTTCTTGTTAGCTGCCTTTCTTTTTTTCTCCCCACACATTCAGGTTACCCATGCATGCCAAGGGCATATATATTTATACCTTCTTAAATATTTCAGCTTTGGAGTACAAATTTCTAGCTGTGTTCAAGGATAAATGACCAGACATGCAACAAAAAAAACTCTAAGGAAATATATTTTACTATTTAGAAGGTAGTGGTAATAATAAGAGACTCTTAATGATAGAGAGCAAACTGACTGTTACTGGAGGACAGGTGGGCAGGGGCACGGCTAAATGGGTGATGGGCATTAAGGAGGGCACTTGTGATGAACACTGGGTGTTAATGTGTAAGTGATAAATCACTAAATTCTACTCCTTAAACCAATACTACACTATATGTTAACTAACTTGAATCTAAATTTAAAAAAAAAAGAAGTTAGTGGTAATAAAACGATTCACAATTTACAGTGCTAATCATTCATTCATTCATTCATTCATTCTACAAACAGCTACAGCCTGTCCTCTATGGCACTGTTCCAAGTGCTGGGAATTCATAGTTGAGCAAGTGAGTACTCTGACCCCAAGACTTCAAAAGATATTGCAAAAGTGGATACAGTTTTTTATTAATATTTCTTCTCTCTCATTCATTCTCTTGTATTACTCCACTGATTTTAGAGTTAATTAAAAAAATGATTTGTGTTATATAAAGTCTCTCATACTTTGAAATCAGTTTGCTGTTTTGACTTTTCTAATACTTTTGAATCATGACTTAGGTTTTCCTATCAGACTGATGGATGGAGAAAATAAGAAAGAAGGACGAGTGGAGGTTTTCATCAATGGCCAGTGGGGAACAATTTGTGATGATGGGTGGACTGATAAGGATGCAACTGTGATCTGTCGTCAGCTAGGCTACAAGTAAGAAAAACCTTATTGTTTGGGATGGTTACTTGATGAACATTTCTGACTATTCAGGTTTGTTCTAATGAGTTATTTCCTACCTAAAATTAAATGTCTATGAATCTATTGAAAATACTGGCAGTGTGCTGACTTCATTCAGAATTGTGAAGAGATACTAAGTAGAGTCTATCTAAAGTTTTCTGTTTACCTACAAGCCATATACACTGTCACATAAGGAACATAGCTTTTGAAGTGCCTAGCAGGCTCAGTCTATAGAGCATGCAACTCCTGATCCTAAGGTTCTGAGTTCAAGTCCCATGTTGGGCTTAGAGCTTACTTTATTTTTTTATTTTTTAGAATTATATAAATATAATTTACATTATATTTTACATTTTATTTCATTTTTATTTTATTTTATAGAGTGTGTGAACAGAGAAGAGAGGCAGAGAGGCAGAGGGAGATAGAGAGAGAGAGAGAGAGGAGAGAGAGAAGGAGTCTTAAGCAGGCTCCACACTCAGTGCAGAGCCTGATGTAGGACTCAACCCCATGACCATGGGATCATGACTTAAGCTGAAATCAAGAGTTGGACTTTCAACCAACTGGGCCACCAGGCGCCCTGGGCTTGGAGCTTACTTAAAAAAAATAAAAGTAGTGGGGCGCCTGGGTGGCTCAGTTGGTTAAGCGTCTGACTTCGGCTCAGGTCATGACCTCGCGGTTTGTGAGTTCAAGCCCCGCGTTGGGCTCTGTGCTGACAGCTCAGAGCCTGGAGCCTGTCTTCGGATTCTGTGTCTCCCTCTCTCTCTGTCCCTCTCCTGCTCACACTGTCTCTCTCTCAAAAAAAAAAAAAAAAATTTAAAAATGTAGCTTTTATCTCTAATAGCAAATAGTCTAGTAACTCAACTATTCATAATACTGCTTGTGTCAGGCAGAAGTGTTAGCCTTTTCTCTATGATTTAAGTTTCAATATTGTAGCCTTTTAAGAGACTCTAGAGTTATTGAAATTGTAGTTGGCTCTCCTTATTCACAGTAGTTCCACTCTCTAAAATCACAGTAAACACCGCATTAGCTAATGCTGAACCATTTCTTCTAGAGTTAAGGTTGAATAAGGCAGTACTCTGCCTTCTCATTTTAGCTCTCAATCTTGCAAACAATTGAGAATTTTGTGGTCTGTTACTACCTTTTTTTGCATTTTTATGCTTTTTTGGTTAATCATTTCACTGTTGAAAATGCCCCGTACTCAGTGCTGAAGTACTATCTAGCATTCCTAAAAGCAGGAAGGCTGTGATTGTGATGTGCCTAATGGAGAATATACAGGTTTCACTGAAGCATGAGTTATAGTGCAATAAACATGTCGCTAAGTAGACTGGGAAAAGGACAGTTGTTTCAGTTTGAAAGCTGCAATAAATAGGCAGATTATCTTCTTGTGATCCCTCAGCTGGGCAATGCACATTTTTTGAGACTTTGTGCCTGTCTGCAAATGACTGTGAAAGCACTATGAGTATTGATTTGGCAGCTACAAATATATGTAGCATGTTACAGTTCAGAGGATATGAAATTGAAATGAATATTGAAATTGAATTGATGAGCTCATAATAGATTACTAATATTGGTTTGGATCTTTAACTATACAAGTATACATATCTTAAATATTGATAAATTTAACTGGTTATTCCTATGCAGAATACATTTTTATTTCTAAAAGTATTTCTAATTTAATAAAAATTCAAATGCTTTTTCTAAATTTTTAATTCAAAGTGTTTTTTGGTTACCCAGAAACTTCAATTTACTACTTAGTTTTGGACCTAGTTGCAATTCCAATTGTCTTATGGTAAATGGGACCATTATTTGTGATCTAGATTTTCAGTGTTCAAATTGGTATATAACACAGATTTTCAGCTTTCCATATATGAGAGAGTAGAAGGAAGTTAGGGACAGTTCACGTTAGATGCCTCGGTGAACTTTGTCAATGATTTGTTTCCTTTGCTAACTACATTTCTAACACTCCTTCTTTTATTTGAAAAAAAAATATTTTTCTTACATTGAATTCACAGTGAATTTATCCAAAATCAGCCATTAAAATACAGTAAAACCTTGGTTTGTGAGCATAATTTGTTCCGGAAACATGCTTGTAATCCAAACACTTGTGTATCAGAGTGTATTTCCCCATAAGAAATAATAGAAACTCAGATGATTTGTTCCACAATCCAAAAATACTCATATAAAAATGATTACAATACTGTAATATAATACAAAATAATTAAGAAACTATAAAATGTAAAGAAAAATAAACAAATTAACCTGCACTTACCTTTGAAAACCTTTGTGGCTGGTGTGAAGGAGAAAAGAGAGAGGATTATTGTGTAGGATGACTTTCACTATCACTAACTGCTATCTATTGGCTCAATGGAATTTTTTTTCTTTTCATGCAACTTTAACAAGGAACCTGTCCAATGACCTAGAATGAAGCAAAGCATTCCGAAGCTTACTCATGTATGGAAAAGGAAAGGACTGTCCATAGGTGCTTTGAAGTGACAAAAAATATACTAGTGCCAGTTGTGAGCACCTTCCAATGTTCTGAAAAATCACTGATTTCTGCCAAACACTAGCCTGAGACCAAGCATACGAGCATGGGAGATGATCACCCACCCTGTAGAGAGAAAGAGAGAGAGGAACCATTGGCTCAGTCATAATCATGTGACATTTGGTGTCCCATACTTCTCATGTTGCAAAACATCGCTCATTTATCAAGTTAAAATTTATTAGAAATATTAGCTCATCTTGGGGAACATTTGCAGGATAAGTTACTTGCAATCCAAGGTTTTACTGAATATTGCTGTTTGAGACTGGTTAGTTGGCCAACTTTTATTTTTCATTAGAATAATCCAGGAAACCTAGTGTTATCTTTGGAAATAGGAAGGGAAAGATCAAATTTGATCCTTGAATTGTATGTCCAAGTCAAGTTTAATGAGAGGAGACGTTCATAAGCATATCCATCAATGCATTTTCACTTTAAATTCTTTCTACATTTTTCATTGCTTTTAACTTATCAGTTAGTCCATTTTACATTTAACTTGAAGTTTATTTATTTTGAGAGAGAGAGAGCAGAAACGAGTGACAGAGAAAGAGAGAGAGAGAGAGAGAATCCCAAGCAGGCTTCGCATTGTCAGCTTAGAGCCTGATGCAGGGCTTGATCTCATGACTTTACAGTGACTTTACAGATCATGACCTGAGCTGAAATCAAGAGTTGGACGCTTAACTGACTGAGCCATCCTGGTGCCCCTTTGCATTTAACTTAAATGGTGAACTTAGGTAAGAAATAATATAGATTAAGTGAACAAAGTTGTTAGCAATTTTCAATAATATTTATGTAAGAATTATCAAGAAAAGTGTTGAAAGAAGGTCTTACTGTGTAATTGTTTCTTTAAAGTCTCTTAATAAATAAGTCAGTAATTTAATGTTATAACAAATTAAATAATCATCTTCTAGTGCACAGAGTATAATTTGCCATCAAATAATATTTAAATGAGAATCATTTGAATATTTGATCAATCTAAACATACTTGAGCAGCGCCTGGGTGGCTCAGTCGATTAAGTGTCCCACTTCAGTTCAGGTCAGGATCTCACGGTTCGTGGGTTCGAGTCCCACGTCGTGCTCTGTGCTGACAGCTCAGAGCCTGGAGCCTGCTTCAATTCTCTGTCTCCCTCTCTCTCTGCTCCTACCCCCACTCATTCTCTGTCTCTCTCTGTTTCTCAAAAATAAATAAACATTAAAAATTAAAAAATAAATAAACACACTTGAATGTTTTTATAATTTTCCACTGAGGGGAAATGGATTTCATATAAGAACAGATATATATATAATTGTAAACAAGTATGTGACTAGAGTATATTTTCCCCCCCAGGTCTACTTGGAATTGTTAAAAATTCTTTAGTAAGGCATTTGTTTGTAGAAATCAATCCAGAAGACTTTTAAGTTGTCAAAAGGCTTGGGTCTTATTAATAGGAGTTTCAGAGATCTGTTCCCCAGCCAACTATATTATATGTGAGGCTTTATCTTTGGAAATACCGAGAATCCAAAGAGCATTAGAAAGTATTTCCACAATGGGAGAAACAAAAATGAGGTAATAAAAACCAGGAAACATGAATGGTAACAAATGTAGATGTACTTAAAGTGAACAGAAAATAACAGGCATTATTTAATTATGTATTACATGTTACGTAATGTCTGACAAAGTCAAGCAAATGAGCATATTATTTTTAGAGGGCTCAGAGAGAACGTGCTGCTATCAGTTACACTCGTTAAGATAGACTAAATAGCTATGATAGACATTCCATTCTATTTGAACTTTGTGTGAATCCATTAGCATATGTTCTCAAGATGACATTATTCTTGTACTGGATATTTATCTTAGTACCCCTTAAAAGAATTTGCAAAATAGTGTGTCCCTAGGGGCGCCTGGTTGGCTCAGTAGGTTAAGTGTCTGACTTCGGCTCAGGTCATGATCTCACGGTTCGTGGGTTCGAACCCCGCGTCGGGCTCTGTGCTGACAGCTCAGAGCCTGGAGCCTGTTTCAGATTCTGTGTCTCCCTCTCTCTCTCTACTCCTCCCCCACTCGTGCTCTGTCTCTCTGTCTCAAAAATAAATAAACTATAAAAAATTTAAAAAAAAATATTGTGTCCCTAGACAGTTAGTAGAGACCTAAAATTAAGTAGATCTACTATTTACCTTATAATTAAATAGCTCCAAAGGATTTAATTTCTGGCATATTTGTGTATGACATTTAAAAATAGAATAGTTCTATCACTCCTAATTATAATCCAGTGGAATATCAGAATAATAGTGACTTGATACTGTCTGTCATCTATTTAAAAAATACATAAGGGGCACCTGGGTGGCTTAGTCAGATTAGCATCCAACTTCGGCTCAGGTCATGATCTCATGGTTCATGAGTCCAAACCCTGCATCGGACTCTTTGCTGACAGTGCAGAGCCTGGAGCCTGTTTTGGATTCTGTGCCTCCTTCTCTCTCTGTCCTTCTCCTCACTCATGCTCTGTCTATCTCTCAAAAATATATTAACATTAAAAAAAATTTTTTTAAAGCTTTCAAATCAGCAGGAAAAGATTTTGGGACAATGAGCTTAGGGACAAAAATAAAACTAGATCCCTTACTACCACTAAGCAAAAATAAATTCTAGATAGATCAGAACTATGATACACAAAATAAAAAAAAAGAAAATCTTTTCTTTGAATAATCACATTTTAATTATACATATTTCAAATGAATAACTTGCTTCCCAAAGACTTTCCCTGTATTCAGCAATATATATCCAGAACCATAAAAAATGTTTATTCCTGTTGAACAAAAATACTACTTCTGGGGAGAAATCTAAGCTGTCCACAAAGACTTCTGTTTAAGAGAGAGAGAGAGAGAAGGATGCCTTAGTGGCTCAGTCAGTTGGGCGTCCAACTTCAGCTCAGGTCATGATCTCACGATTCGTGGGTTTGAGCCCCGCATCGGGCTCTGTGCTGATAGCTAGCTCAGAGCTTGGAGCCTGTTTCAGATTCTGTGTCTCTCTCTCTGACCCTCCCATGCTCACACTGTCTCCCTCTCTCAGAAATAAATAAAACATTAAAAAAAAATTTAAAGAGAGAGAGAGTGCTTGTGTATATAATTATAAAAAGTCTTGAATTTTAAAAATAAATGTGCAGCCTCAGGGAGATAAACTAATTTTTCTATGTTTAAAGTTCGATGTAGAACTCCCTGAATAGGAATCACCTAGGGCTTATGAAAAAATAGATTTCTAAGTGCCACTGGTGGGTGATTCACCAGAATCAGCCCAAGTGGTCTTTTAAGTACTCTGAAGTTTGAGATCCATTACACTAATGTGTACAATGAATTTTTTTAAACATTAAAAATTATAGTTAGTTTTTTTCCCATAAATGTATACAGGAAGAGAATGTACCTAAATGCTAACAGTGTGTTGTTGGGATTTTTTTAAACTTTTATTTGTAAATTTGATACAGTATTTATTACTTCCATAATTATTAAATGAGTTTTATAGTAAAAAAGATTTACTCTAAGAATACTGTAAGAATCATCTGGGCGAAGGGATATTCCACAACTGTAAAAATTTATAATGGGTTAAATCTTATTTTTATTTGCAACTTATGTCAAGTAGCAGTTACTAGTAGCTGTATCAGTTTTTTACTTTTTCTTTCTTTTTTAATTTGGTTGTTTATTTTGAGAGAGCAGAGGAGGGCTAGAGAGAAGGGGAGAGAGAGAATCCCAAGCAGGCTTTACACCCTGCACTGAGCCTGACATGGGACCCAATCTCACAACCATGAGATCACGACCTGAGCTGAAGTCAAGAATCAGGTGCTTAACCAACTCAGCCACCCAGATGCCCTGTATCAGTTTTGGAGTGAATGTGTTGCCAGCCACAGCATTTGAGGCCAGGTCTCATTGCTGAAGAGGGTCATTCAAATGAATTTCTCAGGTAATTTCTATCAGTCAACTTTGGTAAGTTTCCTGTATAACTAACTATAAGGAAAGTATAGTAATTTTATCCTTGCTAAGTAGAATATATGTTGATGTCAGAAATCGGGGCCAAATTGTCATTTTTAATGAGCCAGTTTCTTTTGATTTAAAACCTGTCTTTTGCCTGTTTTTCTCTTGAGTTGGTAGGTTTTTAAAATTATTTTTAAATGAATTTTGAGAAACCTTTATATTTTGTATGAGAATTGTCTCTATTGGGTAGATTCACCAAAAAATATGTTTGTATATGTATCAACCTTTTAATTTATCTTTTAACTTTCCTTAGGGTGGTTTTAGTAAAGTAGCATTCTTATTTTTTATTGAATTTATTAGTCCTTTAAAGTATACCATCTATGTCTTGTTTAATAAATCTTTCCCTAACTTGAAGTTGTAAGGATAATTCAAAATAAAACTTTGCCTTTCATGTTTTTGCCATTCATTTATCAGGAATTAAGTTTTGAATGTGATATTAGTTTGAAATATTTCACTTTAAGCTGTTGTATTTCAATATTTAAAAAGTACTGTGTAATTAAGAACAAACAACAAAAAAGTAACATACCAAAGTAAGTGTTCCTTCTGTTTGTGATTCTTGATTTCTTTTTCTCTTCTAAAAATTAGACTTTTTTACTTTTAGTGTAGTCTTTAAAATGTTTAGCTCCCTAGGTTATTATTTAGCCTCATAATTTTCTTGGCAATTTTAACCAATTTTAAAAACACTGTTGTGCTCTTTAAGAAAATTTTGAGATGATTTTTTTCCTGCTGAAACTAGAGTTTAAGGGGCACCTGGGTTACTCAACTCTTAGTTTCAGCTTAGGTCACGATCTCACATTTTATGCAAGATTGAGCCTGGGTCAGGCTCTCTGCTAACAGCATGGAGCCTGCTTGGGATTCTCTCTCTCCCCTCTCTCTCTGTCCCTCCCCTGCTCATGTGCATGCACTCAATTAATCTCTCTCTCTAAAAATAAATAAATAAACTTTATTATTAAAAAAAGAAAATGATCTTATAGTTGTAAGATCAAGCGCCTCTTTGGGATCTGGACTGGGTGTTAGAGCCTGCTTAAGATTCTTTCTCACCCTCTCCTTTAGATCCTCTTCCCCTAATAAAAAATAAAATAAAGGGGTGCCTGAGTGGCTCAGTTTGTTAAGAGTCCTACTCTTGATTTCTGCTCAGGCCATTATCTCATAGGGTCATGGGATTGAACCCCAAGTGGGGCTCCACACTGAGCATGTAGAGATTCTCTGCTTAAGATCCTCTCTCTCTCTCTTTCTCTCTCTCAAAACAAAATAAAATGAATAAAAAATCTTAAGAAGTTGAAATTAGGGGCGCCTGGGTGGCTCAGTCAGTTAAGCATCCAACTTTGACTCAGGTCATGATCTCACGGTTCATTAGTTCAAACCCTACATCAGGCTCTGTGCTGACAGCTCAGAACCTGGAGCCTCCTTCAGATTCTGTGTATCCCTCTCTCTCTACCCCTTGTCTGCTTGTATACTGTCTCTCTCTCTCAAAAATAAACTATTTTTAAAAAATTAAAAAAATAATTTGAAATTAAAAACAAAAACAAAACCTAGAGTTGAAGACTACCATGAATTTTTTACATGCTATTAAACGTGACTTTCTTAGCAGAAGTTAAATTAGAGGCACCTGATACAGTAAAGAAACTGGACTAGCAAAACAAAGAAGGTAGAATTATTACCTCTTTTAAGCATGTTTTTGATAGTCATGAAATAAATGTGGGGTTTTTTTTTAGCGTACATAGATGCTGTTTAATATACAAAAGTTAATTGAATGAGAGTATGTTTTGTGATTTGTTAAAATGTACGGTTGACGGGTTCTCCACATCCTCAAGAATGCTCTGTTTCTAGGGGCCCTGCCAGAGCAAGAACCATGGCTTACTTTGGGGAGGGGAAAGGGCCCATCCACGTGGACAATGTGAAGTGCACAGGCAATGAGCGTTCCCTAGCTGACTGTATCAAACAAGATATTGGAAGACATAACTGCCGCCACAGTGAAGATGCAGGAGTTATTTGTGATTATTTTGGCAAGAAGGCAACAGGTAACAGTCATAAAGGTAAGTCATTTTCCAGGGCCTGCTGTACAAGTCAAAGAGCACTCTTCACTTCATTAGGATACACAGTACTTTGATAACAAAAAGCCTCTTCATAAGATTATATATATAAACCCTGGTTCCTGGCACTTGTAGTTAGAGGCAGCGGTTCCTGACAAACTTGACTCCATGAGGCTTACAGAGAGAGTAGAGCTCAGGGGCAAGAGTGGATGTACAGGAGTTTAGAATCTCTGGCATTGTGCCCTTTCCACATCCTCAGCCATTTCTGTACCAGTCCTTCTCTGGATGTAATAAAACTATCAAACTTGTCAGTATCCTTGAAGATTTAGAATTGATATTTACTTCGTAAAGAGAAGGCCAGAAATGAAAATTTAAAGATACGGCATAGAAAGGAACTTCTTCCACTCTTACTAATATTTTAAACAACAGAGATACTTTTAAAAGTGATTGCAAGAAGAAAATGATCTTTCGTAGATTTTATTCTCTGAAATTTAAAAATATAAGGGAAATGAGAATCTTTCAGTATAACATAGTAATAGATGTTTTATACTTAAATAGAAAGGTCCTTGAAAGCTGAGTGTAACTTTTATGAAACAAATACTGCTTTATTTTTTTTTTGTTTCTTTTTTTAAAATTTTATTTTTTAATTTATTTTATTTTATTATTATTATTTTTTTTTACAACTAGTTTATTGTCAAATTAGTTTCCACATAACACTCAGTGCTCATCACAAGTGTCCTCCTCCATGCCCATCCCCCCTCCCCCCCCATCCATCAGTCCTCAGTTTTTGTCAGCATTCAAGAGTCTCTCATGGTTTGCCTCTCTCCCTTTCCCCCACCATTTCTGCCCTTCTTCTCCTCCTTGTTCCTCCATCAAGTTCCTCCTAATCCTCCTATACGTGCAAACATATGATATTAGTCCTTCTCTGCCTGACTTATTTCGCTCAGCATAACACCCTCAAGGTCCATCCATGTTGCTACACATGGCCAGATTTCATGCTTTCTCATTGCCATGTAGTATTCCATGGTATAGATAAACCACATCTTCTTGATCCATTCATCTGTTGATGGACACTTAGGCTCTTTCCATGTTTTAGCTATTGTGGAGAGTGCTGCTATGAACATTGGGGTACATGTGCTCCTATGCCTCAGCATTTCTGTATCCCTTGGGTAAATTCCTAGCAGTGCTATTGCTGGGTCATAGGGGAGTTCTATTGTTAGTTTCCTGAGGAACCTCCACACTGTTTTCCAGAGGGGCTGTACCAGTTTACATTCCCACCAACAGTGTAGGAGGGTGCCCGTTTCTCCACATCCTCGCCAGCATCTAGAGTTCTCTGATTTGCTCATTTTAGCCACTCTGACTGGCGTGAGGTGGTATCTCAGTGTGGTTTTGATTTGTATTTCCCTGATGAGGAGGGATGCTGAGCATCGTTTCATGTGTCTGTTGGCCATCTGGATGTCCTCTTTGGAGAAGTGTCTGTTCATGTCTTCTGCCCATTTCTTCACTGGGTTGTTTGTTTTTCGGGCGTGTAGTTTGGTGAGTTCCTTATAGATTCTGGATATTAACCCTTTATCTGATATGTCATTTGCAACTATCTTTTCCCATTCCGTTGGTTGCCTATTAATTTTCTGGGTTGTTTCCTTGGCTGTGCAGAAGCCTTTAATCTTGATGAGGTCCCAATCATTTATTTTTGCTCTTGATTCCCTTGCTTTGGGGGATGTGTCCAGTAAGAAGTTGCTGCGGTGGAGGTCAAGGAGGTTGTTTCCTGCTTTCTCCTCTAGGGTGTTGATAGTTTCCTGTCTCACTTCTTACACCATGCACAAAAATAAACTCAAAATGGATAAAGGACCTGAAGGTGAGACAGGAAACTATCAAAACAAATACTGCTTTAAATGAATAAAGAAGTAGCAATTTTGTAGAAAACTACGGTTACATTTTATGAATAGAACAATCATCTCTTTATGTGTATTGAAAGCTCAGAGTTTTGATACATTGGATTTTCTGAAAAGTAGGTTTGTTTATATTTAAGCATTCTCTTTCTCTAACATCTATTCATTGCTAAAGACAATGCAAAAATAAACTGGATGTTGTCAATATGATTCTTCGCTGTCTGATGAGCTTTTGAGTGTGAAGAGTACTTACAGCATTTTGTGCTTTGTTTTTTTATACACATACATGGACACACATAAGTGGCTTGCTAAGTCAGATATTTAATATTATTAAATAGTATACTTGTCTATAAGTATTAATTATAACTTATTAAATTCCCTTCAGTAATTTAAACTACAGCTAAAACTTGAGTGTATTAATTCTTTAGATTATGTTAAATTTGTTAAGTGGTAGAAAAACATAAAAATTCAATGATTGTAAGATGTTTGTACTGTATTCCCATGTAAACCTACTATAAAATATGAAATACCATATTTATTTATTTATTAATTATACATTTGTTTTTATAACTTCCTAGAGTTGTAACAACACTCATTTGGATACCTTTGAATGGTTCCAGTGCTAATATACCTCAGATAAAAAGATTTCATCTTATGGGCACTGGGTGGCTCAGTCAGTTAAGAGTCTGATAATTGATTTCGGTTCAGGTCATGATCTCACAGTTCATGAGATCAAGCCCACATCAGGTTTCACAGTGCAGAGCCTGCTTGGGATTCTCTCTCTCTGCCCTGCCTGCACACTCTCTCCATTCCAAATAAATAAATAAGCTTAAAAAAATATTTCTTCTTAAACCAGCTGGATTACATAATTTGGTTTGTTAACCTATTGATTTTGTATTGAGGCTCAAGACCTAGTGACTTCTATAAGGGGACTGAAACTCAAGGCATTTGTTATTGGTCATCTGATGGATTCCTTTGATAAATTAACATAATTTTGCTTAAAATATATTTTTTGTAACAGTGTATTTTATGGCTTAATAGATTTTACATTTTCTCAATCTGGTACTTTGCCCCAGAATGATGTAAACTTTCAGTTTTGCTTGCTCAGTATTACATCATTCTTTATCTTGGCCTTATATACATTGACCTGACTTGGAGAATTATTTGAAACTTATGTTTTTCTAATATCTTATAATTTGCTTTGTCATCTAGAGGACTCATATCCTAAGAGATGAGAATTAAAGTTTGACAGCTTGCCTCTGAGATCATTTGGCAAATTAATGATCTTGGTACACATTGTTGAACTTCTTTCTCCATGAAGAAATAACTAGGGCTGATCCCCTACTGAGCTCACTTCCACCTGGTTATTATGGGAGAATATGAGTGTGGACTAGATTTTCATGCTCTTGGCACAATTCCCAGCCTTCTCTTCTTACGCAGATAGAAAAACATTGTCTATCTATACTTTATACACATGTACTTACCCAGAGAAACAAAATGCCCCTATAGGGATTCCCCTCCTAAAATTATTTTTAAAATAGCTATACTTTATTTTATTTACTTTTATTTACTATGTATACCACCTTTTCATATATTTTAGTTCTTATTTCTTTTTTATGCTCTTGTGAGTGTCTGTTATCTTGGGAAGTTTGACTGTATTTCCTAGAATGCCATTTAGATTGTTTAGTAAAGTCTTTCCATATATAATATGCTATAAGCATAAATATATGTGTAAATGTAGATCAGAGTCCCATTCTGGAAATATGCTTTGTTCATCTGAGTTACAGTTTGTATACATAGCCTGAAAGAGTGTTGTATGTGAAAAGCAAGTTTACACCTGTACTGCCTTTGCACTTCCCCTGTTTAATGTTGCTGCACTCCGAAACAGTCTCTTTAAGCAGCTGAGAGGGAGTTGTAGGCACCTGTGGGATGATATGCTGGACAGGGTCACAGCCGGATGTGGGAAACCTCATTTATCAAATTCCTCATCTACTTGTGAATTCTTGTTGCCTTGGCTAAATGAGAAGACTTTTCATTAAAAAAAATCTTTTTAATGTTTATTTTGAGAGAGAGAGAGAACGAGCAGGGGAAGGGTAGAGAGAGAGAAGGAGACACAGAATCCGAAGCAGGTCCAGGCTCTGAGCTGTCAGCACAGAGCCCAATGTGGGGCTTGAGCCCACGAACCATGAGATCATGACCTGAGCTGAGGTCGGTCACTTAACTGACTGAGCCACCCAGGTGCCCCGACTTTTAATTTTTATTATAAGAGAAGGCATCCTATACTTTGAGGAGAAAAGACATTTTAAAATAGAGAAGGAAACGTCAGGAGACTGTGTCACTTGTGCCTTTACACCACTATCAGCAATATGACAGTCTGATTAATAACCTATGTCTGCTTCAGAATCCCTCTCATCTGTTTGTGGTTTGAGATTACTGCACCGTCGGCAGAAGCGGATCATTGGTGGGAAAAATTCTTTAAGGTAAAAGGCCCTTCACAGGACATTTTTCATATTACAGAACTATTTATGCACCTACAATGTTACAAATTGGTGGGTTTTCTACTATGATATACGGGATTTATTTTACTTACTTAATTCCCTAAATTAAATCCAGATTACACATTTTTTTGACCTACATTTACTTTATATAGACCATATTCTTAGATCACTACCCCCTGATTTATAAAATAGATATGTTGCTGACAAATTATGTGGTCAAAACTCACTAACAGGAGGTCTGAAAAAAATATGTAACTACAAGATTCATTTAATTTAGAATGTATTTGTTTTGGACTGGACTCTTTTTAATCTAATTTTTTTATTTGTTGTATTTACTGATAGAAATCCAGTACTTTGCTTATGAAATACTTCTTCAGGCTACTTAGGTGAGGTAGTGAGGAGAGAAAGTACGCTTCAAGCAATGAAATATAGAGATGACTGGATTTGTTTCCACGAGTGTCAGAGGTGGGTGGGATGCATACAAATGTCCATAAGCAGATCTTCAGCATGGTCTGCCCCGGGTTTTGGGGGCACTGTTTTCAAAGTAGGAAGAGACCTTACCTCCAGGGTCCCTTCTAGGCTGCTCTCCTCCCACCAGCAATCCTTCCAGTCACTTTCTTAATGGATGCTTTTCTTTGCTTTTCACTTATATGGACTTATGTGGCTTACTTTCTTCTTAGGGGTGGTTGGCCTTGGCAAGTGTCCCTCCGGCTTAAGTCGTCCCATGGAGATGGCAGGCTCCTTTGTGGGGCCACGCTGTTGAGTAGCTGCTGGGTCCTTACGGCAGCTCACTGCTTCAAGAGGTACGTGTCCACCTTTCTAAATAAGTCCTTTGGGCTCTTATTTGACAGTTCTTCCAATCCCTTCCTGCTCCATAGCCTACCAGAAACTTGGGGTGACAGAGCCGGGCTACTGATCTTCTTTACCTGTGCCAATGGCACCGTGGAAGCAGGGGAGGTAACGGAAGGAGCAAAGAGAGCCCTCAGGAAGCTACTTCCTACCCCGGTGTTAAAGCAAACTCTATATTTGGGGGGAAGAGAAGATGCATTTTGGGAGGGGAGGCAGCTCTGTTAGCACTTCCCTCAAGAACTTATCTGAGGGTGAAATCATATCCCAGTAGACCAAGAAGAGATCTCAGATTATCCAGTTATGAATGCTAAGAGTAGGGAGTGCAGTTTTCATTGGTTTTTGATCCATTGGGTTGGGTCTTAGTGTTTTGTGTCTTTTAGATTTCTCTATTTGTACCTTCTAGAAAGTCCAGGTTGCATCCTGATTATTTCCTCATCTCCCAAACACTTTATCAGTCCAATCTGAAGTCTTCCCAGTTGAGAGGGGAGAAAGTTGGTGTGCCAGAGTCACACTGCTCATGGTGGCAGCGTCTGCACTAGGACTTGGCTCTCCTTTGTTCTGGTCATGTGTTCTTTCGCGGGCCTGGCTAATGGATTCTGGGACTTAAAAATGTATACCAATCCTTGGGAAAATATTGGTAATTAAGGAAGCAAGGTGATACAGGAGTTTCATTCTATAATTTTGTGTATTTGAAAATGGTCATAATAAAAAGTCTTATATAAAATGTATAACATGTCATTGAAAATTTCTTTTTTTTAAATTTTGTTTAATGTTTTATTATTTCTGGGAGAGAGAGAGACAGCATGAATAGGGGAGGGTCAGAGAGAGAGGGAGACACAGAATCTGAAGCAGGCTCCAGGCTCTGAGCTAGCTGTCAGCACAGAGCCCGATGCGGGGCTCGAACCCACGAATCGTGAGATCATGACCTGTGCTGAAGTCGGACGCTTAACCAACTGAGCCACCCAGGTGCCCCTATTTTATATTTTTCCATATGTGACACAAGTCTTCACTATATATTTACAATTTATCCATATAGATTTTGTTCACTTTAACCGCCATGTGAATTTTAACTTCTACTATAAGGCTAAGTCACAGTTTATTTATTCTCCTACTAATGGATAATTAGCTGATTTCCATTCTTTCACAATGGAAAAACAATGCTGTAATAGACATCCATTGTATGTCTCATTGAGTACATATATGTGGGAGCATTCTGCTAGAGTATGGGCACAATTCAGTTTCACTCAGCACTATTAATTTATTTTCTAAAGCAGTTGCATCCATTTATATCATGGCAGTGGGCAAGTTCATTTCCTCAAATCTCTACTTCAACTTGATACTATCTATGAACATTTTTAATTTTTGCCAATCTTAGACTTTTTGGATTTCTTTTTAGTTCCATTTCCCTGATTAGTGGCTTCCTCTTTCATGAATTCTTTGTTTATATTTTTTGCTAATTTTTCTATTGGATTGTCTTTTTGTAACAGATTTAAAAATTTTGTTCTGTGTACAGAGCATCTGTTGTTATGTGTTACAAATACCTTTTCTCAATCTGGGGTTGTGTCCTGTTACTTGCTTAAGATCTTTCTCTTAAGAAGATGTTTTAATTTTAATGTTCAAATGTGTCAATTTTTTAAGTTTGATAAAAGTTTTTATATTTTATTTAAAATATCCTTTCCTAGCCCCAAATAATGAAGATATTATCTTAATTCTTCATTAAGAAAATTTATAATTTTGTTCTTCATGTTTAAGTTTTTAATCTGTTTACTGTTTATTTTTATATGTATAGTATGAAAAAAGAGCTTCATTATATACTTTCATAGATAATTTACCAGAACTTTTTATTGAACATTACATTGTTTTAAAAAAAATTTTAAATATTTTTTAATCTGATAATGGAGATTTATTTTTTCTTTTTCTTCTTTTTTTAATTTAAATCTTAGTTAGTTATAAACATTCTTTACCCAATGATTTCAAAATTGTCAATTATGTTGTATGTCGAGTTCTCATATATCTTTGTGTCTAGGATCTCTGTTCATTTCCTCTTATCTATTTGATAGATATTTATGGAGTAATCTTCCATTTGTAAAGTGTTCAGAGGACATACATATTTATATTTTACATAGCCTTTGTCATTTCTGGGATAATAACTGAGTTTGAGAGTTCAACTCTATATCCATGTGTTACATGAACAGCAGAGACAATAATAATTATATTCATTCATTAACTGAACAGAAATTTAATATTCCTAGCAATATGCCATAGGATATAGTGGAGAGAAGACAGATAAGGATCACTGCTATGATAAGAGTTTTCAATGTAGCTATAGGAATCCAGAGGAGGGAAACATTTATATTGCTGATATGATAGTATCAAAAAAGGTTGAGGCATAATTTTTTTTTAATATTTTTATTTATTTCTAGGAGAGAGAGAGAGAGAGAGAGAGACAGTGTGAGCAGGGGAGGGTCAGAGAGAGAGGGAGTCACAGACTGAAACAGGCTCCAGGCTCTGAGCTGGCAGTCAGCACAGAGCCCAACGCGGGACTCGAACCCACGAACCGCGAGATCATGACCTAAGCGAAAGTCGGACGCTTAACCGACTAAGCCACCCAGGTGCCCCTGAGGCATAATTTTTAAGGTGTGGTTGTCCACCATAGTATTAGATACATTTAGCTTGTTAAAACTCCAGATTCCTAGGATTCTACTCCAGACCTAAATCTTTGGAGCCAAGCCTCAGGAGTAGGCATTTTAATCAAGCATCTCTGATGATCCTTCTGAATACTAAAGGTTAAGACCCACTTGCCTAGTGGATAAAACAGAATATTATCTGGATGTTTGAAGAATGATGATGAGGAAGAATATAATGGAGCTGGTAGAATAGTTACCCATGTCCTATTCAACATACTAATCACTGAACTGAAAAAGGACACTAATGGTAAATTAATTATATTTTTGGATGCAATAATATTGGAAGGGACACATTTTGGAAGATAGGATCCATAATGGGAAAAGATCTTGATAGGTCGACTCTAATGAGCAGTGTGGAATAAGAAGGAAGTAAAACGCTGACTTTAGTTCCAGTAAATGTGGCTTAAATGTAGCACAAGTGAAAATGACCGCATGGGTTTTAGTGTCCTGAAACCTTAATACAAGTCAGTGATATAATACAGTTGCCCACAAAGTGAATCAGTTTTGGGCAACACTGAAAGAATAGTGTCAAGGCAAAGTAGCGATGAGCCTTGCTATTCTTACTGTGCTCAAGTTATTGTTAGAAAAACATTGTAACTATCAAACAGAGAGAGCTGGGCTCAGTTCTCGGTGCCACATCATGAAAAAATGACATGGTGCACCAGGGAAGGCAAATAGAGAGGTGAGATTGTGTGGAACCAGATTAGATTTGTTACCTGTTGCTTCAGATACTACAGATGTTAATGGGAGAAAAGATAATTTTCATTTTAACCAAAGAGTGGTTTATTTTTTTTTTACTTAATACTTGGACAATTCAAAGATGGAATGGGCTGTATGTGGGAGGAAGAATAAGTTCTTTTATGAAGTGTGTTCAAGTACAGAGGTTGTATTCATGGATTGGTAGAAGCTGGGCTGGATAACCATCTAATGTTGAGAGAATAGTGGGAAAGAAGCATGGGACATATTTGAACAATGGCAGTTATTAGCTAGGATAGTGATCTGGAGTTTTGGTAGTAGACTTACAGTAGAGAAGCAGGAAAGACCCAGGGGCATCTGGGTGGCTCAGTCAGTTAAGTATCCAACTCTTGATTTTACCTCATGTGATAATCTCATGTTTCGTGAGATTGAGCCCCACATTGGGCTCTGCACTGACAATGAAGAGCCTTCTGGGATTCTCTCTCTCTCTCTCTGTCTGCCCCTCCCCTCACTCACACACTCTGTCAAAAATAAATAAGTAAACATTAAAGAGAGAGAGAGAGAGAAGCAGGAAAGGTCTGGAATGCCAGGATACTGAATTTCTGTTTCATTCACTAGGTGGTAGGAAACCCCTAAAGGTTTTGAGCCTTGAAATATGATCAAAGAGGGGTTTTAAGATGAGTCATTTGGAGATATATAGGATCGATCTTAGGATGTAAAGCAAAATTATTAATCCAGGTGTCTGAATAAGCTTCAAATTCAATGAAAAGTTTGCATATATGCTTCTGGAGTGACTCCAATTGATCCGTGTTACCAGTGATTAATACTCACTATGGTAGGAACTGAAAGGAGACTATTTGTAATAGAAGATGAAAAAGAAAAGGAGGGAGGGAAGGTAGAGTCATGGTGATAAAAATCAGTATGACTGGGTACTGTGTAACAGGAGACTTGGATCTGGCCATTGAGAACAAGGTCACAGTTCTTCAATTTTAACTGTTTAATTTTGTGAAAACTATTTAGCTTCTCGGAGCCTCAGTTTTCCCACTCATAAAATGAAGGCAATAACATTCCACAGTGAGGAACAAATGACCTGCTAAATTTTTGAAAGTATTATATAAACCGTAAAATTCAAAACAAATGTTGACTGTTATTATGCTGGGGTTCCAAAAGAGAATCAAAGATTATTATTATCAAAAGTAGGAAATTCTGAGTGATTCATTCCACTGATCACTGGAAAAGAATAAGGTAGGAAACTGCAAGGAACCTGGAGAAGCCTGGCTTAGGGTTTAGAGTTTAGGCAAAATAATTCAGTAGGCTCAGTTTAGATTATCCTCTTATTCTAGATGCTTTGTCTTTCAAGTCTCTGCTACAAGTTATAGACTTCAGGGTTCAAGGCTTAAAGTATTAAGTAGTAAATTACCCAACAATTCCACAGGAGTTGAGCACTTTGATCTCACTTTTGGGTTCCTATAAAGTCTTCCTTCCTTCCTTCCTTCCTTCCTTCCTTCCTTCCTTCCTTCCTTCCTTCCTTTCTCTCATTTTTCCGTTTTTTCTTTCTTCTTCCTTTTTTCTTTACACATGTTTGAGTTGTTTGTTTACATGTCATTATTCCTCCTCTGGCCTGCTCCTTCTAGATTATTGCTTAAAGTCAGTAATCATCTCCTTTCTGTTTATAAACTGAGTGTCTAGTATATTACTTGGCACATAGGAGATACTCCTAAATGGTTGTTGCATGATGAAAGTGAGGGCTCAGTTGCCAGATAGTGGATATATTTAAGAATGTTGGACTCTTTGGAGAATGGTGGTATTTTAAACCTGGGTCAACAGATAATTCCTTCCATATGTCATTTCTGAATTTCTTCCCTTTATCTGCACAGTAGAATGTAAAGACAGTTGATTAAAAAGCAGAGGAGCATATTATGATATGCAGCATTTTGATGTGTTTTAGATATAATTCAAGATTCTTTTAATGTGTGTAGGAGAAAATTGTCTTGCAAATGTGTTTTATATCCATCTGCCTTGGTCTGTAACCTTTACCAGATTTCATAGACTTCCTGTTTTGAAGTGCCTAAGGAGCTACAGCTCACATCTTTATTGCAGTGAGCTTATTAAAAGGCATAAGGACAGTTACTAGTGATTAGAATAAGCTCCAAATTTTGTTTTCTTCTGGGTTCAGGGACTTTGGATTGAAAACAACCCTCCTTTAATCATCAGGAACTGTGAAATTTGCAGAAATAGATTTCCTCTGGAATTGCAGAGACTGCAATATAGAAGTGATATTGTCAGATTCTGAGAGGTTACCTTCCTTTTAGATTTCTTGGGAGTCTAATTTAAGGTCTACTGGTAGGGGAGTATTTGTTTTTTAATACTTATTTAGTTTTGGGAGAGAGAAGGGGGAGGGGGATAGAGAGAAGGAGACACAGAATCCGATTTTAGTATATGTGCTGCCGAAGCGAGCACTGGAGACACAGAATCCGAAGCAGGCTCTAGGCTCTGAGCTGTCAACACAGAGCATGATGCAGGGCTTGAACTCACGAACCGTGAAATCATGACCTGAGCTGAAGTCAGATGCTTAACTGACTGAGCCACCCAGGTGCCCCAGGAATATTTTGGAATTAGCTCATACTCCTGTTTTTTATTTGTATCTCTGCTGCTTCTGTAACTACTGGACTTCTGTATATTCCATATAATGTTTTCTTGTTCATCAAGCCTTCTTTGGTGCCTAATCCTTGCAGTAACGATATAGGCCTGTGCTCTTTAACACCTATTTCTGAATAAGGCCTAGATTGCTGTTCCCATCTGTATTATTTTATACTATGGGATGACAGCTCTTTATGTTTCTTTGTTTTGCCGTTGTAGTCATTATATAATCCTCATATCTGAACAATCTAAGAATGTTGAGATCAGAATGCAGTTACTTTAGATGCACTATCCTGTTACATTCATTTTATATAGTCTCTTTGCATGATAAAGGTACTTTATTGTTAGCCTGACAGTTCTAGTAATCAAATTCTAATTCGTTTGTAACTTTCACATGTTGTGATATGTTCCAAACACTTTTTTTAATGCTGGCACAAAAACTGAGGTAATTGGTGAATCACCATTTAAAGGTCTTCTATCTCATTCTTCGTATTTTCCCTAGTGTTAATGCAATACAGACCTTGGAATACAATATCCTGTTGGCATTTTGAAGTGGAAACTTGGGACAAATCAAGTGTTTTCAGAGTTCCTATGAATCTTACATGATATAAATTGCTTGCTTTTGATATTTTCTGCTCTAAATTATGAGTATCATGAAATGGCCTTCTATGGTGCTGCAGAAATATAACTGAGAGAAAAATTACTGAGTATTATACTAATTACTTTTAGTTGTTTGTTCTGGAAACAAACATCATTTTGGAGGGAAGAATGTACCCAAGTCAAGGACTCTCTTTTTTCTGTGATTCTATTGCAAATTTGATTTGATCAAGCATATAGCTTTATCTAATTTTATCTTTGAGTTTTTTGCCTCAAAACGCTATAGCAGCTGGAAATTGTTAAAGATTGTTGCTCTGAAAATTAGAAATGTTTAGATCTTTGTAATTACAAAGATGAGGCACAGAGGTAATGGAGTCATGTTTTAAAGACACAAAGTATCAGGTGCTTAGCATATGCTTCATCATGACCTAGCATCTAATAGAGTTCATTAAGAACATGCTCTTTGGTAGTATACCTAATACTGTCAATCATGCTAAAACCATTCCCTGAATACACACACACACACACACACACACACACACACACACACACGACAGTGCAAGGTTCTACAGAGGCTTCTAAGCAACTGTAATCATTTATACAAGCAACTTTAGTCAGTCACTGTATTTTATTTTTATTTATTTATTTCAAGAGAGAGAGAATGTGTGTGTGCATGTGTGTGTCTGTGCGTGCATACACACATGTGTAGAGAAGGGGCAGAGAGAGGGAGAGAGAGAATCCCAAGCAAACTCCACGCTGTCAGCACAGAGCTCGACCTGGGGCTTGATCTTATGAACATGAGATGAAAAACTGAGCTGAAATCAAGAGTCAGAGACTTAACTGACAGCTACCGAGGTGCCCCAACTCTTCTATTTTTAATTCAAGTAACTTTTTGTTCTTTATTGTAACTACAGAATCTCAGAAAAATGAGGACATCGGATTTGACTAAACTGCTGTGTTTCAGGTCCTTTCTTGCTCAAGCTTGTCTGGTAATTTCATCCAATATTTATTTGAGGGGTAGTTGAGGGCATTTCAGCAAAGCAAACAACTGAATGGTGTGTCCGCCAAAACCTGCAATGTTTGCTTTAGAAGCAGTTTTGAATATAACAAAGTTTGTCTAAGTAATAAAAGCTTGACTAAGTTTTTATGTTGAAAAAAAAAGTTTCCTTGATACGTTTTCTGGAGAAGCCTAGAACTATAGTAAATGTTTTCAAAATCCACAATCGTATTGGGAACCTCAGCCAAAGTGTTATCCCTGAAGTATAAGAGAGGTGACAGTAGAAGACAAATATTTGGTTAGCAAACTAATCCAGTCTTCTTTTGGATGCTCTTCAAATTCCAAGCATGTGATCATGTCTAAGAATAATCGGAGTGAAAGGAGCATGGGAATCACTGCTTAGGTTTTGCTGGTCCATTTCCTTAAATCAGGACAACTTTAAGAATGTAGGTACTAATAAAGGGATTCATTTGACAAGAATGTGTTTTTTTTCCCCCCTTCTAGTCAGGTATATATTTTATTTTTATTTTCAGTTTAATATCAACTCCTGATTGGTGAGGATACTAATTCTGGAGTACTTTCAAAACTATTGGCTGAAATCTGCTTGATTTGAGGACACAGAATACATACGGAACATGTGTAGGATTTGGGGTTTTGATACCTTTATGTAATCTCTTACAACGCTCACTTCACTTTGAGATTCTGGACATGCAGGGGCAGGAGTTATCACTATGCCTTTAAGTCTTGGGTATAGTGCTTCTCAAGTCTGTGAATTAGAATCACCTATCATTCTACATCAGCCCTATTAATTTAATATTCTCAGAGATTGTGTGACCTAGACATTTATATTTTTAAAAGTGGTACAGGTGCTTCTGGTAAACAGCCAGCATTTAACAAGAACATTAGATATTTGGGGGCTTTCAAAAACTTCAGTGATGGTGTTGTTATGAGAACTGGTAAGAAGCTGACTCTGATTTCAGTAAGTTAGGGATGACAGTATTATGTATGTGGATGTGGATGCCTTTGAAAAGTTGTTTTACATTAAGACTTTTTTCTCTGTGCCAAGCACTTTGCTTAGTGTTGAAGATACGAAAGTGAGAGTAGCATGGTCCTTACAATTAAGGAGCCTTTACTTGGGGAGACCTAACGTCTTAATTTGTCTTAGAAACTGTTAAAAATGCTCTGAGAGTGCTAGTGGGAGTGTTCAAAGGCAGGATTGGTCAGTTGACGGGCAGGGCAGGAAGAGCTTCATGTGAGGTTCTGGACTTAAGACTTGAGTGATAAAAATCAGCTTTTGCCACTTTTGCCACGTTGGATGGGCAGTGGGGGATGATACTGCAAATAGTTTGAATAAAAACTGGTCTGTGGGACACCTCTTCAAGCAGCTAAAATGACAGGGTCACGGAGACCAGGCTGGTATCAGGTAGGTAAGAGCCATTCTTGGATGAATTTGCATATCATTTAAGGAATTTGAACTTTATTGTGTAGATTGTGGAGAACTCTTGAAGGGTATATAGAAGAGTAGTTCTATTGTCGGATAGAAACTTCACTCTGGCTGCAGTGTGAAGGAGGGACTGAAAAAGTTACAACTTGAAGCAGCAAGGCCATTGGACAAGACTATGCAGCAGTCCAGGAATGAAGTGACACATTAAGGCAAGACTGCACAAGACTTTAACACTTGGGTATTTTAAAACAAAATTTCCTTGTTACAGTAATGTCCTATTTCTTTGTTTACTGTCTGAAGACCCAATTTTCAGATAATGTAGAATATATTTATACAGTTAGTTTAGATACAAGGATTATTTTAGTGAAGTGTCACAGCTCTCTTTCAAAGAGTGGAAAAATATTGTTGCAGTGACTTTCTTTTCCTGGTTCAACAGTACTGTAATTATCTGAAAGGATATAAAAAGTTCACACATGAAGGGAATGCCTCATAATCCAGGCTTAAAAATTATAAACAATGTAATAAACAATGTAAGAGACTACATTGAAGAGATATAATAAAATAGAATGCTTAGTTTATGCCAAACTATTTCTCTAAACCAATGTGGTCTATTAGAAATACAATGTGAGCCACAAATGTGATTTTCCTAGTAACCACATTAAAAGATAAAAAAATCCAGACAGGTGGAATTAATTTTTATATTTTATTTAACTTGATATATCCAAAATATCATTGCAAAATATCTATAGAGACAATATATCTAGTATTTTTTTCATATCACATATTCAAAATCCACTGCACATTTTATACTTTTAGCATATTTTAGTTCAAACCAACCACATTTCAAGTACATGTGGCTACTGGCTACTGTACTGGACAGCAAAGCTCAAGACACTTTCTTCAATTCCATTCTAAAGATATATGGAAACATTTCAGCAGCACTTTCAAGGATGCATTAGCAATTATTCTTTTCAGAAAGGTGTTAAATCACTTGAAGTTTTACTTTAAAACCAGAATACATTAATTAGGCATCCTGAATTCTTAAAAAATGTTTATGTTTTAGGGGCGCCTGGGTGGCTTAGTCGGTTAAGTGTCCGACTTTCGCTTGGGTCATGATCTCGCGGTTCGTGGGTTCAAGCCCCGCGTCGGGCTCTGTGCTGACTGCCAGCTCAGAGCCTGGAGCTTGTTTCAGTCTGTGACTCCCTCTCTCTCTGACCCTCCCCTGCTCACGCTGTCTCTCTCTCTCTCCTAGAAATAAATAAAACATTAAAAAAAATTAAAAAAAATGTTTATGTTTTAGAGAGAACGAGCACACGAGCCGGGGAGAGATAGAGAGAGGGGGACAGAGGATCTGAAGCAGGCTCCAGGCTGTGAGCTATCAGCACAGAGCCCGATGTGAAGCTCAAACTCACAAACCGTGAGATCATGTCGTGAGCCGAAGTTGGGTGCTTAACCAACTGAGCCACCCAGGGGCCCCTAGACATATTGAATTTTTATAATATAGTATCAGTACACAGAAAGTGGAAGTGAGAAGTATTTAAATCTGATTTTTCTCCATGACTATTCCTTTTACAGTTTCAGGATATGAAATAATCCCAAACTTAACTTAAATTTTGAAGAGGAACCCAAGAGGATATTCTCTGGGAACAATATATAAAAAGCTTTCTGAATTTTAAGGATCTGTGATGACTTATGGTTGGAAATGGAGAATCAAGGAATCCCAGGAAGTTATTAGTATTAAAGATCAAGAATAGGTTGCTGTATAAGCTAAATCATCTTTGTTGCATTGTTCAGTTTTTTGAGCTGACATAGCTAAGAAAATTGCTTTATATATTGCAAACCCCGTGTAGGTGTAGAAATTTTGAGCAACTTAGAACTTCTAGTAATTTTACAGGAGGAAATGGGAGGCTGTATTTAAATTGTCATTAGAAAACTCCAAATTTTCAATACAGACTTCTGTAAATTCACATTCAAGTACAGGTCTTGTATCTAGTGGAACACTTTAAAGTTTTCATAAAAAAATTAAGGTGAGAGCTGTAAAATGCACATATTCCCATCTCAACAATCAGACGCTATCACAAAGTAGGTGCAGGGTTGATAAAACCATAGTTGGAGTTCTGGCATATAAAAGGAATGAAGGACTGAGATTTTGCAAAGGAGTAGTTGTGGAGTCCAAGCCTGGTAAGAAGGGAAGTCATAAGCAGAGTGAGACTGAAATGAAAAAACTAGTGGGGATCTAAGGATTGAAGTCTAATGGGGTTAAAGAATGGTAGAGCTCTAAAACTGTAAGGATATGAGGTACAAAGTAGGAGATGCTTCAAATCAAGACTTCAAAATTGTGTAGTATTTGGTGAATACAAGGTCTAGGTCTCATGATGGCAGCAGGTGACTGAGATGAAGAATAGGCTCAATGCAGGTGAGGAAGTTAAGGAAATAGACACGGTATTGGAAATTAAGCCATTAAGAATGTTTTAAGTAGTGGTAGGAGGTAAGTGAACAAGGTGCTATATAATCTTAAGTGAGAAAGAGGAAGTAACTTGAAGTGGGTTGGATCATATATTCTTTCAGTGCTTCTCAACTGTGGTCCATTTGCACCATAGGGGATGACATATGGAGAAGTCTGGAGACATTTTTGGTTGTCACAACTGGGGGTGTGTGTATGTGTCTGGATGTGTGTATGTGTGTTTTACTGGCCACTTTGAGAAGAAGAGGCCAGGATGCTTCTAAACATCCTACAATGCACAGAACAGCCTCTCACAACAAAGATTTCTCTGGTTCCAAATGTCAAAATAGCGCCGAGGTTGAGAAACTCTGCTTTAGGGGATGCACCAGCATCAAGGTATGTTGGTTGAAAAAGCAGGCTGAGAACTATCAATCTAGTAAATATTTCTACTTTTCACTGAATAGTTCCTTAAGGAAAAAAGACATACACATTAAAAATATCTATTCCTTCATACACTAAATCAACATACATATGCTGCATTCCTACTTAATGGGCATCACTATTCTTAAGTGTTTTAGAGTCATCAGTGAACAAAGATCCCTGTCCTTAGTTACCTCTTGTTTAAGCAGGGGGAGACGGGGCAACAGACATAATTAATTAGAGTGTTAGAATATTGGGAGTGCTGGGGGGTGGGAGGGCAAAAGGTGGGCTGCAGTTTTAAATTAGGTCTCACTGAGGTGACATCTTCACGAAGATTTAAGAGGTGAGAGAATATAATGAACTATGTTGCCCTGAAAATATAGTTTTGGTTTTCATTCAGTTTACAGGAGAGAGGAGTAAAGCAGGTATGTGCTAAGTGCTTTGAGGGACCCAAAGTTAGACCAGCCATGGTTTCTGCCCTCAGGGAGGTTTGTGATGACCTACTATCTTGGAAATGATAGAAAAATGAAGACACCAAATATATGATAGTAATTTTGCCCTATTCTGTCTGTTCCTCTTTTGATCCTTTATCATGGTGCAGAAATAACTGGTTAATGATTAGCTGTTATTTTCCACTGATGCTGCATAGTTGTTCCTTCTCAGAAAACCAGGACAGGAATCTGGATTAAACAGTGAAATGAACAAAGTGGGTTTTGAGTACAGGACCAAGAGCAGTAGGGTCAGAGAAATGCAAAGAGTAAACTTCCAGAACGGTATAATGCATAGGAAGAAATGCTTACAGTATCTGCTGACAGTTACCAATCTCCAGCCTCTTACTAGCTCTCTGTCTCTCAGGTACGGTAACAGCACAAGGAGCTATGCTGTTCGGGTTGGGGATTATCATACTCTGGTGCCAGAAGAGTTTGAAGAAGAAATTGGAGTTCAGCAGATTGTGATTCATCGGGAGTATCGACCTGACAGCAGTGACTACGACATCGCCCTGGTTAGATTAGAAGGACCGGAAGAGCAATGTGTCAGATTTAGCAGCCACGTTTTGCCGGCCTGTTTGCCACTCCGGAGAGAGAGGCCACAGAAAACTGCCTCCAATTGTTATATAACAGGATGGGGAGACACGGGTAATGCAGATAATACAAACAAATGACATCTGGGCACCTTGTTGTGTCTGGAATTATCAGTACTTTTGGGTGTACATTGGTAGTAAAATCTTAAATGGGTTCAGGCTAAGTTGTTTGGAAATTCTGTCAAGTGTGTGATGCATGCATGTAATGTGGATTTGTATCTCCAGGGTACTGTTATCATTAAGTTTAGCACAAACTGACAGAACTCAATCACCTGAAGGGCTGGTAGAGAATCCTACTTTCAGTTGCCTACATTAGTAAAGAGACAAAAGAAATGATTTTAAGATCCTGCTCCAACACTTGGGCCTGGCTGGCTGTATTACACCTCTCTGTATCGTCTTGGTATGGAATTATATCAGTGTACATCAGCTAGTGCTTGTTCAGAATGGTCCTTGAAACAACAGATGTGGGGCTCACCTGGATTGGGTGCTTGATTCCCAAATGGCTACTGAATAAGGAGAAACGATAGGTTGACCACTCTCCACTAAAATGTTCAACACTGATAATTGTACTCTTGAAAAGAGCATCAAGTAAATATTTCTACAGGTGATCATTTCAGTGTTTTATTTAGTAAATATTTGTGTTCATCACACACTGCATTAAATCTGGGCTTTATATTTGCATTATTTCATAGCTGAAAAAAGGTAGAATATCTGTTGCAGACACAGAATATTGAAGAAGCATATTCCGACCACTGCTTAGATAAATCACAAAGAAAACATGTCCTGGATGATACAATAAAATCAGGTCAGAGTAAATGCCTTCTCTGTACACTGCGTGGAAGCATAAGGCAAATCAAGTGTCTGAGACTCAAGTATATCCATTTTCAATTACTTAAGGAGGGAAGGTTCATTCACCTTCTTTTAGACACAAGTTAACAGAAATAACAAAGTCAATTTTACAAAAGGTTTTATTAGAAATTATTCCAACTGAGTAAATAGGATGCAAGGAAAAAGGTGGAATTTAGATCCAAGAAAACTGTCATGGAGGACATTATCAATTATACATATTAGCCACTGAACAGTGGGTGGCTTGGCAGTGAGTATACCAACATCAGATGGTAACTATACAGGAATGTTTTGCTTCTCAATTTATCAAATGCCATACTTCTACTTGGAGTTCTTGCCACTTGTGTCCTTCCATAGCCATTTATAGCTATCACTCATCTAAACTACTCTATGCCACAATAAGGCTTTTATTTTCAAGACTATTAAATGTTCATTGACTGTTAAATGTAGTGCTTTTCTGTAAGATCTTTAGCTGGTATCTAATTCTGATTATTTGGTCTGACTAGGACGAGCCTATTCAAGAACTCTACAACAAGCAGCCATCCCCTTACTTCCCAAGAGGTTTTGTGAAGAACGTTACAAGGGCCGGTTTACAGGAAGGATGCTTTGCGCTGGAAATCTACATGAACACAAACGTGTGGACAGCTGCCAGGGTGACAGTGGAGGACCACTCATGTGTGTTCGGTCAGGAGAGAGTTGGGTTGTGTATGGGGTGACCTCCTGGGGGTATGGCTGTGGAGTCAAGGATTCACCTGGTGTCTATACCAAAGTCTCGGCCTTTGTACCTTGGATAAAAAGTGTCACCAAATTGTAATTCTTCATGAAAACTTGAAGAGAAAAATGTTGGAAAATTTTCAGCCTCCACATTAGCACTCAGCCAGAGATGCCAACTAATGGGGATGAGAGCCATGTTCCTTCTTTTGTGTTGTGATTAAATCATGTGCACCATTGCTGCTTGAGAATTTGTGATGTGAACATTCTAATACCTCAGTGTAGTACTAATTATCCTTAATTAGCATTGTGGCCCACCCCAAAACTACTCAAAAATCTTTATTAGCATTCTCCAGACATGACTGTGTATCAATTGTGCAGTAAGGCTGTTTTTACATTCATTTGGATGGAGAGCTTGTAACTCAATCAATACTCTAGAAGAGTCAAAGTAAGAGTGGCATTGTTTAATTAAGCTCAATTTTCTCCAAAAGGCTAAGACATCTTCACACATTGAATCTCTGTAGCCTTTGACAAGTAAGGAAATCAAGGGCCAAAAAGGTGGAGAAATTCCATTATAAACCTAGACTAGAATAGGGTCAGTGACCATACACGTTCCTGAATGAAGCCTTTGTACTATGCATTATGACAACACATTCTAGCTACCTAGAAATTTTGGAAGAATTCCTGATAAGAATGCCTTTAAACTGTTGGATGTACAAACTAATTTATCCACCTTATTTGTTAACATCGTCTAGCAATAACTTCTAGCTACTTCAGATTTACAGCTTGATAAAAATTTTCCTTGGCATCATGTTGTTTGCTGGACCATGACTTAAGTCAGAGTGCCATCTATTGCAACTTTCTTGTAATGACTAAAACCTGTAGATTTCCACTATCCTGACAGTCCCAGCTAATAAAAATACTGTTAAAAATGCTTTCTATGCTTATATAGTGGGAAAAAGCTCTAAAATAACTTACTTGTTTCAACCGCTTTAATTAATACACCAGCTATGTGCTAGGCACTGCTCAAAGTGGGTATGGCCCTCAGTAACCATTTAAAAAAGGGTGGCAATGTTGTATAGTATCCTTAGCTTTCGAATAGTCAAACAGGCTCAGAGGCCAAGGTGAGACAGTGGGATCTAAACTTCTGGAGTCTCAGTGCTGACTGAGTTATTTTCAGCCTCCATTGCTGACTAAAGGCAAGCTTTCCCTATGGCTATTTCTCAACACAATTTAGGGACAGCTGCTTTACACTATGCACCCTTTCAGGACATTCTTGATAGCAATGCAAAATCTTTGCCCAAACAAAAAAGGCATGCCTCTCAGGCTACTTAAGTAATCACAAGACAATGACTGCTAATATCAAGGGCCCTTTGGGTGTTTTTAAACAGTTTTTGTATATCCATCCAAGAAATAGATGCATAAAAACAGGTGAAGGCAGTGTGAACTTTAGGATTAAATCAGGTTAAGTGGTTATATCAACATGGAGGGGACCTCACCCCTTTCCCTTCTGCATCTATTTGTGCCCCTTTTGTAAATCCTCAGCTTTGTAAAAAACTGGTGCTAATGTAAAGGTGCTTTATATAATAGTTCACTATTTTGCAGAATTGCAATGCTATGTCAGGCAGAGTAACATTAAAACTTTTGTAAAAGCTCAAGGTTTTCATAAAGGAAGAACTTTTCAAGCATTTACGTCTAGTGACGATAGTGGTGGAGACAGTGCACACTTGCACAAGGGCTGAAAAATGTGCAATACAGGAGAGAAAATTTATCTTTACGGAAACTTCGCACAGGCCACCTTTATAATTATAGTGCTGATGCAAGCTACATTTATACTGAAATTTTAAGTCAATCGGGAAACTACTTGGTTCATAAAATATGCCTTGATTATAGCTAATTTTTTTCTTGTTAAATGTTGTGTGACTTTTAAAAGACACAAGTGTTCAGTGCACATCTGTGTGAATAAAGTGCTTAGCTGTTCACCTCTTATAGTAGCCTTAATCTTTTGTGTGGTATTTTATGACAAGAGACAGAGACCACCTTAGACCACTGAGGTCTAATTATAGGAGTCTTTATTACCTGCCGGGACTGCACAGTTAACAGAGAACTGTAAATGTGTGGCCCCCAGTCTAAGGGCTCAGGGCTTTTTATATTGAGCAAGCAGGCAAGCGGGAAGCTTGAATTGAGCAGTATGATTGGTTATTGCAAAACGCTACAAGGTGATAAGGAGAGAGCCCTTATCCTGGTATGCAGGGAAAACATTCCTCATTTTGAAGGCAAGGTTCAGGATTGTAGGGAAGTTTTAAGGGAACAGCCATTATCTCGAGGACAAAGTATGTAAACTGTGTCATAAGCAACCAGGAGACATCAACCCTTGCTCTTATTTTTTCCTTGCACCGGTGGATAGTTATGCAGCCCCCTGAGTGCAGGCCCCGAAGGTAAACTCTGGGCCAAGATGGAAGGACTGAAGCTAAATTCATGTGCAACATTCCCCACTGGCTTTAGGTGGGGAAATCATGGACTCCTCATCCCAGTTGAGACTGCTGTAGAAGACCTTAAGACCATCATCTTAATGGAGTTTATTCTTTTTCTTACAAAGTTGAGTAGCCAATTTATGAGGCTTGGGCAGATTAGGAGGCCCAGGAGCAAGAGCACTAAGGGACCTGTAACAGCTGAGGGGAGAGTTGTTAACCAGGGAGACCATGAGAATAAAGACTGATACCAACTTTCACCCTGCTGTGGGAATTTTTAACCAGGGCCAAGTTTTCTGATTGCTCCAGAATTTGTATAAAACAGGCATTTTCCAGTATGGCATAAAGGTCTCCTTGTTTTATTTAAGAACAGGAGGTCCAGCCTTGTTGGTTCTGGAAGACAACTTCAGCTAGGGAGTGAACCTGTATTTCAAGCTTAGTAATAGAAGCTTCCATTAGACTGAGGTCCTTGTTCATCTGTTTGCTGAGGGTTTAAAACTTTGGTCCACAACTATTAAGGAAGCTGTCCCGATAGCTAGAGTCAGCATTACCAGCCCCCACCTAAATGGGTACTAAGGCCAGGGGTCATTCCAAAACGACATGTGGGGCATTATAAGGACTACAAAGTATAAGACATTCCAGTCCTCATTAGTGAAGAGTGGGCCTGCGGTACAAGGAGTAAGTAAGGTCAGTGGTACAAGCAGACCAGGTAGTGTCAGGTGTCACGAAATACACATTTTGAGAGGCACTTACGAGTAGAACAGAGCTACAGGAATCTTTATAGGCTGAGGTGCCCAAGGAGTAGCTTGGAGAGGCCAAGCAAGTTCCTTGTCCTTGTTGGTCGCCCAAGGTTAGTTTGGGCTGGGTTCCCCATTTGCGGGAGGCTGTTATTTGTGGGGCCCCCAGGGCTACTTGTTGAAGTCTCATTATTATTTCCCAAGGAGATGTTAGCTCCAATGCTGACATAGGGGGCCTAGGGTTGAGACTGAGTCAACAGTCAGGTCTGGGTTTGATCATTTAGGAAGTCATATGTGGCCTCAATGAGGTTTAACAGGGGATCAAGTTACTGTGGGAGGCACTAATTGGGCTGGAGAATGGGCAGACAGGAATCCGGTGACAGAGGAGGGGAAGGAGTACTTACTGGAGCTGTTGATTTAGGCTGTGGTTGGTTTGTGCTGAATTGTAAACAGGGTCCCGGGGTTGTATCTGGTCACATAGAGACCCCAAATTTTTTCCGTGTCCCATGGTTTTTTTTCTACAAACCCCACCCAACTGGGTTTTAATAGTTATGTTGATTGAGGCTGTTAGAGGTAGTGTTGTTTTTTTGACCTCTATGAATACGTCCCCTTTAACCCAATCTACTGCGGTTTCACATCCCCATCAGGCACAGCGAAATTGCCCCCTTTTCTGACAGACATTTGCCCCAGTGGCTGGGCAGACATAGAACTGCCATCTTTTCCAAAGCTGTGGTTGTTTAACCTACGATTTATCCATCCTGGGCATGGGTCCGAGGTTAAGGACCCATGGGTATTATCAGCCAAAAGTTGGCAAAGTTCGACTGTAAAGGTAGGCTGTGTCTGTAGTCATAGACTGTAGGACCTTCCCGGAATCTCTGAGTTTAAGTTCCCAAATATGAGGTACTGGAATGTGAGGGTTTACAACAAGTGAATAGCAACAAGGCAAATAATGAATTAAAAAGCAGAGCATAGAAGTCTTAGCCGGGCATTTGGGGACAGTCTCGTAGTCCTTTGAGTGCAGGCCCAGAAGGTAAACCCTGGGCCAAGATAGAAGGACTGAGACTAAACTCATGTGCAACAATGTCAAATGACTGCTGTCCCTTAGGAGTAATGTGGTTTTACATGTTGCTCCCCCTACCAAGTACTGTAATGTTTTACAATACTCATTCACAACACCTCCATACCAGCTCCACTACCAGAAGCAGGTGGTTTGCTACCTATTATTTGTAACTACCTTAACACTTCCTTCTCATTTAGTCATAGAAAATGACTTTTTTTCAGATGAATCGAGCCATTTTATTTAATTATAGTAAGCAAGCACACACTTATTGTCTTCTTATGCCCAAGTAATATTCTGGCCTATATGGGAGACCACCACCCCAGATTATTTTCCATTCGATATGCAAGAAGTTGAGATTTAAAAATCACGTTCGGCAGCACACCACCAGATTCGAAATAAACAGGATTTCACCCGTATCATTTTGAATTTCTTCATCATCTGCAAGAGAAGAAAACCAGCTTTATAATCTGATGTGTGTGTACTAAGTCACAGTGCTGAAATCTTAGCAACTTCAGTTACTTTCTAGTTAGTTGGCTATTCTTCCAAATTACCAAGTAACAGCAAACTGGGTCAATTCTGGTCTTCCCATTCCTTAGCACTAAGGATTCCGTATTAATGACAAAATATGAATAAAACGGAACGTACCTGGTCAGGTTTTCTGTCATCCACTGGAACGGTTAGTTCAGCTTCCTAAAAACATTTAAGCAACAGTTAGATGCGTGCCCAATAACCTAGCACCCTCCAGGTTTTCAAGTGATGAATGTTACTTGTGCAAGTCAGAATCTGATACCAATTAAATGGTGACAGCTTTGCCAATAAACAAGAATATGCTCTTCCATGGCTAGGAAGGGAGACTGCCACGGCTGACAGGTCCCAAAGATACATGGAGATTTACAATCCCAGAACTTATAAGCAAGCAACACTACAGATATTACTCACTTTCTCGGATCTAAATGTGGCGGGTATCAGGACTCGGTGTTACTACTTTAACAGTGGCGGAGTAGATTCAAGATGGCCACTTGACACCGACAGCCGAATTCGCGACCTTTGCTGGTCATCAGGTGCACGATCGAATGCCTTGCTGTAGAGCCCAAAACCATGCGCGCTCGGCTTCCGACTCAGCGCCCTGGGTGGCACGTGGCCGCCGCGTGACCAAAAGAATACCTCAGGTTTTCGAACCTAGAGGTTTCACAGCTGTCGCTGACCGATCACTACAAGACTCCTGAATCTCATGCATTTTAACTAGGCCGAAAAGTTCTGCCTCAATCACCATCTTAGTGCACAAAACACGACAGCGCACCTCAACCACGTAACCTAAACCCGACGCTTCCCGGATGTAAAAGGCCGAGCACTTGGGCGCAAGCTGTCTTATAGAGCTGGTGACGCTATTCCGGGAAGTGCCGCGAGGGGCGGGCCCACACAGCTTTTCCCTCCGCTCTGCCCTTCCCAGCCCCTCCGCCGTTCCACCCCTTCCCGACGCCCCCTAGCTCCTCAGCGTTTGCTCCACCTCCCCCGCCCACCGTCTGGGCGGGGCGGTTCATCCCGCCCTCGATTCTGACGCACGCGCATACAGGAGTCAGAAAGTTCTCGCGAGATCAGGAAATCCTGACGCTGGTTTTTGTCTTCTTGACCCGGGAGGTGAAAAGCTTTTGTTTCCTGTTTGCTTTAAGGATAGTTAGAGGTTGCCCTTGTTACCGAAACGCCAGGTTAGCTAAATCCTCAGCTTTTAAACCACTAGGTAGGTTAATATATATGGAACTAGCTGATTTTTCTGTCTATTAATGATCGGAGACTTAGGTTTTCAGCTGGAGTTGCTGTTCCTGAAGCACAGTTATCAGTGTTTTGCAAGGGTTTTTGTTTGGAGGTTTTGGGGTGTATTTTGGCGGCGACGGGGGAGGGTGTCTAATCTCTTAGGGGTATTTACACTCATTACTGAAAGCCTAGCCAAAAGACTGTGTATATACAAGAATAGAAAAAGTAAAGGACGTTAGCCTGAAGTCTATGGGAGGCCCACTTAACGAGTATGTCTGAACATTTCCCGTGTTGCAGACTGACCCACAGTCTGTTGTCCGTATTGGCCGCAGCTGGATGACTCTTAAAAGCATTATGTCTGCTCTTACCTCCCTACTGTGCGTTTCTTTGAGGGCGCAATTATAGAAATAATCGAATTAACCCTTGTAAAGTGCAATTAAACATATTTAGGAAAACATTTAGTTCTAGACACGTGCTTATTAAATGCTATTAAATTTATTTTCAGTTTCCCCTTGTTATTGTCCTCTGATATGAAACAAAAGGGAGGTTTTACTTAGTAGCGGACTATTTGGGAAGGTATGTTGTGGCAATTGCTGTCAGGAAAAACGGTATCAAAAATTTATTCCCCAGAATAAGTTGGGGAATAAAGTGCCACATAAGAGATCTACAGAAGCCTCATGAAATCTTTACGTACTGTTCTGGGGGGAAATAGTTTATTAGAGCAAACATTCCTATTATGATTAGAACGACCAGCTTATAGGAAATGAATTTTAATTAGAAAAAGCTAAAGTTGTTTCTGAGGCTCACCTTTCACCCTATGTTTTTCTGACTTCATCTTCATCTCACTAATGAACGAAAAAGTGCTATTCTGTAACAAGAGGTAAATACCAAAGCACAGCGGAGAGTTTTGCTTAATTAGATTTCATGTCGAATCTGTAGCCACCTGTATTACTTTGCAAAGGCTGTCCGAAGAAAATGCCACAGGTTGGGTGGCTTACTACAAATTTATTTTCTCACAATTCTGGAGACTAAACTCTGAGATCCAGGTGCTCACCGGTTTGTTTTTAGACCTTCGATGGCCTATAGATGGCCCTCTTTTCCCAGTATCTTCACATCTTTAACTTCCGTACCTGTTTGTATCCCAGTCTCTGAAAAGGACACCAGTCATCTTGGATTAAGGCCTGTGTTAATGACTTAACCTTAATTGCCACTTAAAAGATCCTGTCTCCAAATATTATCATATTCTAAGTTATTGGCTGTTAGGATTTCAACATATGAATTTTGGGTGACACAGTCCAGCCCATACGACCAGCCACTTATGGTAAGCTATAAAGGTACATTGAAGTTTTAAAAGCTATGTTTCCATTGGGCTAAGGAGTAAAAACACCTGAGACAAAGAGTGAAGAGTCTCTGCTCCCATATTTTAGGTTCTTTTCTCCATCTTATATTCCTTCCCATCTATTTCCCATCTAGTTTTTTTCTTTTATTTAAAATTGAGGTATAATAACATATTAGTTTCAGGTAAACAACATCATGATTTGATACTTGTATATATTACTAAATGATCACCACATTAATCGAGTTAATCCCTATCCCCATAAATAGTTATTAAGATTTTTCTTGTGCTGAAGATTTTTAAGATTTTACTCTCTTAAGGGAGCCTGGCTGGCTCATTTGGTGAAGTGTGGCTTCTTGAGCTCAGGGTTGTAAGTTCAGTCACCACATTGGTGTAGACATTACTTTGAAATATTAAAAGAAAAAAAAGATTTACTCTCTTAGCAACTTTAAAATATGTAAAAGTATTATTAACTGTACTCCCCATGCTGTACATTACATTCCCTTATTTATTTTATAACTAGTCTGTTGTACCTTTTGACTCCCTTTACGCATTTTAGCTACCCGTTCAACCCACCGCCTCTAGCAAGCCCCCGTCTATTTTCTGTATCAATTAACTTGGTGTTTTTGTTTTTGTCTGTAGATTCCACATATAAGTGAGATCATATGACATTTGTCTTTCTGTGACTTATTTCACTTAATATAATGCATATGGTACATCCATAATGTCAACAAATGGCAAGGTGTCATTTGTTTTTATGGATGAGTAGTATTCCATTATATGTATGTACATCCACATCTTTAGCTATTCATCCATTGATGAATACTTAAGTTGTTTCCATATTTTGGCTGTTGAAAATAATGCTGCAATGACAATGGGGCTGCATGTATCTTTCTGAATTAGTGTTCTTGTTTTCTTCATATAAATACCCAGAAGTAGATTGCTGGGTCATATGGTAATTCCATTTTCAATTTTTTGAGGAACCTCCTTACTGTTTTATACAATGGCTGGACCAATTTACATTCTCATTAACGGTGCATAGGGTTTTCCTTACTCTGTATCCTTGCCAACCCTTGTTATTTCTTGTTTATTTTTTNTCATATGGTAATTCCATTTTCAATTTTTTGAGGAACCTCCTTACTGTTTTATACAATGGCTGGACCAATTTACATTCTCATTAACGGTGCATAGGGGTTTCCTTACTCTGTATTCCTGCCAACCCTTGGTTATTTCTTTTTTTTTTTTTTTTTGTTTTTTTTTTTTTTTGATACCATTCTGACTGGGGTGAGGTGATATCTCATTGTGATTTTGATTAGCATTTCCCTGATTAGTGATGTGGGGATCTTTTCATGTGTGTGTTGGCTATATCTGTATCTTCTTTGGAAACATGTCTATTCACATCCTCTGCCCTTTTTTTAATTGCATTGTTTAATGTTTTGCTTGAGTCATATGAGTTCTTTATGTATTTTGGATATTAACCCCTTATTAGAAACATGACTTACAAATATTTTCTCCTATTCAGTAGATCGACTTCATTTTGTTGAAAATTTCCTTTGCTACAAAGAAGCTTTTTAGTTTGATGTAGTCCCATTTGTTTACTTTTGGAGTCAGATCTAAAGAATCATCACCATGATCAATGTCAAAGATCTTACTGCTTATGTTTTTTTCCTAGGAATTTTATGGTTTCAGGCTTACATTCAAGTCTTTAATCCACTTTGACTTCATTTTTTGTGTATGGTATAAGATAGTAATCCAGTGTCATTCTTTTGCATGTGACTGTCTAGTTTTCCCAGCACCATTTATTTAAGTCTGTCCTCTCCCCATTGTACATTCTTGGCTCCATTGTTGTAAGTTAACTGACCATATATGCATGGGTTTATTTCTGGTCTCACTATTCTGTACCATTGATCAATGTGTCTGTTTTTATGCCAGTATCATACTGTTTTAATTACTGTAGCTTTGTGGGGCATGTGGATGACTCAGTTGGTTAAGCATCCGATTCTTGATTTCAGTTCACGTTATATCTGAAGGTTTGTGAGATTGAGCCCCACACTGGGGGCTTGGGATTCTCTCTCTCCCTCTCTCTCTGCTCCTCCCCTACTTGTGCTCTCTCTTTCTTTCTCAAATAAACTCTAAAATAATAATTACTATAGCTTTGTAATAATACGGTTATCAACCAGGAAGCACACTAGCTCCACCTTTGTTTTTCTTTTTTTCTAAGTTTATTTATTTATTTTGAGAGACAGTGTGGGAGGGGCAGAGAGAGGGAGAGAGAGAATCCCAAGCAGTCTCTGCACTGTTAGTTCAGAGCCTGATGCAGGGCTCAAACCTACAAACAGGTCATGACCTGAGTCCGCATCAAGAGTTGGACACTTAACTGAGCCACCTAGGTGCCCCTTTGTTCTTCTTTCTCAAGATTATTTTGGCTGTTTGGAGTCTTTTGTCGTTTCATGTAAATTTTATTATTGTTTGCTTTATTTCTGTGAAAAATGCCATTGGAATTTTGACAGGGGTTGTATTGAATTTGTAGATTGCTTTGCATAGTGTGGACATTTAAACAGTATTCGTCCAGATGTTCCATTATTTATATGATCTTCAATTTCTTTCATCAGTGTTTTATAGTTTTTAGTATACAAGTTTTTCACTTTCCTCATTAAAATTTGTTTCTAAGTATTTTTTGATGCAATTGTAAGTAGAAGTGTTTCTTACATTATAAAAAAATGGAAGCATATTAGAGTTTATATCGTGATTTTGTATCCTGCTACTTTACTGAAATTCATTTATTCTAACTGTTTTTGGGTGGAGTCATTTGATTTTCTATATGTCATATGCAAATAGTGACAGTTTTACTTTTTCCTTTTCAGTTTGGATGCTTTTTATTTCTTTTTTTTACCTAATTACTTTCGATAGACTTCCAGTACTATGTTGAATAAAAGTGGTGGGAGCATCCTTTCTTGTTCCTGATCTTAGAGGAAGAGCTTTTACCTTTTTACCATTGAATATGATATTAACTGTGGGCTTCTCATGTTTGGCCTTTACTGTGTTCAAGTATGTTCCCTCCTGCTATACCTACTTCCCACTTTGTTCAGTTTTTAGTCATAAATGAATGTTGAATTTGCATAAATTTTCATGTGTCAAAATACTACTCTGCTTTGACTGCTTTGATTGAACATACTTGTTCTGTGAAACTTTTCATTACTCTGAATTTGCTTTCCCTTTTTGACACACTATATTACTTGGATTTTTCTTGTGGTATCTTAAAGTCCTTGTGAAGGGACTGTGTCAACTCTCATTTGAAGTGCCTATCAGAGTGACTGATGTTAAAGAAGCACTCAGTTGGATTATTGAATGCTTTGAAGCAGTCAGTATATATTTTACAAGAATTGAGAAAGTTTTATATTTAGTTTAAAAGTGATTTTTTTCTAGGAGGTAGAGTTTGATTCCCCCCCCCCCACCCAAATAAAGTTGAGTATTGGCTGTACTTAGTGACTTACTTTCAAAGGGTCTGTAAGGAAAGAAGGGGAAAGTATAACTCTACAGTGGAGAAATATAGCAAACACTACCTGGACCAAGTGATCAATAGTAACATGAGCAAGAAGTCGTATTGATAGTGTGTACCTTGGTAAAATTTAATGAAAACATTTCACCTCCTTTGTGTTATTCTTCCCCAAAGCCCTAACCCTAGTCATACCATAAGAAAAAATATCAGACAAAATCAAGTTGATGGACAATCTACAAATTACATATCAGTACTCAAAATTGTCATGATCTTGAAAAACAACAAAAGTCTGTGATCTTGAAAAACAAGAAAAGACACACCAGAGGAGATGACACATGATGACTAAATGTAATGTGATATACTGTCTGGGAACCTCAAACAGAAAAAGGACATTAATGGAAAACTAGTGAAATCTGAAGAAAGCGTGAAATTTAGTTAATAGTAATGTGCCAATGTTGGTTTCTTAGTTGTGACAGATGTATATGGTATTACAAGATGTTAACAATCGGGGAAATTGGTTGGAGGATATGTTGGGAACTCTATTATTTTTTCAACTTTTCTGTAAACCTAAAACATTTTAAATAAAGCTTAATAAAACAATCATAAGTTTATAGTCTATTATTTTTGTTTTAAGACAAGTTGTGCTTTAGTGATGGTTCCTATATACTCTTAGTGTGAAATTTGTGGCTGAGATGATGATATTTCTAAATTTGTGGGAATTTGAGATCAAGCCTAATTAGCAGCTGTTCAAGCCAAATCTTTGAGACTTAGAATACTTGGTAGAGATTATGTGGTAATCGGTAGAATTAAATTTTTATTGTAAATAAAGGTTGGCTTAAGGATTTTAAAGGTAGACTGCAAAGTGAAGTTGTTAGAACTGATAAAATGATGACTGGACAATACTTAATTCTGCTTTTGATATACTAACTGAAAGAGTTCATTATAGAATACTCATTTTCCAACTATGCTACTTTTCCCTACTCTATTTCCTTTTTCCTTTTGTGGTTTTAGTGTAGAAACTATAGTAATCATCAGAGAGGCAAAATTAACATAACAGCACAGCTCTCATGAATGTTGAAATAAGTGGGAGAAAATATCAGGAAATGGCCTATGGGCTTATTTTCATTTTAAGATACTTAGGAAACCTAAGCTTGCAGTTGGTGTGTACTAGCAACATGATAGTGCTGGTAAGAGAATTGTAATACAACTATAGTGTCTAGAAGAGTTGAGAGTTCTCCCCTATCTCTATTGGAATATTCTTTTTGGTTCTGAACACTTTGTTCATTTTTTAAACATTTGAAAGACTCTGTCCAATGTTTATTGAGTATAGATGGCCCTTGCCTCAAAACTCCAATGGAATTGAATAACTTATAATCAGTGATGTCATAGTTTTTCCAGACTATTCAAAACTCAAAGCCCAAGAGTCAGCTTTGATTTCTCCCTATCCTCCATTTTCAATTTTTAGTGTATTTTTGTATTAGTCAGTGTATTTGTTATCTAGCAGTATGTTTCACATTAGCCTAAGCATAGTGGATTAAAACAATAAGCATTTATTATCTCACATATTTTCTGTGGATCAGGAATCCAAGTACAGCCTGTCTTGTTGTATCTCACTCATGAGGTTGTAGTCGGGATATTGACTGAGGCTGCAGGATCCTCTTTCCAAGGTTGCTCAGTTACAGGCTTAGCAAGTTAATGCTACTTGTTGGTAGGAGACCTCAGCTTCCCAGCGTGTGGATCTCCCATTTGGCTGCTGGAGTGTCCTCATGAGATGGCAGCTGGCTTCTCCCAAAGTAAGTGATCCAAGAGAGGAAGTACCAATGATGTTATGACCTAGTCTGAGAAGTTACTCGCTATCACTTGTTAGAAGCAAGTTATTAATTCCAGCTCACACAGAAAGGGAGAGAAATTAAACTCCATCTCTTAAAGGAGGGAATATAAAAATTTGTTGATTCAAGTTAAAGCTGCTGCAGTAAAAATGGGTGAGGTTGTGTTGGGAGTTATAAGCAATCCAAAATCATTGTTGCTTAAAACAAATGTCATATATCTTGTCATATTTTTGTCCATTTTAGAGACTTAGACTAAGGAAGCCTTCACCATTTGTAATGTTACAGACAACAAGAAGGGTAATGGGAAGGTAGAGAATCACATACTTGTTTTTAAAGGCTTCCATTCTGAATTGAACAGTCCTCACATTGCTTCATATCCCGTGGACAAAAGCGAGGTGCATGGCTACACCTAACTGCAAAAGGGTGGGGAAATGGAAGCCTACTATGTGCTTAGAAAGAGAAGAATCAGAAATATCAATGAACAGCATTAGTAATTTCTTCAGTTGCCATGTGATAACGTTTTTGAAACTTATTTTTAGATTAACTTTTCCTTTATTTTCATACTGCTAATCTCGGACAACATGTCTAAACTGTCTCCCTACTTTTCAAATTCCCTATCTCCACTCAACTGAGCATATTTTTGAAATATTAAATTTCCTGAAATACTATTTTCTCTATGCTTGTCACTTGCTATAGAAACTGTAATGGCTTTCCCTCTGGATTATCAGGTCAAGTTTCTAATCTTTGGACATATTATAATGTGTGGTACACTTACCATGCTCATTCCTAGTTTTGTTTATGGTATTTCATAGCATAGACTGTATTTCCCATTTTTCCTACCCATCCATTAAGACACACCTCAATTATTAAATTTTTTTACAGGAATCTTTATCCAAAACATCTCTTCCCTTTTTGCCATCCTTAATATTTATTCTTTGTGCCTTTGTTTTCAAAAAATTGTTCGTCTGTAAATACTTAATATTCCTACTGTATGATTTCTACACTGGGTCCTGTTCTTAGTGCTGGGGCAAGAGCAGTAAACAAAACAGCAAAATTTCTTACTCATGGAGTCCATATTTTAGGAGTATAAACCAGGTGTAAGTAAGAGTATCAGAGTTCTATCATAGGGGCAGATACAGATCGATCTAGTGTAAGGTTAATCACAGCTGTCCAGTGCAGGAAGCAAGGAAGTGGCCCCTGAAGAATGAACTGAAATCCAGGAGAATAGAGTGGAATCTACACTGATTCCTCCCTGCTTCCAAGGGTTCACCTTCGATGATGGAGGTGATCTGCAGGAGGAACTGGTCTTTTGTTACAGACCCAAATTGCTGGATTTGAAATAGAGGATCCTGCAAGGAGTAAAGAAGATACAGACCTGGCTTCGGCTCCAACCTACAAAACTGAGATAGCAGATAAGTGACAGCTTGCTTAATTAGTAATATTGCCTTATGCCCTGAACTGACCTTCCAAGTGTGAAATTCTGTGATGGCTGTTTCACCTCCACCTACTATGCAAACAGTCTCTTGTAGTCCATGCTAACCTGGAACTATTCAGGCAAGAAAATGGAAATGTAGTACTAGCTTAGCTAAGTTGACAAAATAGAACCACAATAAGTAACTTATATGAAAATTAAAAGTCAATAAGTGCTATGGAGAAAAATGAAGGGGATGAGAAATGTTTGCAGTGAGGATGGAAATGATTTAAAAAAAAAAAAAGTGTTCAGCCTAGATCTCCTTGAGAAGGTGGCACTAGGTCAAAGAGTTGAAGAAGGTGAGGGAATGAAGCATGCTGTTATCTGGAAGAAGAATATTCTAAGTATCCAGTGCTTCCTGAGTGGCACCATACCTGGGTTGGTAGACAGCCTTTTACAGGACTCCCAATGATCCCCATCTCATGTTACTCCCTGCTTTATGTAATTTCCTTCCTTTGCATGGCAAAGCGATGAGAGGACACTTCTGAAATTAGGTTATAAAAGACTGATTTGTTTCTTGCTCCCATTCCTTCTCTCCTGTTTTTGGATGCTTGCTTTGATGAAACAAGCTGGTATATTGGAGAGGCCTACATGGTAAGGAACAGAAAGTGGTCTCTGGCCAACATCCAGTAAGGAACTGAGGCTATCAGACCAATAGCCCCTGAGAAGCTAAATCCTGTCAACAATCACATAAGGGAGATTGGAAGTAGATCTTTAACCAGTTGAGCCTTGAGATGACCACAGCCCCAGATGCTGATTGCAGTCTGTGGGACAGAGAAGTAGAGAATCCAGCTGAACCAGATAATACTGTTTTAAATGAGTACTTTTAGGAATAGTTTGTTATTCAGCAGCTGATAACTCATATACATGGCATGTTCAAGGGACAAAAATGAGACCAGTTTGGTTGGGGTGGGATAAGCAGCAGGTAATGAGAAAGATGCAATAGACTTTCTAGATCCTTATGAGTCATTAAATGATTTTTAGTTTTAGTTTGTTTTGAGTGAACTTGGTAGTTTTGGGAGAGTATTGAGTAGAAGAGAGACATGATCTTAGGATTTACATGGTTTTATTCAAAGGTCTATTGAGAAGACGTACAGAGTGTCAGGAGATAGAGTGTGAACAGGGAAACCAGTTAGGCTAGTGTAATAATGCAGTTGAGAGAATGGTGGTGAGTGAGAATGATCCCAGTAGAGAAAATTATTCAATTCTGGATATATTTTTATGGTAGAGCTAATGGAATTTGATGCTTGGATATAGTTGTAAGAGAAATGGATACAGACTATGAAAAAAATAGCTCAAAAGTTTTTTGATTATTTGTTGAGATGGGGATGACTGTAGGAGTAGGTTTTGGGGACGTAGTACTCAGGAGCACAGTTTTGCACATGTTAAGTTTGAAATATTTTTTAGACCTCTAAGTAGAATTTTTGAGTAGAGAATTTAATGTCTGAGTATGGTATTCTGGGGAGAGACCTGGGCTGGGAGCTGTTAAAGTGTAGAATCCACTTAAAGCCATGAGATTGAATGCTAATAACAAGAACAAAAGACAGACAGAAAATGGGATCAAAGACTGAGCTCTTGTGCATTCTCAACATGTATCTACCAGGAAAAGTAGCAGGAACCAGTAAAGGAGATTGAGAAGTGAGGAACAGAGGAAAGCCATTGGAGAGTGGTATCCTGAAAGTCAAGAAGAAAGTTTTTCAAATAAAAGTTTGTTCATGGTACAAATAAGATGAAAATTGAGAAATGACCATTGTCTATAGCAATATGGAGGTCATTTGAGACCTTGTAGAGGACAGTTTCACAGAGAATGGGAAGGGAATTGGAGACCATAGATTTAGATGAGCCATTTGTGGAGTTATGCTAGAAAGGAGAAGAAAAATGAGACAGTATCTGAAGAGGGGTGTGGGACCAAGAGTGGATTATTTTTTTTTCCTAGAGGTATCACAATCCCAGATTTCAAGGTATCCTACGAAGCTATAGTAATCAAAACAGTATGGTACTGACACAAAAATAAACACATAGATTAACAGAAAAACAGAGAATCCAGAAATAAACTGACACTTATATGGTCAATAAAGCTTAGAAAAAGGAGGCAATATATATAATGGGAAAAAGACAGTCTTCAACAGACAATGCTGGGAATACTGGACCACTTTCTTAAACAATACACAAAAATAAATTCAAAATGGATTAAAGACCTAAATGTGAGACCTGAAACCATAAAACTCCTGGAAGAAAACATAGATGGTAATTTCTTTGAAATTGACCATAGAAACATTTTTCTAAATATGTCTCCTCAGGCAAGATAAAAGCATAAATAAACTATTGGGACTATAGCAAAATAAAAAGCTTCTGCACAGTGAAGGAAGCTATCGACAAAACAAGCAACATACTGAATAGGAAAAGATCTTTGTAAATGATATATCTGATAAGGGGTTAATATCAAAAATATATAAAGAATTAATACAACTCAATACCAAAAAAACAATCTCATTAAAATTGGGGCAGAAGACATGAATAGACATTTGTCCAAAGAAGACATACCGATGGCCAACAGACACATGAAAAGATGCTCAACATCACTCATCATCAGAGAAATGCAAATTAAAACCACAATGATATATCATCTCACACCTGTCAGAATGGCTAAAATAAAAAAATGCAAGAAATAACTAGTGTTGGCAAGGACGTGGAGAAAAAGGAACACTCATGCACTGTTGGTGGGAAGGCTAATCAGTGCAGCCACTGCGTAAAACAGTATGGAAGTTCCTCAAAAAAATTAAACAGAATTACCAGATGATCCAGTAGTTCTACTCCTGGCATTAACCCAAAGAAAATAAAAACACTAATTCAAAAAGATGATATGCACGCCTATGTTTATTGCAGCATTATTTACAATGGTTAAAATATGAAAAGCAACTCAAGTGTTCATCAATAGATGAATGGATAGAGGTGGAATACACACATACATACATATAATGGAGTATTACTCAGCCATAAAAAAGAATGAAATCTTGCTATTTTCAACAACATAGATGAATCTCGAGTGTGTAATGCTAAGTGAAGTAAGTCAGACAGGGAAAGACAAATACCATATGATTTTTATTCATATGTGGAATTTAAGAAACGAGGAAGCAAACAAAAAAGAGACAAACAGAAAAACAGACTCTTAAATACAGAGAACAAACAGGTATTTGCCAGAGAGGAGGTTGGTGGGGGGATGGGTGAAATAAATAAGGGTGATTATGGATACACTTATCCTGATAAGGACTGAGAACTGTATAGAATTGTTTAATCATTATATTCTACACCTGAAACAAATATAACATTGTATGTTATGTTAATTAGACTTGAATTTTTAAAAATGGAAAAAAGTGGATTATTTTTTAAGCGTGGGAAAGTATAAAGCATGTTTATATTCTAACAGGGAAAGATTCAGTACAAATGGAAAATTGATGATGCAGGAAAGATTTGGTGAATTGCTTGTGCAATTGCTTTGGGATCTTGTGCACAAAGTAGGAGTGAGCCCAAGATGGTAGTTCAAGCAGTCCATCAGCAGAAACGGAAGTATATGGATATAGATGCTAATAGGTAAGTGATGTGGTGGATTGAACTTTTGAATATTCGTTTCTATTAATTTATTACCTCCCCCCCCCCCCCCCCCCCCCCCAGTAATAGAAAGCAAACTCATCAACTGAGAAGTTGGGAGAGGGAGTGTTGTATATTTTAGGAGAGAGGAGAATATAGTTAGGAGACAGTGTGAGTAGTGGAAATGTAGTAGGATTCCTGGGTCACATAGGAACCCACTGGGGTTCTTATAATAAATTTAAGTTCACTTAAAATATTAGCATGATTGTATATTTTCTCCACACCAAGCTCAGCTACATAGGTATAGATGTAAAGCTGACAAAGAGCTCAAACAAACTAACTTTGCCAGGAAAGTAAACAAGGAGAGTGGCAGGAAAGGGAATGTATGCAGAGAGTGGTTGTATTGATTTGCCATGGAATTTAGACTGGTTAAGGAGGGATGATGACACATTAGAATAGTGAGAGACACTGAAAATGTGAGTAGGATTAATGAAACTTGAGGGGATAGTGGGTCAAAGAATTTTGGAATTTGGGTACTGGAGTAATGACTCCAGGAAACATCTATATATATTTATTGGGAAGATTACCAAGCATCATACTGAGCCCTTTATTGTTTAGTATGACAGGTAGTGGAGTTGCCCAGTTGCTCTATCATCTTAAACTGGCTTTCATCACCTCAAGAGTGATTGCTTGACTTGGTTGTAGAAATGCATGTCAGTGAGATGTTGCACTCATACTTCATTAAATATTTAACATCTCAAAAGCTCAGCTTTTTCTTTTTCCCTTCTCAAATGGCCTGTGACCCTTGATCTTTGGTTTAATCTGTTTATTAATGAGGGCTTTTTTTTGGAGGCTTGCATCCCCTTATGCAAAAGATTATATAATACTTAATATAGCAATATAGTGCATTAAAATGGAAGGTCTTATTGCTGTTTTAGAGTAAAAATATAAACTATATTTGTAAAATACTCCTTTATATTACACATATTAAAACAATTTGACATTTTAAAATTTATTTTGAGAGAGAGAGGTGAGGGGAGGAGTGAGGGGCAAATAGGGAGAGAGAGAATCCCGAGCAGGTGCCATGCTCAGTGTGGAGCCCAACACAGGCTCGATCTCATGACCATGAGATCATGACCTGAGCTGAAATCAAGAGTCTTGTGCTTAACCAACTGAGCCACCCAGGCACCCCAGCAATATGAAAATTTAATAATTACTTGCTAAAACTCTATTTTTCTTTATTTTCTCCTATAATACACTTTATACATGTGTCAGGACATCAAACATTTACTATAGAATTCATAACCCTAGTTTTTTGATCCATCATCCATAAGAGTTATAAATATCTTTATTAGTGAATAGATAAATAAGCTTATGTTCACTAAATAAGCTTATGTTCACTAAACCTAATGGAATGAAAATTATAAGCAACCAATTTTTATAAAGTGCCACTAGGTGGCTCTATTACCCTATTATTTAGGTCTGTGTTTAAACCTTAGATTTTAACTTAAACAAATTCATTTATTGTGAATATGTAAACGAATGTAGATAATAACATCAAAATGTCATCATATATAATGAGTCTACGAAGCCACCCTCTGGACTCCAGTTTTGTATAATATTTGTATTATACAACCTTAGTTGTATGGGCTCAGAAATAAACCTTAGTTTCTAAATAAATATTGAAAACCTTAGTTTCTACTAGAAAGAAACAGCTTTCCTCCAGATGTAAATTCTAAGAATATGATTTGAAACCACAGAGCTTTTTTAATATTTGAACTTGATGTATATAAGTCTTAAGAAATACTGAACCAAGTGAAGATTTAATTCATTTCCTATTGTCTTAAGTATTTAGGTTGATACATATTTTAGTCTGGAGTGTATCAAAGTAGACCATGATTTTGTGGAAGCAATAAAATTTTTTTGCCCAATCTACTAAAGGACAAGGATATAATCATATTCATCTTACCTACAGCAGTACTTGGTTCATGGTACATGCTCAACAAATGTTTGTTGAACAAGGAAGTTGGCATTATAAAAGTGAAAAAAAATTCTGAGGAATTATACACAGTGTTCAAAAGGAAAAATGAATAGTAAGTTATTATATTTAAGCAAAAATAACAAGTGTTTTTTGGCCCTGGGCACATCTTACCTCTGTCTTTGCCAAAAATTTTAAATTGTTTTTTTTCTCATGTGGTGATATATTTTAAATTTTATAAGGAAAATAATTTCACAGAGAAAATTTAATGACAAAGTTTGAAACTGGTCCTTATAGGTAAATATTTATAATTGGACTAGATCTCCATTTTCTAGTTTTTTAAAAATGTTTTATTGATTTCTGAGAGAGAGATTAAAAGAGAGAGAGACAGCATGAGCAGGGGAAGGTGTGAGAGAGGGAGACACAGAATCTGAAACAGGCTCCAGGCTCTGAGCTAGCCATCAGCACAGAGCCCGATGCAGGGCTCGAACCCATGAACTGTGAGACCATGACCTGAGGCGAAGTCAGATGTTTAACCGATTGAGCCACCCAGGTGCCCCAAGATCTTCATTTTCTTTACAATCTTGGTATTAGAAGTTTATATTCTTCATGAGATAGGATTATATTGGTGAATTTCTATTTGATTTTCAAACAAATGACAAGACTTGTACAATACTCTGAAAAATTTTAGTTTAAGCTGAATTTAGAAAAATTTTAACGTTATTTTTTAAAAATAAAATCCTAAAACTCTGAAACATTGATGTAAGAAATTGAAGATGACACAAACAAATGAAAATGAAAATGTATTCCATGCTTGTGGATTAGGAGAAACAACATTATTAAAATGTCCTTTCAATCCAAAGCAATCTACATATTTAATGCAACCCATATCAAAATACCAAGAGCATTTTCCCAAGAACTAGAACAGATAATCCTAAAATTTGTATAGAACCATACAAGACCTCAAATAGCCAAAGCACTGTCAAAAAGGAGGAACAAAACTGAAGGTATCAGAATCCCAGGTTTCAAGCTATACTACAAAGCTGTAGTAACCAAAACAGTATGGTATGGAAAAAAAAAAAAAAAGAAAGAAAAGAAAAGAAAAAGACACGTAGATCAATGGAACAGAATAGAAAGTCCAGAAAGAAACCCATGGTTTTATGGCCAATTAATCTATGATAAAGGCAAGAATATGCAATGGGATAAAGTCTTTTAAATAAATGGTATTGGGAAAACTGGACAGCTACATGCAGAAGAATGAAACTAGACCACTTTCTTACACCATACATAAAAATAAACTAAAAAATGGATAAGAGACCTAACTGTGAGACTTGAAACCATAAAATGCCTAGAAAGAAACACAGACAATAATGATTTCTTTGACACTGACCAGAGAAACACTTTTCTAGATATGTCTCCTCAGAAAAGGGAAACAAAAGCACAATTAAACTATTGTGACCACACAAAAACGAAAACCTTTTGCAAAGTGAAGGAAATCATCAGCAAAACAGAAAGCAAGCCACAGAATGTGAAAAGATATTTGCAAAAGATATATCCAATAAGGAGCAAATATCCAAAATACGTCAGGAACAACTAAATACTTAATAATCTCATTAAAAATGGGCAGAGGACATGAATAGACATTTGTCCAAAAAATGTTCTACAAATGCCCAACAGACACATGAAAAGGTGCTCAACATCACTTATCATCAGAAAAATGCAAATTAAAGTCACAATGATATCACCTCACATCTGTCAGAATGGCTAAAATAAAAAATACAAGAAATAATAACTGCTGATGAGGATGTAGAGAAAAAAGAACCTTTGTGTGCTGTTGGGAATGCAAATTGGTGAAATCACTGTGGAAAAGAGTATGGATGTTCCTCAAAAAATTAAACATAGAATTATTATATGATCCAATAATTCCACTACTGGGCATTAATTCATAGAAAAGAAAAACACTAATTCAGAAAGACATATGGACCCCTATATTTATTACAACATTATTTACAATAGCTGAAATATGAAAAGCAACCCAGTGTTCATCAATAGATGAATGGATAAGGAAGGCATTATATATGTGTGTGTGTATACACCTCACCCCCCCCCACACACAATGAAGTGTTAGCCATAAAGAAGAATGAAATCTTGCCATTTTTGACAACATGGATGTGTCTACAGGATATAGTGCTAAGTGAAATAAGTCAAAGAAAGACAAATTCCACAGGATTTCACTCATATGTAGAATTTAAGAAACAAAACAAATGAACAAAGAAAAAAGAGACCAAAAATCTGGAATTAACTACAGAGAGCAAACTGGTGGTTACCAGAGGGGAGGTTAGTGGGGAAATCAGTGAAAAAGGTGAAGAGTGATATATTTAAAAAAAAGTAAAAGGATTTAGGTTAAGAAGATATATAAGAATACTCCAACTTAATATGTAAGATGTTTTAGTAGTTTTTTATTTAATGTTTATTTTTGAGAGAGAGAAAGAGAAATAGAGGTGGGGAGGGGCAGAGAGAGAGAAAGACATAGAATCTGAAGCAGGCTCCAGACTCCAAGCTGTCAGCACAGAGCCCAATGTGGAGCTTGAATTCACAAACACTGATATCATAACCTGAGTGGAAGTCAAATGCTTAACTGACTGAACCACCCAAGATCCACTTAAAAAAAAAATCTTATTGCTTTTATCAAATATACTGAATTCCAAGGATTTCTTTCAGAATTCTTCTTCTTTCTAAGACATTGTCCATTTACATTTACATCAGTTATACTAATAAAAGGGTTTTAAAGACAGATAAAAGTTATTTTTCTGGTTGTAATTCTACTTAGTTTTCTATAATTTTATTTAAAATTTAAAAATAACTACTGGGTGCCTGGGTGGCTCAGTCAGTTAAGCATCTGACTCTTGGTTTTGGCTCAGGTCATTATCTTCATGGTTGGTGAGATCATGCCCCAAGTCAGGCTCTGCACTGAGAGCTGGAGCCTGTTTGGGATTCTCTTTCTCTCTCTGCCCTTCCCCACCTTTATTTCTCTCTCTCTCAAAAATAAATATTAAATAAAAAACTACTAAAACATCTTACATATTAAGTTGGAGTAATATAGTAACTTGTGCTCTCTCTCAAAAATAAATAAACATTTAAAAAAAATAAAGGGGGAGGATGAAGATGTGGAGCACAAAGGACTTTTTTTTCTTAAGTTTACTTATTTAGAGAGTGTGAGAGCACTAGTGGGTGCAGGGAAGAGAGAGAGAGAGAATCCCAAGCTGGCTCCAAGCTATCAGCTCAGAGCCTGAGGCAGGGCTTGATCTCACAAAACAGGAGATCATGACCTGAGCCAAAATCTGTTCTGATGCTTAACCAACTTAACCAGCTGAGCCACTGACACTTAACCAACTGAGCTAGCAATAAGAATTTTGAACACTCATCATTCTTTAGGGCATTGGACAGTAATGACTGAGAAGGTGTAAGGAAAGTTATACAAAATGAAAAGACACAAAAGAGGGTCTTAAAACAATTATTTATTATTTCCTCAATAGGTAATCATCAATGATAATGACAATGTCAAATGTTTATTGCGTACTTATACACTCATTAACTCATTTTATTCTCATAACAATTGTATGAGGATATGCTCTTTTTGTTTTCTTTTAACAGATGAGAAAATTGAGGCACAGAGAAATAATATAAGTAAGGTTAGATCTGGGTTTTGAGGGTAGTGAGACTGGCTCAGAGTTAACATTCTTTTTTTAAAAATTTTTGTAAGTTTTATTTATTTATTTATTTTTTCACCTATAATCCAATTTTATTTTTTTTATTTTTTTTTTTTACAAATAGTTTATTGTCAAATTAGTTTCCACATAACACTCAGTGCTCATCCCCACAAGTGTCCTCCTCCATGCCCATCCCTCCTCCCCCCCACATCCATCAGTCCTCAGTTTTTGTCAGCATTCAAGAGTCTCTCATGGTTTGCCTCTCTCCCTTTCCCCCACCATTTCCGCCCTTCTTCTCCCCCTTGTTCCTCCGTCAAGTTCCTCCTAATCCTCCTATACGTGCAAACATATGATATTTGTCCTTCTCTGCCTGACTTATTTCGCTCAGCATAACACCCTCAAGGTCCATCCATGTTGCTACACATGGCCAGATTTCATTGTTTCTCATTGCCATGTAGTATTCCATGGTATAGATAAACCACATCTTCTTGATCCATTCATCTGTTGATGGACACTTAGGCTCTTTCCATGTTTTAGCTATTGTGGAGAGTGCTGCTATGAACATTGGGGTACATGTGCTCCTATGCCTCAGCATTTCTGTATCCCTTGGGTAAATTCCTAGCAGTGCTATTGCTGGGTCATAAGGGAGTTCTATTGTTAGTTTCCTGAGGAACCTCCACACTGTTTTCCAGAGGGGCTGTACCAGTTTACATTCCCACCAACAGTGTAGGAGGGTGCCCGTTTCTCCACATCCTCGCCAGCATCTAGAGTTCTCTGATTTGCTCATTTTAGCCACTCTGACTGGCGTGAGGTGGTATCTCAGTGTGGTTTTGATTTGTATTTCCCTGATGAGGAGGGATGCTGAGCATCGTTTCATGTGTCTGTTGGCCATCTGGATGTCCTCTTTGGAGAAGTGTCTGTTCATGTCTTCTGCCCATTTCTTCACTGGGTTGTTTGTTTTTCGGGCGTGTAGTTTGGTGAGTTCCTTATAGATTCTGGATATTAACCCTTTATCTGATATGTCATTTGCAACTATCTTTTCCCATTCCGTTGGTTGCCTATTAATTTTCTGGGTTGTTTCCTTGGCTGTGCAGAAGCTTTTAATCTTGATGAGGTCCCAACAGTTTATTTTTGCTCTTGATTCCCTTGCTTTTGGGGATGTGTCAAGTAAGAAGTTGCTGCGGTGGAGGTCAAGGAGGTTGTTTCCTGCTTTCTCCTCTAGGGTGTTGATAGTTTCCTGTCTCACGTTCAGGTCCTTTATCCATTTTGAGTTGATTTTTGTGCATGGTGTGAGAAAATGATCTAGTTTCATTCTTCTGCATGTTGCTGTCCAGTTCTCCCAACACCATCTGTTAAAAAGGCTGTCTTTTTTCCATTGGATATTCTTTCCTGCTTTGTCAAAGATCAGTTGGCTGTATACTTTTGGGTCCACTTCTGAGTTCTCAATTCTGTTCCATTGGTCTATGTGTCTGTTTTTGTGCCAATACCATACTGTCTTGAGGATGACAGCTTTGTAGTAGAGGCTGAAGTCTGGGATGGTGATACCTCCCGTTTTGGTTTTATTTTTCAGTATTACTTTGGCTATTCGGGGTCTTTTGTGGTTCCATACAAATTTTTGGATAGTTTGTTCTAGTTTTGAGAAGTATGCTGGTGCAATTTTGATTGGAATTGCATTGAATGTGTAGAGTGCTTTAGGTAGTAATGACATCTTAACTATATTTATTCTTCCTATCCATGAGCATGGAATGTTTTTCCATTTCTTTGTGTCTTCTTCAATTTCCTTCATAAGTTTTCTATAGTTTTCATCATACAGATCTCTTGTATCCTTGGTTAGGTTTATTCCGAGGTATTTTATGGTTTTTTGTGCAATTGTGAATGGGATCAGTTTCTTGATTTCTCTTTCTGTTGCTTCATTATTGGTGTATAAAAATGCAACCGATTTCTGTACGTTGATTTTGTACCCTGCAACTTGGCTGAATTCTTGGATCAGTTCTAGTAGGCTTCTGGTGGAGTCTGTCGGGTTTTCTATGTAGAGTATCATGTCATCTGCGAAGAGTGAAAGTTTGACTTCCTCTTTGCCAATTCTGATGCCTTTGATTTCCTTTTGTTGTCTGATGGCTGATGCTAGGACTTCCAGCACTATGTTAAACAACAGTGGTGAGAGTGGACATCCCTGTCGTGTTCCTGATCTCAGGGGGAAAGCTCTCAGTTTTTCCCCGTTGAGGATGATGTTAGCTGAAGGCTTCTCATAGATGGCTTTGATGATGTTTAAGTAGGTTCCTTCTATCCCAACTTTCTCGAGAGTCTTTATTAAGAAGGGATGCTGTATTTTGTCAAATGCTTTTTCTGCATCTATTGACAGGATCATATGGTTTTTATCTTTTCTTTTATTGATATGATGGATCACATTGATTGATTTGCGAATGTTGAACCAGCCCTGTAACCCAGGAATGAATCCCACTTGATCTTGGTGGATGATTCTTTTGATATGCTGCTGGATTCGATTTGCAAGGATCTTGTTGAGAATTTTTGCATCCGTATTCATCAAGGATATTGGCCTATAGTTCTCTTTTTTTGCTGGATCTCTGTCTGGCTTGGGAATCAGAGTGATGCTGGCTTCATAAAATGAGTCCGGGAGTTTTCCTTCGACTTCTATTTTTTGGAATAGCTTGAGAAGAATTGGGATTAATTCTGTTTTAAATGTCTGGTAGAATTCCCCAGGGAAACCATCAGGTCCAGGGCTCTTATTTGTTGGGAGATTTTTGATCACTGATTCGATTTCTTCACTCGTTATGGGTCTGTTCAGGTTTTCTATTTCTTCCCGTGTGAATTTTGGTAGTGAGTGTGTGTTTAGGAATTTGTCCATTTCTTCTAAGTTGTCCAATTTGTTGGCATATAATTTTTCATAGTATTCCCTGATAATTGCTTGTATTTCTGAGGGGTTGGTTGTAATAAGTCCATTTTCATTCATAATTTTGTCTATTTGGGTGCTCTCTCTTTTCTTTTTGATAAGCCTGGCTAGAGGTTTGTCAATTTTGTTTACTTTTTCAAAAAACCAACTCTTGGTTTCATTGATCTGTTCAATTGTTTCTTTGGTCTCTATGTTGTTTATTTCTGCTCTAATTTTTACTATTTCTCTTCTTCTACTGGGTTTAGGGCGTTCTTGTTGCTCTGCCTCTAGCTCCTTTAGGTGAGCTGTTAGATTTTGGACTTGTGCTTTTTCTAATCTCTTGAAATAGGCCTGGAGAGCAATGTACTTTCCTCTTAGGACTGCCTTGGCCGCATCCCATAGATTTTGAATTGTTGTGTTTTCATTTTCATTTGTTTCCATATATTTTTTAATTTCCTCTCTAATTGCCTGATTGGCCCATTCATTCTTTAGAAGGGTGTTCTTTAACCTCCATGTTTTTGGCGGTTTTCCAGACTTCTTCCTGTAATTGATTTCAAGTTTCAAAGCATTGTGATCTGACAGTGTGCATGGTATGATCTCTATTCTTTTATATTTATTGAGGGCTGCTTTATGTCCCAGTATGTGATCTATCTTGGAGAATGTGCCATGCGCACTTGAGAAGAAAGTAAATTCCCTGGCCTCAGGATGTAAAGTTCTAAATATATCCGTCAGATCCATCTGGTCCAATGTGTCTTTCAAGTCCATTATTTCTTTAGTGATTTTCTGTCTGGTTGACCTATCCATTGCTGTAAGCGGAGTATTAAAGTCCCCTGCTATTAGCACATTCTTATCTATAAGCTTGTTTCTGTTTGTGATTAATTGTTTTAGATATTTAGGTGCTCCCATATTCGGTGCGTAGACATTTATGATTGTTAGTTCTTCCTGATGGATGGACCCTGTAATTATTATGTAGTGCCCTTCTTCATCTCTTGTGATTGTCTTTAATTTAAAGTCCAGTTTGTCTGATATAAGTATCGCTACTCCGGCTTTCTTTTGATTTCCTGTAGCATGATATATATTTCTCCATCCCCTTACTTTTAATCTGAAGGTATCTTCCCGTCTAAAATGAGTTTCTTGTAGACAGCATATTGATGGATTTTGTTTTTTAATCCATTCTGCTACCCTATGTCTTTTGATTGGAGCATTCAGCCCATTTACATTCAGTGTTATTATTGAAATATGTGGGTTTAGAGTCTTTGTATCTTTTGTAGGGTTCATGTTTGTGGTGGTGTCTCTGGTATCTTTGTTCCTTGCAACCTTTCCTTCAGAGCATCCCCCTCAGGATTTCTTGTAGGGCTGGCTTCGTGGTGACAAATTCTTTCAATTTCTGTTTATTTGGAAAGGTTTTTATCTCTCCTTCTATTTTGAATGACAGGCTTGCTGGATAGAGGATTCTTGGCTGCATATTTTTACTGTTCATCACATTGAAGATTTCCTGCCATTCCTTTCTAGCCTGCCAAGTTTCAGTAGATAGGTCTGTCACCACTCTGATAGGTTTCCCTTTGTATGTTAGGGCCCTTTTCTCCCTAGCTGCTTTCAAAATTCTCTCTTTGTCCTTGTATTTGGCCATTTTCACTATGATATGTCGTGCAGAAGATCGATTCAGGTTACGTCTGAGGGGAGTCCTCTGAGCCTCTTGTACTTCCACATTTACTTCCTTCCCCAGGTCGGGGAAGTTCTCTGCTATAATTTGTTCCAGGACTCCTTCAGCACCTTTCCCTCTCTCTTCCTCTTCTGGGATTCCTATGATACGGATATTGTTGCGTTTGACCGTATCGCTGAGCTCTCGAATTCTTCTTTCCTGTTCCTGGATCAGTTTGTCTCTTTTTTTGTCAGCTTCTTGTTTTTCTATAATGGTGTCTTCTAAATCACTTATTCTCCTTTCTGCCTCTTCAATCCGTGCATTGGAGGCCTCTAATTTATTATGGATCTCATTTATCGCATTTTTTAATTCTTCATGCCTATTTTTATTTTCCATTCTGTCTGTAGACATAGTTTCTTTGATGTCCCCTATGTTTTTTTCAAGCCCAGCTATTAATTTTACCATTATTATTCTAAAATCTTGTTCAGTGATGCTGCTGATATCTGTTTTGAGCAGTTCATTAGCTGTCATTTCTTCTTGGAGTTTCTTTGGAGGAGAGGTCTTTCGTTTTGTCATTTTAGTTAGCTTTCCGGCTCTTGTTGGTTTTAAAGACTTTTTATGCTCTGTGTTTCTATGAGCGCTGCTCTATCCAAGAAGACTCTTTGACTTTGCAGGGCCTATCCTTTCAGAGAGTGTTTTTTGAATGGTATCCCTTGGTCTCTCTTGTTGGGACCTTGGTTATTTTATTTTCCTATTCGTAGTGATATTTGGGACTCTCCACCTTGTGTACTCTAGCTTGTTTCTTGACGTAGCCATTAGAAGTCTCTCTCAGTGGATTCTGCGTCCTTTTTCTCCCAATCTCTCAGGTTTTGTAAGGTTTCCAATGGCTTCAGATCTTTTCTGTGTGATGTATGGGCGCGAGTGCAAGTACGGAGCTCCTTACTTCTCCGCCATCTTGCCCCTCCCCTCAAGTTTTATTTATTTTTGAGAAAGAGAGAGAGACAGTACGAGCAGGGAAGGAGCAGACACACACACACACACACACACACACACACAGAATCCGAAGAAGGCTCCAGACTCTGAGCTCTTCGCACAGAGCCCAACATGGGGCTCAAACTCGTGAACTGTGAGATCATGACCTGAGCCACGCTTAACTGACTAAGCTACCCAGGCGCCCCTCAGAGACCACATTCTTAATTAGTGTTGTGTTATAAAGGAAGAGGAATGATACTAGGTATAAGATAAATATAAATCTGGGCTCAAATCTTTGAGTTTGCTTCCTGTGTGAACTAAGGAAAGTTATCTGTCCTTTTTGTCCTGTTTCTTCATCTGTAAAATGAAGCTAGCAGTATTTCCCTTTTTAGTATTGTTATTAGAAAATTTATAAGAATAATCTGGCAAATACCACTATTTAAAGGTTAGGGGTGGGTTGCCTGGTTGGCCTAGTCAATTAAGTGTCCAGCTCTTAATTTCGGCTCAGATCAGGATCCCAGGGTCATGGAATAGAGCCCCATGTTGGGGTCCATGCTGAGCCATGAAGCCTGATTGAGATTCTCTCCATCTTTCTCTCTGCCTCTTCCCAGCTTACGTGCGTGTTTTCTCTCTTTCTCTCCCTCTAAATTAAAATAAAATTAAAAGGTTAGGGTTTTTTGAGGTGTGTTTAAATATTATTTTGCAGGGCGCCTGGGTGGCTCAGTCGGTTAAGCATCTGGCTTCGGCTCAGGTCAAGATCTTGCAGTTTGTGGGTTCGAAACCCGCATCGGGCTCTGTGCTGACAGCTCAGAGCCTGGAGCCTGTTTCAGATTCTGTGTCTCCCTCTCTCTCTGACCTTCCCCTGCTCACGCTGTCTCTCTCTCTCTCAGAAATAAATAAAACAGTAAAAAATTTTAAAAAAATAAATATTTTGCTAATTTTAATTCTTTATTAGGAATTCATTACTATTTGAAGTGAATTAGTTTATTGCCATTTTGAAGTAAGCCCTAGAATTGTAAGTTTTTGTATGACTGGAGAAATAATATCTTTATTAGTCAAATTTATTGATTTGTATTTTTTTCTAACATTTAAATATAAGAAAATATGCAATTTTAAATGATCATCATTTGCCTTTTTTCCTTTCTCAGTTTTTAATTGCTAAATTAATTCATTCAACAAAGTATGTATTGAACACCTGTTATGTGTCAGAGACTAGGCACATAAATGTAGGGGTACATTTATATAAGAAAACAGACAGATATACCTGCCTTCCAGAAATTTTTTTGAGTAGAAGACTGTAGAACTAGAAGATATAATACAATCAGTAAATTACATAGTTACAAGATTATAAATATAATGGTAAAAATAAAATTAGGGTAGTGGGAATAAGGAGTGCAGGGGGGTGGAGGAAAAAGAATAAAAATTTTATGTGTAAGGCTGTCATCTTTTTAAATAGATGATATATGAACAATGACCAAAACACACTGCAGGAGTACGCTATGTGGACATTTGAGGAGATGTCAGTACAAAGACTTTAAAATAGTGAGCAAAGAAGTCAATGCAACTGTTGCATAATGAGAGAGGGTGAAGAAGAACTAAGGTAATAAAAGCAATGGATGTCAGATCATGTAACTTGTACTCTGACTGGAAAGGTGGACTATTACAGGATTTTTGTAAAAAAAAAAAAAAATGTTTATTTTTGTGAGAGTCTGAGTGTGAGCAGGGGAGGGGTACAGAGAGAGGAGGACAGAGGATCCAAAGCAGGCTCTGTGCTGCTGCCAGAGTCGAATTCATGAAGCTTGTGATCATGTCCTGAGCCAAAGTTGCATGCTCAACCGACTGAGCCACCCAGGTGCCCCCATATGGCAGAATATTTAATAGAAGATTGCTCTGACTTAATTTGTGAGAAGGTTACTTTTGGGTATTGAGTGACAGTAGATTATAAGGGCAGGGATGGAGGCAGGAAAGATATCCAAGATAAAGATGATGTTATTGCAGAACATGGTGGTAGCAGTGGAGCTGCTGAGAAAGTAGGTTTTGGAGAGAACTGAAGATAGAGCCAATACGATTTCTTGACAGATTGAAAATAGGGTGTGTTAATCAAGAGAATGACTATCTTATTTACAGATTCCAACAACTCTCAAGGCAATATTATATAAGGGCATGACTTTTACTGTGTGTACACCACAGAATGGAACAGATTACTTTGGAGGAAGATCAGAATCTGCAGATGTGCTCCATCTGCAGATTCAAGCCTACTATGTCATTATGCTTACCCCCAGCTCTTCTTAACCGAGGCTGTGTCTATCGATAGTCTCAACTCTGGCTGTCACCTCTGTTTTCCCTGAGTCTCCATTATTGCTAATTGAACCTGGGATATAATGCTTATATAGTAGGTATAAATTCCATAATCCACAACCTGTGCAGAAATGTAGTTTTCAATAACTGTCCCCATTCTAGATACATTTAATCACAAGGAACTTTTAAGTCTATTTTAGGAAAGCCCAGTCAAATTTAGGATTTCTCTCTCCCTTTCTTCCCAAGATGGTCATGACAATGGACATGAAGTGAGAGGGTGACGTCTGGACCTCAGCTGTCATCTGTCCTATGCTGACATTGGATGAACCTTATCAAGTTCCATCTTTGGTAAGTGGCTTCTAGCCTCCATGGTCTGGTTTCTTCCCATGTCCTACAGTCATCAGTCTGAGCAGGTTGTTAGGTGTCTTCCTGGTTCTAGCTGCCCAGTCCCTTTGGATCTAAAGGCCTGTTAGTGATTTCTGCAACTTCCATAGAGAATGGAAATTTTTATGTGTTCAGTGCCACTGTGGAAACTGTGCCATCCTAGATCAGATATGCTTAGAATGCCATGTGTTAGTTTAACTATTTTGCTCCCACACCATTGGTGGGCATAGCACATAGAGGGGGTTGCTGTTTTGCAGAGTTTTAGAAAGTAGGGCACAGCTTTCTCAACTTTTGGGTCCTCAAATCTCTCATCCTTTCATTTTCAACACTCACTTTAGTGGCAAAAAGAAAGGGCAGAGGGAGAAGAAACTTACTGTCATGTTTACTTCTCTCTTTCCCCTTTCCAATATTTTTTAATCTCTAGCCAGGCAACTTCCAGTCTGGGAGTGGAACGGGAAAGTGAAAGATCTAGTCTGGCTTTCCATCTCTTTTCCTGCTAGTCTATTGTTTAATGGTATAAATCTGGGTTTTTGGTACTTAAATTACTTCCAACTCCTATGCCTGCAGCTCTCACACTTTTTTGGTCTGAGGCCCTTTACATTTTAAAAAAATATTGAGGACTCCAAAGGGCTTTTATTTATAAGAGTTATATATATCAATATTTACTGTATTAGAAATTTGAATTGAGGAATTAAAAATTATTAATAATTTAAAATTAATAAGAGAAAACCCATCATAAGATCATAGTTTTAATGAAAAATAAGTGTTTTCCAAAACAAAAATAGTGGCATTTGCAAATCTATTTAATATTTAACTTAATAGAAGACAGCTGGATACTATTATTTATTTTTGCTTTCAATCTATTTTGATATGTTGTTTTTGCTTAAGTATATGAAGAAAATCTGACCTTATACAAATATGTATTTGGAACAGGAGGTGTATATTTATGGGCTTTTCAGATTATTGTGGATATTTTTCTTTAATACTACAGTAAAACTTGATAAGTGGTATTTTCTTAAAGGACATTTATAATGTAGAATTTGAAACCAAATCAATGAACTTTTCATGTTCTGCTACATTTAAAACTATTAGTTTGTCAAACCCTAAGAACTGATCTTTTACTATTATAATGATGTACCATATATAATGATTCTGTAACCTCATGCATTGGTCATTTGGAAAATATTGGCTCACCCAATTATGCAGATCTTCCCACTATTGATACATTTCATTATATAATATTAGAAAATAGTATTTGTTAATATCACTATAAATCTCATCAGAAAATTATTTAATTATTAGTCTGCTGTTATAAGTAGCAGATACAAGTTCTACAAATTTCTACTTTTTAACTTGAAAGCTCACATTTTATCATTGGCAGTAAATATGGTCATTTTTCTTGAAGGGACAAGCCCACTCAGTTCATTTTCAAAAAAAATGTCCACCAGTTACTAAGCTCTGCATAATCGTAGCTCTCTGTCAGTCATGGTTTCAAGTAAAGATGATGCTATAAATACAGTAGCTAGTTTTCTTTTAGTTTAAATATATTGAATAAAAATTTAAAAAAAAAGTAGCTAGTTCAATTACAACTCAGTTTCTCAAGTGCTTCTCTGTGAGACAGCTATCTATTTCAATATGTGGCAGAAACACTCTAGGCATACTTTACATTTTGTCACAGTGAATATTAAAAAGTCAGGTACTCAAGGTTGAAATTTAATAATATTAACAATTCTTATCGCTTCATCAAGGGCATTCTTAAGTGCAACTGACTTTTTTTTTTAAATGAATGTATAATGGTAAAGAATACAATGACTACAAGAACAGATTAATGTCACTACCTTGATTGATGTTAAAGCACCAGCAGTTTTACCCATTTTTGCTCTTGCAAAATTAGGGGAAAAAATCAGTACAATGACAAAAGAATATAATAAATTAGTGTTATTATGAAAATAGTTTTGGTCTTGCAGATCCCGTGAAGGGGACTTGGTTCTCTCACAGGCCTACAAACTATACTTTTAGAACCATTGCACTACTGTGCTAAAGAAAGCTGTACTCCATGACATAGGTCTTACCTACTAATCTCCTACATAACATCCAATATCTGATGCTGAAACCAGCTGCTGCTTAGATCTCTTCCTCTGTGATCTTCCCAGCAAACTGGCTACTGTTGGACCTGAATATTTAGACTTTTTGTTGTTGTTGTTAATGAAAGATTATTGTTGTTCTGATAAAAATAGTATACATTTTTGGAAATAAACTTTCAAATATCTTTCCCTCATCCCACAGTCTAGTCTTATTTATTTAATTATTATTTTTTTAATGTTTATTTATTCCTGAGAGGGACAGAGACAGAGCACTAGTAGGGGAGGGGTAGAGAGAGAGAGAGAGAGAGACACAGAATCCAAAGCAGGCTCCAGGCTTAGCTGTCAGCATAGAGTCCAATGTGGGGCTTGAACCCACTAACCATGAGATCATGATCCAAGCCAAAGGTGGACACTTAACCAACTGAGCCACCCAGGCAGTGGGTCCCATTTTTTAAAAGTAACTCCTTTTTATCTTTTCTGTTCAAGTTCTGTTGATTATCTCCATAATTCTATAATTCCAAAATCTGTAATTTTTGTTTTTGTTTCTAAGCAGTTTTTGTTATGTTTGTGGTTTTAATAATGTCCTTAAACATAGATTTCTGCTGAACTTACCACAGGCCAAAAACAAACCCAGAGTAGTCTCCAAAGAGAAGTAAGGAATGAGAAGTTGAGCTGGCCAGGCCCAATTTCTGCATGCAATATTACCACCTAGATAATTCATGGCTCCTGTATGGTGGCATATTGTGCGAGAGACAGGGAGAATCAAATATTCTAATAACTGATGAGAAAATAAAGCAAAGAGAAAATTGGTTTACATGATCACATTTGACTTCTGTTAACAGATAGGGAAATTGAGGCCCCAAATGGAAAAGTGACCTATCCCATGTTATTTAGTTAAGAACAGATATTGGACTACATCCAGTCTGTATTCTTTGCTATTCTAATTGTACTGAGGACATCCCTATAATTAATTGGGGATAGAAACAATATGGCTTTATCAAACTGATCACAGATGGGAGTGAGAATTTGTCAATATTTGTATAGCCTTTAATTACTTTTAAAATTATAATCTCTAGCTTTTGAAAAGTTTGTGAACATATTCATTTTTATATGATGTAGGCATTATTTTCTGATAGTTATGTTTTACGTGTCTTTAAAAGTTTTGTTTGCTTTGAAGGACATTAAGTTCTAAAAAGATACACTAGAGCCTTAGGAATATATAACATTTTGAAATTCCACTTCTGTTTAAAGTGTCTAAAATTTTTTAAAAATTCAGATTCAGAATATTATTTACCAAATAGAAAAAAGAAGATCAATCTTCTCTGGTCCAACTGTATAAATTATGCATAATATTTAAAAGCAAGATCTGGTACCCATTTGAGTTATTGATTTGAAATAGAGCATTTTGGCACCAGATATGTAGACAGCAGGCATTTCCTGTGCTTAATATATTCCCTCCTAACCAAGAAGCAGCTTGATGTAGACAGTTTTATGTAAGGTTTGTCACAGATTCTATGTGTTTTGGAAATGTTTCACATTTCATTAAGTTTAATTCAGTTTCTGTATGACAAAATGTGGGTAAATACATTCTTCCTAGCAATATCTTGGATATTTTATAGTGTGGGTAATGAATTTGTGAAATTTGCTTTTACTTCCTTGACAGGGTTTACTAGGCAAATAAAATATTTGCCTAAATCTGGTAAGTAAATATCTTTCTTAAATACTTATTGACACTAGTCACAATTACTTTCTCTAAGAGATGCTCTAAAGGAGATGGTGAAAATATAGTGGGTTCCAATTTTAGTGATTTACTGTCTTTGTGTTTATAACTTTTGGGAATAAGCTGAGAAATTATAGAAAGATTAAGTACATATAGGATTAATGGAAGAAGGTGCAGGAGAGGTTAAAAAATAAATTTCATATACTAATAAGTCAGTAAATTCTTTGTGACATTTCTTAACAGCAGTGAATGTATAGAGAACTCTTATAGACAACAAATTAAGGACAATAAATGGCAAGAACTAGTAGTAGCACTAAGTGGCCCCTAATTCTGTTAGGTACCCTTGTGTCAGAGGCCGGCTCTGTCCAGGTCCAGGGGTCCCTGAAGGATGGCCGGTGTCGGCGAGGGAGGGAGTGAGAGAGCCATGAGATTCTTTCTCATCACCAGGCAGGCATCTCTGCACTGACTGGGGCTCACTTTATTTTATAATTAAGTGTTTGGGGGACGGCACAGAAGTGGCATTTGCCTTAGACAATGGTTTCTGATAACAAACTTCTTTGATATGTAAGAATTTCCCAGAACATAGATGTGTAGAAGACTCCTGCATAACCTTTATCAATAGTGATTGAGATAGGGGATTTAGATGCTTATCCTATGGGGAAGGAAGGTATCTTTAGCATACCAGACAATGTTTTTAGCATAAAAAGGGTGAAGTTACTTCTTTGTGAGCAGGGGTCAATAGCTTGTTTAAGGAGTATTAAGAAAAAACGGTGTTTCAGGAAACACCTTTGCTCCTGTAATCACAAAAGAAGTTCCTCAATAGGTTCCTTCACAGGGAGTCATCAGCATATTCAAGGCCAGAATAAGTCACTCACAAATGCCTTGCAGGCTGGTGCTGCAAGCAGAAACAATTGGGTGAGGATGGATATCTGTCCCTAACTCTAAATTAGGCTCTTTGTCTCAGGGCCAGGCTCAATTGTAACTCTTGTGTTCTTAGCCCCCTTTATTATGTAAGTCTTGGATCTGCAATGCCCATAGGAAGAGTCTTTTGACATTCATCCACATTGCTTTCATCTGAAGTCTCTTTTGAAAAGGCAGGAATATGCTTTTCCTTATGAGCAATGTGTGTGGGGAATATCGTCTGATCTGGAATATTGTGAGGCCTGTTCAATACCCACAGGCTCATTTCCAACATGAGCCTGTAGTAGCAGAAGGAGATACCAGTTTTCGTTTCTCACGGCAGGAGCTGTGCAAATGCTGCCATTTCCTCTCTGTGACTCATCCAGCGAGGCCCGTTGAGTCTCCCAGCACACTTGGCCACAGGTGAGTGGCATACTCAAAGTAGAGTCTAGGAATGGAATACATGTCACACTGTCTTGATTTGACCAAGACATGGCTTGACCTTTTGAAATTTAGTCTCTTAAGTAAAGTAAGTGAAGAGAAGGTAAACATTTCTAGACAGTACAAAAAAACTTCTTAAGGATTATCCACCACAAGTAGCCATTTCTCTTTCCATGACTGACAACTAATTGGGGATGGGTGTGTGTGATCAGGATGGGGTGGACAGGAAGAAGGCAGCCGCTATGTTATAGGTGGTAATCAAGCAAAATCAGCTTTGGCAAAATAGAATTCAGCAATAGAGTGTAATTCGAAATTAGAGAAATTCCCTCATACCAAAATATTTGAGCAGTTCAGTGCTTCCCCATTTGTTAGAGATTCAGGTTAAAACATATCTCTTGGAAATTGCAGTACTGATATTTCTGGAAAGCATAAAATTATAATTCATTATAAGCCACTAATGTTGATGGGGTTGGTTTGTTAACCAGTCACGAGCTGGGCCTGGAGTAGATGGAACATAGGATGACATATTTAGACAGAAAATGGGGAGTCAGACATATTCCAGACTGGAGAGCTAAGTGTGTGAGAGACAAACCTATGCAGAAATCAATTGATATATGTAGATAGAGGTGTGGGGGGCAGTGTTGCAGCATGAGAAAATCTGGTATCTAGAAAAGAAAGGGCTGGAATCAAGAAAAAGTGTTTGTGGAAAATATGGTTAAATCCCTCCACCTCCTCCCTCCCTCCCTTCCTTCTTTCCTTCTCTTTCTTTCTTTCCTTCTTTCCTTCTCTTTCTTTCTTTCCTTCTTCCTTCCTTCCTTCCTTCCTTCTTTCCTTCCTTCCTTCCTTCCTTCCTTCCTTCCTTCCTTTCTTTCTTTCTTTCTTTCTTTCTTTCTTTCTTTCTTAGCAGAGACTGTTTGTTTTGATAGAATTTTAATAAAATAAAGACTATGGCTAACTCCCTCCACCTCCTCTCTCCCTTACTCCATTCCTTCCTCTCTTTCTCTTTCTTTCTTTCTTTCTTTCTTTCTTTCTTTCTTTCTTTCTTTCTTTCTTTCTTTCTTTCTTTCTTTCTTAGCAGAGATTGTTTGTTTTGATAGAATTTTAATAAAAGAGAGACTAGTTAACACCTTTTAAAGCTCTAATTGGTGGGAAGCAGACCAGAGTACTGGGAGTAAGAAATGGTGTAATCATTCAGGTTCTCAAGTGTGTTCCTCTTACTCCCGTACTCTAGGATCCCATGGGTGACCCTAGAAGTTGCTTTATTTCTATTAGAATTAGAAAGAAATCACTAATATTGATTAGAAGGATCTGTGGGAGGTTATATTATTAAAAGTAAACTTATTTCCTAATTGGAGGTTTCTCATGCATCTCTCCATTTTAAGTTGTATTAGTGGTACTTGTGTTTTATAACCACTTCCCACTCCCCCGGCAAACACAACAATCAAACATGTACTTGTTACCTAAAATCACCAGGCCCAAACTCTTCATTTTCTTATCACAGTTTATTGTTGTACATATGAGGTACCATGCTACTATCAGTTTTTTATTTTAAAAAACTCAGAGAAAAAAATGTTTCAAGTAATTTTCATTCAATGTGAATGACAAGAATATCATAGCTATAAACATTAAAATAACCATTTCATTCCTTCCTGAGGAAGTTCCGATTTTAAGCAATGAAAAAGGAATTCTATACAAAGCTAGTTTTAAATCACATTAGCTCTCATTCTTTTCTTGTATTTATTAATGTTACTTTTAGAATAGCATAATAATCAGCTGGAGTATACAATGTAGAAAGTATGTATGTCCTCTAGAATTTTATGTTGCCTCCAAGATACATTGAGTGCTCAAAATTGCTTTCAAAGGTTTGCTTCTATAGACAGCATAATACTTGTACTGTGAATGAGTCAGTTTTGATATGACCTCTTCCTTTTTCTTTCATTACACAAGCATCCAGTAGGTTTTTTAACACTTATCTTAAAGGGTGGGTTCAGCTGATTCCATTTACCTAGACAAAATCATGCCATTAGCAGCTTTGTTTAGAAATTTAAATGCACATCTCATCATTAAAACATAAATGTATAAGTTTTTCTTTTTCTCTTTTTATCAAGTAGCAGTGTTGTCAAAATAAAAACATGATACCATATGTAATTGCTGGGGCCTGTTCTCACCATGGGTACCCCTCTCAAGGCAATTTTATTAAACTAGTGGAGTTGAAAGACTACACTCATTTTCCTACCATGCTGGGCAAGTGCTGCTTTAAGAAAGGTGGCAGTAAGCATGGAGACTGAGCTTACCATATTTGTCCAAATGACTTTGATTTTCTTTTACTGTAGGGGCCTTAAAAACTTGTTCTTTCTTCAGTTCTTTTGGCTATTTGTTTGTTTGTTTAAAAATGAGTATGCCACTTGGGTACATAAAATTTTTTTAAAAAATATTTAATTAGTAATTATAATGTAATTTTTAAAATTTATAGTAAGTGGGCCTCAAAATTTGTTTTTAATTAGCAAATAATTGATTGAGTTTAGTTTTACACATTGTAACTACAAGAAAAACATTTGGGCTGTAGCTTTTCCTTGCATATCTTTTTTTTTCCTGATCATGCTTTTCATAACGTTTTTAAAGACTTATATAATCATAACAGGGAATTTGTGTTCTAATTAATTTTTTGTTTGTACAATGAATTTAAAAATTAAGTAAAGATAAGCAGAGGTCAGTAAGTATGATTCTTTTATTTTTGGAATGATAATCATATGATCATTTAAAAGTTAAGTGTAAATATATTTTAGGAATCATGTCTACCTCATCTTTGTAGTTCCTCCATTTAATTTAGTAGATAATCCATAAATTTAACTATTTTAAAATTTAACAAATTTTATTGTCTTCTACAAGAGAATACACAAAATATTCTTTAAAAAATGGGACTTAGCCACACTTATTTTTTTCTGCCTTGTGTCGAAAGTATCATGGGAAATATCAGATTAGAAATCTGATATTTATGTCAGTGTTACTGTTGTTGTGTTACAAATCTCTATATCACGCAATTTCATTTTGAACTCTCTGGAAACATTAGTTTTTCTATAATTTAAGTGTAAATAACATATCATCTAGAGACATTGTGCTTAGTTTTTCTTTAATAGATTTTGTTCTGGAGAAAATTAAAAAAAAGTTATTCACTTTAAAAGTCAATATGTTTCTGGAGATGACACATTCCTCACATTCTGTGCAAGTGTTTTTGTAGACCAGTGAGGACTATCAGAGTAGATTTGTAGCTCACAAAAAGAGGATTTAAATTGTCAATAATATATCTTCAGACCCCTACAATTTCTCCCTGTTAGAGGATCTAGTGAGTACACTTTACATCATTATTTACTGTTTTGGTATAGTCAGTGTGTTCCCATACACCTTTCAATGGTTTTACAATGAATCTCAGTATAACAATTACATCATGACAGAGGAGTCATTAATTTTTACATAAATGCACTAGAGTATATATGTGAAAAATCACCTTTTTTCTGCTATAGCGCTTATCTTTTTATTTTGATGCACATAAACCTCATATATAACCTTTCCACTCTGATCTAGCACATATTGTCATTTACAATTCTTTCTAAATATTCAGTGGATTTATATCTTGGCAAGCATTTTTCATGGGTATTATGCCTTTGGCATTTTATGCTACATTGTGATGGTTCTTTTGCTTCTTGTTTTGTAGGACACTTTATAGAATCAAAGATTAAGAAAACATCATACAGGCAAACAGTGGTCTAAAAATCTACAGAGACACAATCTTAGTTGATATATAAAAGAGTAAATATTACTATGAAATGGAACAATTCTGCATTTGTGTTTGATACTTATATTGGTTGCAGTTGACTTCCACACGTGTGCACAGTAGTCTACAATAATCCCACAGGCTCAGATATGGATTAAGAGAAAGGCCATAGGCCTCAAGGCTCATAACAGATATTTTTTCTTTTCCTTTTTTCCCCCCCAATCATCCACATGCCAGCACATGGAAGGAACTTTGTTCTTTTTTCTCATTTGAAGAGGTATATTTTTAAACAGCCTTTTGGTAGCTTCTGGAAGCTTTGGGAAAGGTGAATGTTACATGGAAGATGGATTCTCAAGGAGTTCTCTCAGTGCTATCTCACTTTCTGCAGCTCCTGTCTCAGCCACGATGGCAAAGGCTGCCCGAGTCTGTGTAGTAGCTTTGAGAGTTCCACGTTGTGATCTCTGTAGTAGCTTGATAGAAATGCTCTGCTCTGAGGTGGGACATAATAGTACATTTCACTTTGTTGATTAAAGTATACTTCATACATGTTCATGATGTTTAAATCTGCATCAAGATACCATACTTGGGTTGAAATTTGTAGTAAGCATGTGGGCTATTTATTTAGGACAACATAAACACAGTGACTCTCTTCTTCAAACTAGGCATTCTACATACATGTATATATATTTTTAAAATGTTTATTCATTTTTAAGAGAGTGTGAGTGGGGGAAGGGCGGGGGGGGGAGGGACAGAGGATCTGAAGTGGGCTCTGTGCTGACAGCAGAGAGCCCAAAGTGGGGCTTGAACTCACCAACTGTGAGATCGTGACCTGAGCTGAACTCCGAAACTCAACAGGCTGAGCCACTCAAGTGTCCCATACAGCCACTGTTTTTACTAGGGAAAAAGCTTTTGTATTAAACAGGTGGTTTATTTGTGTGGAATTAAATCTTAACTCAATCGCATTGCTAGAAAATTAGCTGTAACAACCGATTGGGTTTTTTGATATTATGCTCTATTAAAATCATCCTAGCTTCAGAGAATGTTAGTTTGGTACATCCATAATATAAAATACTCCTTTGTATTCATTAATTTGCATTTAGATTTGGAAGCTACATAATAGTTTCTTTTTTTTTTTTAATGTTTATTTATCTTGAGAGAGAGAGAGAGAAAGAGCAAGAGGGGGGAGGGACAAAGAGAGAGAGAGAGGGCAAAAACCCCAAGCAGGCTACACGCTGTTGGCACAGAGCCCACCACAGAGCTTGAACTCATGAACCATGAGATCATGATCTGAGCCAAAATCAAGAGCTGGTCACCTAACCAACTGATCCACCCAGGCACCCCCATAATATTTTCTTAAAAATACTTTTTAATGCATATAAAGGCATACTGCTAAAAATAGAATTGTGGTTGACTTAAAAATGCAGTAGGTAGGGGAACCTGGGTGGCTCAGTCTGTTAAGTGACCAACTCTTAATTTCGGCTCAGGTCATGATCTCACGTCATGAGGCATGAAACCAAACCCCACGTCAGGCTCTGTGCTAAGGGGCAGAGCCTTCTTAAGATCTCTCTCTCTCCCTATGCCCCTCTCCCTCTGTCCCTTTCCTGCATGCTCTCTCTCAAAAAAAAAAATGCAGTTGGTAAACCAGGTTAACTTCTAACCTACTGTATTTGTATGAGTTGACCTAAGGAAGAAAAAGAATGCCCTGTAAACTATCTTGACTTAGTGAGGGACAGATTTTCACTTCAACAAAGAAAAAATATTTTAGTAATTGAAAATGTCAAAAATGGAAAGGGTTGTACTGTGAGTGGCATTTAACGGGGTTCATAAACAGGTCGGATTGCTATTGTTAGGAATGTTGTAAAGGGGGAATTTCTGCACCTCTATCTGTACCCCTTGCTTTGTACTATTCTGAGTTTTGGTTGAGTCGAACCTTTAAGAAGTTTTTATTTAATTCTTCTGCCATCTTTTAAATGTCATATCTGGTACTCCATTTTAAATGCTATAGAAAAAGTCACATTTTGTATTGATAATTTCAAAGTAACAGTGATTTTTGTAGGAATCATGCTCATTGGAATTAAATAGAATATTTGTGCTATATTCTAACTATTACTATGATCAAAGGAGAATCCAAACCATTGTGTGATTTAAGTGTTACTCGGTCTCATTTCTTTCCTTTTTTTTTTTTTTTAATGTTTATTTTTGAGAGAGAGAGACAGACAGAGCATGAGCAAGGGAGGAGCAGGAGAGAGGGAGACACAGAATCTGAAGCAGGCTACAGGGATACACGGAATCTGAAGCAGGCTGCAGGCTCTGAGCTGTGAGCACAGAAACCGACGTGGGGCTCCAACTCACAAACCATGAGATCATGACCTGAGCCAAAGTCAGATGCTTAACTGACTGAGCCACCCAGGTACCCCTTATTCTGTCTCATTTCTGTGTTTGGTTTTCCTCAGGCATTAGCTCTAAAACCACCAAAAGTCAGCTGGAATACTCAGGCAAAAGAAAAAGGTAGAGATAGAGGCTCAGTTGGCTAAGTGTCTGACTCTGAATCTTGGTTCAAGTCATGATCTCATGTCCATGAGATCAAGGCCCTTGTGTGGAACCATAAAGCCCCACTCTGCACTGACAGTGTGGAGCCTGCTTGGGATTCTCTATACCTTTCTCTCTACTTCTCTCTTTGTGCCCCTCCCCCACTCATGCTTTTTCTGTTAAAATAAATAAACTTAAAAGAAGAAAAAAAAATAAAAGAAAAAGGTAGAGATAAATTATATTTCCCAGATATCTACATCTGGGAATCTGATCATTCTTTGCCTCCTTTGCTGCCAGCCAGACCTGGAATCTAGGGATGGGCCCTAGGTCTTTATTTAGAGTCTGAGTTTCTGAACTTCCCCATTGTGTTCTCTCTTAATGGATCACTTTGTGCTATTTCTCTTTGACTGAAGTCTTGCTTGGAACAATAGCATCCTGGGGCTACCCAGCTCCTTCCAGCTTGCTCCCTAAAATTTGCACATGGTAAGTGATTGTCCATCATCTTAACTAACTCTGGAACTAACTCTTCTAGAATCCAGTTTTCTACTCTTCATCCCTTGGGAGTTTGGACTGAAACTCCAACAGTGAGGATTATCTCAACCTTACTTCAATTTATTGGCCTTTTGGGCATTATTTTCAAATCTGGCTGCGTCTGTCAGTGCTGCCTATGTAGACAACCCTCATCCTGTTTCCTATTATGTGCATATGTGTGTCCCCTAATCCTGTTACCTTAATCAAGAACTCTTTCCTCTTGTTGCTCTGCTCCTTCATTATGACAAGATAAATGATATGAGATTTGCAACATACAATATGTTCTTTTTTAGAGTCTAATATGTTCAGGCCAAAAGTTACTAGAACAGAACTTTGTCATCTACAAGACTTATTGAACACACATTGTTATCTGACAGTCATTCAGAAGGGGGATATTTTAGATGGTAAAATCACAGATAGGAGATATGCTAACGTATGTCAATATAATCTGACTACTTCATGCAAACTCATGTAGAATAATGTAATAAGAGGAAATTATAATATATACTTTCATCATATAAAAACATAATAAAAAGAAGGAATCACATAATATATTCAAGATCAGGTATTTCATTTGCTATTATTAAACAATCTATTACATGATCTTGATTTGGAGAGAGAATAGATTTGGTAGTATTAATTTAGAATGTCAGTTTTTATTCTTTTTCTATACTGTATTTTCAAAAAGCAAGTACAAATAGAAGTAGGCCATAAACTTTCTTAATTTACCTGTATTAAATGTATTCTATGATGTTTTGGTGACAGTTGGATACTGACATTTTTCTGTAATAGGAACAGAAGCAAGCAATGTGGTGACAGTACTGCCTACTCTCATCCATTCTATAGATTTGTGTTTCTATGGTCTCCGTGAAGGCTCCTTTACTCTTCCCTTCCCTCAGGTCACTGTGCATAAAATCAACCACTCTACTCCTTCAAATAAACTCAGCATATACATGATACTGTGATATAATAAGAAATATATGTATTTGGTTTCTATCTCTGGTTCCTGGCACAGATGCCTAAAAAATCCCTGCAATTTCCTGAGTAATAGGGGTGAGAGGAGTGTCTTTTGTTATTCATAATAAGCCCTTTTAAGCCATACCAGAGTTTATGCTAATGAGTTGGCTCTTGGTGGATCCTACATCACTTCTGATGGGGGCTGGTTGCTAGAGGAACCAAATACATGCTTCGAGGTTTGGAACTCAACCCTCCCATCTGACCTCCAAATAAGGAAATGGGACTGGGGATCGAGTTGATTACTAACAGCCAGTGATTTAATCAATCATGCCTCCATAAATGGCAACTCCATAAAGAACCTTCCATGAAGGACTCGAGAATGTCAGGACTGGTAAATGCACCCATGTGCTCGGAGAGTGGCACACCCCAAACTCCACAGATACAGAAGCTCCTGTGCTTATGACACTTCTGGACCTTGTTCTATGTACCTCTTCATCTGGCTATTCATTTGTATCCTTTTTAAGAATAGAAAGTAAAGTGTTTTCCTGCCTTCTGTGAATGGTTATAGCAAATTATAAAACCTGAGGAAGGGGTCATGAGAGCCTTTGATTTGTGGCCACTTTAGACAGAAGTTAGTAACCTAGAAACCCATTACTTGCTATTGGAGTCTGAAGAGAGGGCAGTCTTGTGGTAGTAGGCCCTTTACCTGTGGAGTCTACACTAACCTGGGGTAGTTAGTAGCACAATTGAGTTATATTGTAGGGTACTTAGTTGTATCTGCAGAAATTTGCATTATTGCTTGGTATGAAACTGCACACATTTGGTGTTAGAAATGTCTGACTTAAAACAACTCAGAATTTATTACAGAAGTCTTTCTGAGAGATATAGAAGTACTGGTATCCTAAAACTTTGGTTTTTCTTATCTTTCTTTACCACAAAATCTAATATTATGTCTCACTATGTCTGTGTTTGATAGGAGTAAAATAAAATGATAAGAAAGATGTTCCACAGTGTCTTTTAAACATTTTAGTTTTAATAAATATAATAAATAGCTTTGACATAAATGAAAATGATATATTTTATATTACATTCTTGAAAATATCATAGAAATTGCCTTTTAGTTTCTATTAACATGTAAGGATTTTTCTCATAGTACTCTGAAGGTAAATTTTAAAATCAACCAAAGAAAACTATCAAAGAAATATTATTCAGGCCACACTTACAACTATAGATTAACTTAGTGGGAAAAAAATAGAAATCTTTTGGTCCTATTTTCGATTTCCAGTTGATGTATTTCCTGTCTTGGTTTCAGTTAACATTTTTAGTGCTAAAATTCTTGTGAATGTATCATTCTTTTTGTCTTGAGATGTTACCTTCTTTGTTCTGCTTAAAAATAGAAAATTCTGTTGTTTTCTTTTATTCTTGCATGATAGGTAATATATCACTGGAAAAATCAAAACAAGCAACCTGGATACATTGAAATCCAAATATCCCTTTTAGTGTTTAGAAGGGGTACATTTTGATTTTAACCACTTTTATAAGAAAATACATACTACTTATTAGTTTGCTTATTTAGTTTGTATTTGTAAGCTCTGTACTTACATCAGGATCCATTGGAGGGTATTTCCTTCCTTTGCTTTTTCCAAGACATTTTGTTTTGCCTTCTTCCAATAACTGACACCAGAAACCTTTATGCGAATCAAACCTAAGAAAAATTCAATATACAAAGCACAAAAAAAGTATTTTGCAAGTAATTTCTAAGACATAATGACCAAAAACATGAATATATTTTTGGATCTTAATCTATAACCAGAGAAACTGGCATATTTTTTGACGAAGTCATTTTGCATAATGTCTTTTGGCATACTTCTAAATTCTGAGTCCATCTGTCATATTTGTGAGTTTGCCAGATTCCTAATAGAAAAATTGTCAGCAGAAGGTCTCCTATTAATAGAAATTAATAGCCTACCTTCTTCATCTGGAAGGAAAAACTTTTATAAATTTCAACTCAGTTCTTCTCTGTAGGATTTAGAAATGATAAGTCAGGTTTCATCCATATTTATGGATTTACATAGTACTTGTACCATACAACTGCAGACTAATAGAAGAGAAAGGGTTCTGGTGTGCTATGGAGTGCCTCATTTTAGCCTTATCTAATTATAATCCATTTAATTTTCTTCCAGAGCACTTTTTTATTTTGGTATGAGCTCTGTATTAAAGTAAAAGTAACAGTAAATGTGGATTTTCATGGCATAATTATAACCAAAATAATAGTATAATGTTTAATTTATATTTATTTATTGTTTTTATTATACTTTTTACCATTTTATTTTAATTCCAGTTAGTTAACATATTAAACTTACATTTTATTTTACCAAAATTTTTTTAAGTTTATTTATTTTGAGAAAGAGAGAGCATGGGGGTGGTCAGAGAAAGAGGGGGAGAGAGAGAGAGAGAGAGAGAGAGAGAGAGAATCCCAAGCAGGCTCCACACTGTCATCATGGAGCCCTATGCAATGCTTGAAACAAAATAAAGTTAAGAAATAGACCAATACATCTACAATCAACTGATTTTCAAAAATAGGTACCAAGTAAATTTGATGGGAAAGAACAGTGTTTTAAATGAATTAATCTGGCAAAAGTGGTACCGATGTGGGAAATACGAATATTGACTCTTACTTACACTGTATAAAAAAATTAACTTGAAGTCAATCATAGATCTAAACTTAAGAGGTAAAACTATAAAAACTCTGAAAGTAAACATAGAAAGAAAACATATAGAGGGGTACCTGGATGGCTCAGTTTAAGTGTCTGACTTTGGCTCAGGTCATGATCTCAGGGTTTGTAAGTTTGAGCCTGCATCAGGCCCTGTTCTGACAGCTCAGAGTCTGGAGCCTACTTCAGATTCTGTGTCTCCCTCTCTCTCTGCCCTTCTCTTGCTCACACTCTGTCTCTCAAAAATAAACAAACATTAAAAAACACACACACACATACACATAGAAAATCTTTTTTTTTTTTTAAGAAAATCTTTGTAACCTTGATTTAGGCAAAGATTTCATAGGATGAATGCTAAGAGAAGAATAATGATAACTTTGAATACATCACTTTGCTTTTCTAAAACACTTAAGAAACTTAAAGAGAAGCCATGGATTGGGCAAAGGTATTTGTAAAACATAGGGCTAATAAAGAATTTGTATCAGAATATATAATTCAACTCAACAGAAAAGATAACACCAACAAAAATTGGTAGAGGGGCACCTGGGTGGCTCAGTCGGTTGAGCGTCGGACTTCGGCTCAGGTCATGATCTTGCCGTTCATGGGTTCAAGCCCCACAAAATGCTCTGTGCTGATAGCCAGCTCAGAGTCTGGAGCCTGTTTCAGATTCTGTATCTCCCTCTCTCTCTGACCCTCCCCTGCTCATGCTGTCTCTCTCTCTCTTATATATTTTAATATATATAATTACTATATGTCCCACCAACCCCATTTTAGGTGTTTACCCATGAGAAATGAAAATACATGTCCATACAAAGATCTATGCACAAATAATTGTTGTAGATGCAAATGGAAATAACCCTATGTCTATCAATAAGTGAAAGGATGAACAAATTGTGGTATATCCATAAAGTGGTGTACAACTCAGTGATAAAAAAGAGCTAATTACTGATAGATGTAACAATAGGAAGGAATCTCAAAAGCACTATGCTAAATGAAATAGATCAGTGGTTGCTAGTGAGGGGAAGGGATTGACTGCAAAGAAGCACGAGGAAACTTTTTGGATTCATGGAAGTGTTTTATATGTTGATTGTGGTGATGTATACAATTGTACACATATGTCAGAATTCATCAATCTGTACAATTAAAATAGGTAGATTTTATTAAATACAAATTTTATATCAATAAAGCTGATTTCAAATTATACTGTAATTGAATGTCTGTGTGTATGGATGGATGTGATTTGTAAGGTACTCTTTATGTAGCTAATCTAGAATTTTTATAACATAGCCCTGTGAAAGGATTGCAAACGTAGATTTCTGCCTCCATACTGGCTTGGATATTAGAAACACTAAAGGATGACTCACATCTCGCTTATGCAAAGCCTATTTCTCATCATTACTGACACAATTGTGTGAGATCAGGACACAACATAGTATATCTGCATGTTATTTATATTCTTGTTTGAATCAGTAAGGCAACTGAACAAAGTAGTGCCATAGTCAGAGGCACAAGAAAAACAAAAGCATTAATAAAGACTATTACTTAAATAATCTGTACATGAAAGCTGGAAAGTTCATTTATTTATTTAATGTGTTTTTTAGAAAGCTGGGAAGTTCTATATTTTTGATGTTTTCACTTTATGTTTTTGAGAGAGAGAAAGAGAGAGAGAGAGAGAACATAAGTGGGGGAGAGAGAGACAGAATCTGAAGCAGCCTCCAGGCTCTGAGCTATTAGCACAGAGCCTGACTTGGGGCTTGAACTCATAGACCATGAGATCATGACCTGAGCCGATGTTGGATGCTTAACTGACTGAGCCCCTGACTTGGAAAGCAGGGAAGTTCTAAAACAACGAAATTTCTGGAAATCTGCTATTGATATAGTATTTTTCATAAACATTTTGTCCTTAACAATTTCTATAATTGAATTCTGACTCATTTTAAATATTTAAGTGATCAAAATTCAGAAGCCAAAATTCAGAATAGACCAACTATTATTATTCTTTATAATATACCTAACTATAGATATATGTCTGGAATATACATACGCCTTATGACAGAACATTGTTTTTAAAAGACACGCTGAACTTCACACATAATATAATTAAGAATCAAAATAAAAATAGGTTTTTCTCTCATCTCTGCTAATTGGTTACATCTTATGCAGCAGGCTGTTACTCTGGGCTTTATTGAGATAAAAAGATACCTGTGTGTGTGTGTGTGTGTGTGTGTGTGTGTGTGTGTGTATGTGTGTGTGGTGTGTGTGTGTGTGTGTGTCTGGCACATAGCCCAGGCATCTGTATGAATATGCTCGTAGGCAATCGCATAAGTGTATTGGGGTGGAAAAGAAAAGAAGAGAAAGGTGACAGGCAGAAGGGACTTCATATTTACTTTCCATGTGACTTGAGCTAGAGGTAAAGGGATTGATGTTGACCTTATGAGTTTGAAGACATCAGCAATGCAATTTCATAGCTCACATGAAGAAGCTTGATACAAAATGGAGAAAGATCTCCCTACATCTGTTTAGAATATCAGCAGTATCCCTCTTAAGATTAATCTTGTTACTACAGGTACTGATATCTGTGGGACAGGAAGAAATAACTTTTTTTAAAGTGTAGGCAGTGGTCATGGTTAAGACCCTTCTTTAAAGGACTTCAGGAAGTAAAGAAATTTTATGTGTTGTTTACTGCTATGGTTACCCATTCCTGGAGGTGGAGATATTTTGTTAATCATTGTATCCCAGAGTCTTGCACATAGTAGTCATTCAATAAAACTTTGTTGAATTAGACTAGAAAAGACAGATTGGCTCTTAAATATCTGTAGACTATCACCTTGACGTCTAGATATAACTGGAAGAGACATGTAGGTAGGGACAATCAAAGTTCTCCAGTGATTTGGCCTCCAACTGGCAACATTTGTAGATGAATGATAATGTGGATTTAATTTTCCCCTTGGGCAGGTGAATCCTTGGGAATATTCAAATTATACTTTAGAAGGTTCAAGTATGTTTAAAATGCTGTTAAGTTGAAATAATATCTCCATGGGAGAATAGTGAACTGCAAATAATGCAGGTAAATCTCAAAACCAAAAGACCGTCATTTAGGTGTTATGGAGCAAACACAGAAGTTATTTTTGTTAGTTTTTGTTTTTTTAAATCAGTTTCCTCTCTACAAATATGCTTTTATGATTTAATGAACCATTTTTCTGACACCCATTTTATTTTTAACAGTTTTTGAGGTTTAATTGACTTATCATAACACCCATTTTCAGTGTTCAATTAAATGATAGAGTAGCAAGTTTATATAGCTGTATAACTATCACCACAATCCAGTGTTGGAACATTTCTATAATCCCCCCAAATCCCTTAGAGTCCACTGGAGAGAATCTCTGCTGTTACCTCCAGCCCCAGGCTAGCCCTGATCTGCTTTCAATCTCTAATTTGTCTTTTCAGAACATCCCCCACCCACCCCCATTTTTTTTTTCTGGTGTGGATATGCCAAATTTTGTTAATCCATTTACTAGTTGGTGACTATTTGGATTGGTTCCAGGTTTGGGCTATTATTAATAATGCTTCTGTGAACAAGTCTTTGTTGAATGTAGGTTTTCATTTCACTTGGGGTAGACTCCTAAGAGTGGAATTGGATTATTTGTAAGCTTCTCTTTAATTTTTAAGGAGCTGGAAAACTGCTTTTCCAAAGTGGTCATATTATTATACATTATCATCAGCAATCTATGAGGGTTCTAGTTTCTCCACATTCTTGCTAACATTTGGTATTGTCTTTTGGATTATAACCATTCTAGTGGTATTTCAGTGTGATTTTAATTTGCATATCACTATGATTGCACATTTATTATGCAAAGTGATCATGCACCTGAAGATGGGTTCTTTTTATAATAAAGTCTAAGACAACTTAAAAAAACTCATTTTAAGGTTTCAGTCTTTTAAAGAAAGTTCTTTCTATTGGTGCACTATCCATTAGTAAAAATTCATAATATTGCTTTTCCTCTAGTTCTAGCATCTCGTGCCAACTTGAAGAGCTTAATAGATTGGCAGTGCGGGCTCCAATGGACTGATTGAGTTTTCAGTCCTGACTCCTCAACTTATTTGCTGAGTGACTTTTCGGCTTAGCTTTTCTGTGCCCATTTTTTTTTCTTTTTAGCTGAAAAATGGAGCTAATAGTACCTCTCATACCTAGTGTTGGTATGAAGCAATATATGTAAACATATCAATGTAGAACATATACATGGTATATTGATTTTGAAAAGTTACAACCACTCTGAAAAACAAATTCATCGTATGAAATTGGAGCAGACTGTCTTCTTTTTCACTACTTTCCATTGCTTGGTGCTCTTTCATGGGTAGTCTAGGGAACCAGCACATTTTGGCTATTATGGCTATTCTTTTTTTTTGTTTTTTTTACTTTTTTTTTAACATTTATTTATTTTTTCAGAGAAAGAGACAGAGCATGAGTGGGGGAGAGGCAGGGAGAGAGGGAGACACAGAATCTGAATCAGGCTCCAGGCTCTGAACCATCAGCACAGAGCCCGACATGGGGCTCAAACTCACAAACTGCAAAGTGATGACCCAGGCTCCGCTGTTATGGCTACTTTTTTTTTTTTTTTCTACTAAAAAAGGTTTTAATGTGGCACATTTTTATTCACAGTCATCCAAAGTGGGATGGAAAAGACTTCCAGGGGAATATAAATTTGTTGCCAGGGAAATGGTATTAGAAACAACTGAAGTCCTTCTTGGGGTGTCTGCGTGGCTCAGCCAGGTAAGTGTCTGACTCTTGATTAGGCTTCGGTCATGATCTCACAGTTCATGAGTTTGTGCCCCACATTGATAAGGCCTCCTAGCAGCACAGAGCCTGCTTGAGATTCTCTCTCTCCCTCTCTATCTGCCCCTTCCCTGCTCATGCACTCTCTCTCTCTCTCAAAATAAATAAACATTAAAAAAAAGTAACAGTTGAAGTGCTTCTTGAATTTTGAGGCAGCTTTATTCTTTATGACTTAGTCCAGCCCCATCCACAGAAGAAAACCAAAACAAGCCCACAGTCCGTATTCAATCCCTGACCTTAAAATTCTTATTTTCCATTTATTAAAGTTATCACAGTAAATTAGTATTAAAAATTCATATAACTCAGTCTGGTTTCATTTGTGTTTACAAACAGGTTAACTGAGAAATAAAGATGTCAGGTTCAGGTATTTAACTAGTATTTCTAAGTGTGAAACCTCTTATCATGATCATTGATGGCTAGGTATAACTATGCATGCATATATTCATGGAAAAATAAAAAGTTTAAACTTTTCATTTTACTATTTACTAAGTAGCATAATTCCATGCTACACACTATTTTTACTGCTTTCTCTCAAATGATCAGTTGGCTCTAAAACCCTACGTAACACACAACTTGAAAGCTAAAATGATGTCAGTATATCAATCCAATATACAATTTAGTCATAAAGGTTATGTTGAACAAGAATTGTAAAATGCTAATTACCTTAATTGAATGAGAAGTTCCCATTTGTGTTGTTTAAAACTTATACTGCTTACTTAAATCACATCAATTCTGACCAAGAAAGTCAGATTTTTTTTTCATATTCAGTATGTTATTTAAAATTCATGATGACCGTACTACGTTATTTTACTATCCAATGAGTGTATGAAATTTGGAAGTCTTGAATACTGTCTTTAGCAATTGTGGAAAGGAATAAATAACACTCTTGACAATGGAAGCTTATTGATATTTTTCTTGAAAATAGTTTTGAAATTGGGACTTTTATATATTGAAGATAACCAATTTATAGAGTGCATAAATTGGTGTACTCTTTCATCCCAAGCCTGCTTGGTAAAATCTTTGTGTAGACTTGGTTTCATTCATTTATTCTACTATGTGCAAAAAACAGGATTTATGTGATTAGTGGAGAATTCATATCTGTTTGCAGTTCAGTACATTCTTAGGGGATTTTAATTATTTTTTTAAGTACCAAAGATATAGTTTTCACTATCAGTAGCAGAAAAAAATATGAAACAATAAATGACTTTCCTGAGAACATACATTTTGTTTGACCCCCCAGTGATCCTCAATATGTCCAAAGCACCACAGAAAAAAAACTATCAGTACAATTACTTTACCAAGAGTAATTAAGTTATAAGGGCAGGAGTCAAAACAACTGCAAAAGGGTTGGTGAAGGATGATTTAGACCAATTCAGACTAAGACAACGACATGAAATTCCAAATATTCTACAACAGGTTCCCTGCTGATTTTTATAAGATGTGTAAGGCCAACCGATGATTGACAAGAAAATATAAAAAGAAACTGAATGGCTGTACGTTATCTCCATCAGCAGGGTAAGAGCCTGGGCAGCCCTGCAAGATGAGAAGCTGTGGTTTCAGAGACTACACATATCTTATCTTGCTACTTCACCCACTGAGCCCCAGACGAGGGTAGAGAATCACATAATGGGCAATTTTAGCCAGATACAACCCAGGTGCAACGCGATCCACAGTTCTTTGTATATAGTATGTTGCTTTGATATTACTTCTCTTAAGTTTACACTCCCTTTTCTAGGCAGTAGAGGAGAATAAAAAGCTTGCTGCTGAGCTGGATGCAAAGGGGACAAATACACAGCATGCAGGTCAAGGACCGTTCCATAAAAAAAGAGATTATGTCTTTATAGAATACTTCACTTCTTTTTTTTCTGAAATACAATGCTTTGCTATATGCTCTATAAAAAAGACCCAAAGATAAACCAACTTGAAATAGAAAACTGTTTAGAAAATAAAAGCTCTCTTTTCTAAGAGATACTTAAAAAGATATAAAGCTGAAAGTGGACTTGAATTTCTAACTGCAAACTAAAATCACTCAGCTTTCTTTAAGGTCAAGCCGGAAGTTAAATACCTAAGGCGAGTAGAGTCTGTGTTAGTACATGAACTAAGCTCAGCCAAGCTCTAATAGTACTCATAATATAAAAACAGAGGTCAGAAGGTTAATAGTAATAAGAAAGAAAATGGCTGTTGGGAAGGAAGGTAAAAACTCAAGTTCCTTTGTCCTCTAAAGCAAAATGTTCTTCTTATGTATGTCTCTACATATGATTTGTGCAAGACATAAGCAGTAGTTGATGTTTTTCTGCCGATCTTTATTGTAAGAGATGCTGAGAGGTAAGGTAATCCTGTCTGTCACAATGTCTAACCTGCTATAAGATAAACTGTACAATGAAAAGAGAAAATCAGTTGATCTTTAGATATGAGAAATACAATGGAAGAATTCCATGCCAGTCTTTTTTAGTTTCTTTAAGTTTCAGTCTATGAGCCTAAAAATTAGAAGAAAAAAAAATACTATAGTGGTGGTCAGGTCCATGGTGTATTCAACTCTATCTTCCAGTTGCTTGAAGCATGTGAAATAGGAACAAACACAACCCTCATGAATATTATTGCTGACCATTATAATGGACCAAGTTAAGATGGAGGTCTTATTTCAAATGCTAAATGGAGTCCAGAGTCAGCTAAGAGAGGTACCTGGGGGCCAAAATTTCAGGAGGCACTCACTCTCCGGTGTTTGCGTGGTCCTGAGAGCAAGCACCTTCTTACATTACTAATGCCCCTCTTGCCTTATGCTTGTCCCGGCCCAGATAGCGTTAGTTACCCAAGAAAATCAGAAAGAACCAGCAAAAGAAAACCAAACCAGAGCTGTAATTGCTGTGGCCCTTGAAGGAGAGGCGACAGGGTCAGATACACAGTGCATAAAGACATAAAGGCCAAAAATGGAAGTATATGTAAGTGTGATAAGAGCATATCTCTTTTTGCCTATTCACACACCTACTGGGTGATTTTTTGCTGCATGACATTATTTTTGAAAACTGCACAAAAGACAGAGCTCATAAACCATCCAGTTAATTACCTCTTTATGCTTGCAAGAGTTCCCACTATTGTTGTTAAACAGGCTCAGCACTTACTGACTTTAAGTAGCCTTTTTTGTGGGTTAATTCTTGGTTTTAAGATTTACGATTATTTTGTTTCTCTGCTTTCCTTCTAGGGGAAATCTTTCATAGTTAGAAACCAACAGAGGATTTAGAACATTTCTTTGCCACACTGTTGAAAAGTTCATTCCCAAGTAGTTAATGTCAAACTAATCAGAAAAGAAGCAGTTATGTAAGGAGCAGCTAATGTAATAGTTGCAACACTAAACTTCAACTTTTAAAAAACCAGTTCCCTAATGAAACTTCAATAATTAGAATATAAACTTACGTTAAAGCTTCTGAGTAATTATAATGAGGAGAGACTCCTAGAAATTTCTGTACTTCATCCATCACTGTAGCAGGATCCATCCTTAGCTGTTGCCCATCAATAATTAGCAACTAAATTAACAGAGAAATTAAAAAAAAGACAATGCACATTGAAGAAAGATGTGTAACTGTATAATTAAAAATTAGTGCACTCTGAATTTAGTCAATAAGAGATATTCTACTGAGGGCATTTGCATACATTGTTGTTAGACTCAACCAGGCCAATCTCATTAATGACTTGGAATAAGAAATAAACCACACTAGGTGTATTTAGGTTTTGTAATCTGAGAAGTCCTCCAAATACTATGAAAACAAGAAAACCATTTGGGGGGACCAAATGAGCTTAAGAAATGTGATTACAAATCACAAATGGAAACCAAGTTTAAATATAGGCAAAACTGGGGTGCCTGGTTGGCTCAGTCGGTAAAGCATGCGACTGTTGATTTTGGAGTTGTAAGTTTGAGTCCCATGTTGGGTATAGAGATTACTTAAAAATAATCTTAAAAAAAAAAAAACCAACCACTGGCAAATTGTTGATTACATCATTGAAGATTGGAAGGAGCACTATAGAAAAGAAAAAAGTTGTAATAAGACCAGGTGTAAAGATGTAGAGGACATGTCATTCTCCATGAGTCCATTCAAAAGAGTAGCACTGTAAAGGTTTAAGAAATATTTAGCTAATCCATTTGGAGAAAAAGACAAGACTCCCAGAGAACCTGAATGTGAATGGAAGTTCTTGAACTGACCAAGGGGAAGATTTGCTTGTTACTTTAATGAGGGAGCAGGGTGGCCCAGAATATAAAATGACAGGTGACCATAATGGAAGACTACAAAGTGTGCAGTGCAACCACTGCTCATACCTCTTCTCCAGTATTTCTATTTAGTCTAGACTAAATTGTCTAAAACTAAAAACAATTGTCATTGTTCCCTAGAATGTTTCATGACTATGGGCATTGTTCTGTGGCTGTGGTATCTAAAAGGTAGCTATTGAGCACTTAAAATGTGGCTAATGTGATTGAGAAACTGAATTTTTAATTTTATGTAATTTTAGTAGAAATTTAAATAGCCAGATGTGGCAGCAGCTATCAGCTTTCAGGCAGCACAGTCCTAGGTGCCCAAGCACACACTATGTCCGACGTGACTGGACTACTTTGTACAATCTAATGTAAGGGCTGAGTTTATAATCTAGGCTGATGTCTAGCAAAAAAGAGAAGCAAGGAAGGCAAGAAAAACAAAAAGCTTATGAAAAATTCAGCAAGGTGGTTCAAAGGGAAATAATGACACTTAATTAAGCAAAACATGATTTGCCTTGTTTGGTTAAGAGGTTCTCAAGCTTTATTCACAGAATAAGAATCATGGATATGAAGCTTTTGAAGCTCTTGACAATCAGGAAGGGTATGCACTAGAAAATACAGCAGGGAGAATTATTCAAAAATACTTTCAGACAGAAAATCAAACAGTTTGTCTACCTCTGCCTAACTATTATTCTTTGCCACTGTCTTCTTATTTACAACTAAAGAGTAAAAGGCAGTAATGTTTTAATGAGTAAAAATTTCCTCTATCCTGGAGGCAAAGTCATCAACTTAATGAGATTGTAACATGATGGAAATTCTTATTGCTCAATACCTGAAAGGGAGGGAAATAAACAAGCCATCTCTCGATGTGGCTGGCATACCACCCTGGGATCAAACATCTCTTCTGCAAGGCTCTAAGCTCGGAGGGTGCACGGGGCCCAGCTGAGATCACTTCGTAAAAGCTAAACTTCAGAGCTGCAGGGTCTTCATGGGATCGCTGATGCTATGATGAAAAGGTGGATAATTAAACTAACTTGAACCATAGGCATGAATAATTAAAAACCAATCTCTGTGACAAGTCTTGAAGCTAAAGGAAGGAGTGACTCACTGCTGGAGAGTTATTTGTTTTGCAATTAATAAGGGATGAAAATGTTTGCTTGGAGCATCGAGATTTAAAGTTATGACACTGATGAGGCTATATTTTGAGAACTTATTTGGCAGAAGTTGAATTCTTATTGATAGGCTTCTTTAACCAGCTTTACGGAGTTGTTTCCTTGGTGTATATACTTCTAAACTTTTGAAAGTTGCATTAATGCCCCCTTTTCAGCCCATAAGCAAACCATTTGTTATGTCCATGGAGTATCCATAATACACAAGCACTCTACTGGTTCTACCACATAGTTTTGTTCCATCTAGTAATGCAGTTTTAGATTAGAAAAGCCCTACTGGCTATTTTAAATGGAGAAACTACCCAAAACTCTGACATGTACATTATCTAAAATACACAGCTTTTATCATATATTACCTAGCATCTAAAAGCCAAGATGATTTTACCTAATGGTAACCTTCCTTTGTGAGGAATCAGAATCATTTATTGTACAGAAATGCAGAAAGCAGCAATCCAAATAGTAAAGTGTTTTATAATGGCTCAGGCTGAGGCCCATGGGTTTGAGGAAATCACCTTTTCTCTAAATTGACCAATAAATATTCAGACTTAGTGGTAGGTTTGTGGATGTTTACCACATCTAGTTGAATAGCAAATTTGCTGCAATTGAGATTCAAATTACTATACTACAAACACTACTAGACTTTGTTAAGGTCTGCATTTTGCCACTACAGACTGATTTATTTATAATATTTAGGGTATTTTGTTAGCTTAGAGCCTTGGAACCTCCTTTTATGGTAAATTCTCAATTTTTCAGGGGCTAAGTGTTTGCCAAGTTCCAATTTTCTTTTCTCTTGGAGTCAATTAAGGCTTATTTCTCTTTTCTCCAGATACCTGGTGGAAAAGGTAAAAGGCACAAAATCTCATCAGTCAATTTACAATTTGCTGTATACTATGATTTAAAAGATGGCTGTAGGAGTCAGGCACCAATGTTTAGTGTGTAGTTGTGTATTTCGGCTTTCCAGCTTGTCTCACTTCCTGTTATGCAAATTATTATGAATCTGCCTATCTAAGATCCCATCTGCTTTATTATGACCTTTTCCCTACTCTGTCCCAGCCACAAAACCTTTCCTGACAACCTGTTCTTCCTTTTTGAATTTGGAAAAACTACTTTTTTTAAATAACAAAAGGGCCCAGTGCTGAGAAACTTTATTCTCTAATATCATAGATTGTCATGAATTATCTGTTTGAAATCCTATCAGTAGAAATGGAATGTACTACTCTTACCTGGAAGATCAGAGCTGTGTACGTTCACTTTAGTACAGAGAAGCAGCCTTATTTCCAACCCAGGTGAAGGGTTTCAGATAAGGAGTTTTTGATTTTGTTGTTTGTTTTTGGTTATTACCTTTGACATTATGTGGTATCCTTCTTTGTCTTTTCTTATAGTCTTTGTTAATTTAAAGTCTATTTTGTCTGATATAAGAAGCATTGCTACCCTTGCTTTGTTTTTGCTTCTTTTTGCATGGTAAATGTTTCTCCATGCCTTTTCTTTCAATCTATATGTGTCTTTAGGTCTGAGGTGAGTTTCTTGCAGGCAACATATAGATAGATCTATCTTGCATTTTTATCCATTCAGTCACCTGGTGTCTTCTGACTGAAGTACTTAGTCCATTTACATTTACAGTAATTATCAATAGGTATGTATTTATTGCCATCTTGTTACTTGTTTTGTAATTGTTTTTGTAGGTCTTATCTGTTTCCTTCTTCTCTTGTCCTCTTCCCTTGTGGTTTGATGGCTTTCTTTATTATTATGCTTGGATTCCATTCTATTTATTGTTTTGTGTATTGGTTTCTGATTTGTGATTACCATTAGGTTCATATATAACATCTTATGTGTAGAGCAGTCTATATTAAGTTGATGGTCACTTGAGTTTGAACCCATTTAAAAAACACTAAATTTTTATTTCCCGCATCATGTTTTATGTATATGATGTCACACTTTTACATCCTTTTATTTTGTGAATCCCTTGACTGATTTTTATGGATATAATTAATTTTACTCCTTTTGTGTTTTAACCTATATATTGGTTTTATAAGTGATTAATCTACTACTTTTATTATATGTTTGCATTTACCTGTGCAATTTTTTCTTTTCAGAATTTTCTTACTCTTGATTATGGCCTTTTCTTTCCACTCAAAGAATTCTCTTTAATGTTTCTCATAAGGCTGATTTAGTGGTGATGAATTCCTTTAGCTTTTCTTTGTCTGGGAAATGATTTCTCCTCCTATTCTCAATGATAACCCTGGTTGCAGGTTTTTTCCATTCAGTACTTTGAATGTATCATGCCACTCCTTTCTGGCCTATAAGGTTTCTGCTGAAAAATCAGCTGATAGACTTATGGGATTTCCCTTGTATATGACTGTTTTCTCTTTCTGCTTTAAAAATTTTCTTTTTATCACTACATTTTTTTGCCATCTTAATTATTATGTGTCTTGGTGTAGACCTGTGTTTAGAAGCAATACTAGTCAAATACAGATAAGGAGTTTCTGAATACAGCATTTCACATTTATCTTTATAGTTTCCAAGGAAATGTTACCCTTAGTCTCTATTTTTCAGTCTATTTTTACAAAATGCAGATGTGTAGAAGCACAGATGTACATACAAGTACATAATATTTTGCTATATTTTCATTCCATTAACATATTAAATTAATACAAAATTAATAACATCTTGAGAAAGTTTCTCCAGAAACACAGAAAACTTTATCCACTTTTATGTAGATATAAAACTAGCAAATCTTCTCTTTTATTTAGACCTGAGGTGGTTGCTATTGTTGCAAACCATCCACCTTTCTTCATACTCCCCTTCTTACCTGTTAGATTCTGTCTATATGTTTCTTACCTGATACCAGGAATATGCTCGGTCAGAGGGGTCGATGAGGATGGTGATGATCTTGGCTTTGGGGACCAGAGAAGCTGCTCTTTTAGGAGCTTCCTCTGAGTGGAAGTAATTGGCACTCTTTTCAAACAGAAAGTCAGTGGTGACATTAGATGGGATTGGGAAGAATTCCATATACCTAGAAAAGGAATATTTCTCAAAATAAGACTGGTTTATATTCATATGCTGGTGACTGTAGATGTCAGAGGTATCCCACAAATCATTTGTTTCCTAAACAAAAGCCTTTTTCTATAAGGCATCTTTTCTATATAGTTTGCTAGGGAGAAAGTATACAGAACACTAATAATGTACTTTGAGAATGCTTTTCTGAATACATTTTGTTTTGTTTACTATAAAAAAAAGGAATGAGAGATAGCAAAAATGTAGACACAGAATGATAAAACTGGAACAATAATCAACCTAACTATATAAAACATATCTAAATGCAGAAATATTTTACAGAGAAAAATGTGTGAGTGCTCAACCAAAAGGAAAATTTGATCAAAACAGATGATGTGTTCAGTTCAAAGACATTCTAAAAGGACTTAGACAAAGTATTTTTTACTTTACTTTATTCATAAGTAAAATAATTTCCTTCTCAGTAATGTGTTGTGCTGTGGTTGCATTCAACTATAAAATGTTCAAGTGCAGAACACATCTGGTGTAAACATTGCCTATTTGCTTAACTTTTTATTTCCATTTAGAGCCATTTATTTTCTTTAGAATATTTATAAAAATTTAAAAAGTGTGTACATATTTCTAAATATAAAATCCTATCAAATTTCTCAAGGTCAGGTCCTATATCCCTAAGTGTGGTGAGAATGTAAATCACCAGCAGACTGAACATAGGAATGGCTAACGCCTCAAGCACAGAAATGTAAGACATAACAGATTTTGTATAATCTCTCATTTGTACAAAAGCTGTCAAATATAAACTAATTCAGCATGTGATAATTGATATTTCTGAAGCACTAAGGGACAACTTTTAAAGGAAAAAGAGCCTTTTTTAGAGATCACATGCAAATTTAGCTTCTAGGGTTTCTTACATTTGATCATAATGGCTTCATCCTCTGCTCCCACCCTCTTCAATTCATAAGCCACCATGACTTTGGCTACCAAGACAAGGCAGTTCAATAATTACTGAGCAAGAGAGTCATTAACATTTCTGTGATGACTTCGTTATGCAGTACGTTGTTTTCTTTTAGACATCTCACACGATAAAGCTTCTGGTAGGATTCCAGTTGTTAACATATTGCAAAGTTTGGCTGGTACAACAAAGTGATGTCTTGAAACTCAGGGCAGTAAAGAAATCCTTTTATGTTTTCTGGAAATTGCCTTGGTGATATGTCATTCTGGCATCCTTTTAGGGGGAAACAGATATATAAAAATTTCTGGAAAGTTTGATCTGCTATCTGTTTTGGTGTAGAACAGGGCCACATTTTAAGATACTTCTTAATTTAAATGCTCACCCTGGTTCCAGGTATGCTAAGGTTATCCCAAATGTCTAGTGATATCTTATTTGGTCCAAGAGTATCTCAGCCTTGCTTATTCTGAGAAAGGCTCCAAAAGTCACAAAAGAAGGGAAGAAAGTACTGAATTCTGATTAAGTTTTAGTTTCTAAAAATGGTCCCACTTTCCCAGCAGTCCTCTCTATACCTATAACAGTTTAGGCCTTTAAAAACCTCTTCAAGTAGTTCTGGATCTTGGACACATAATGTGTTGATTTTGCCTGGCCCCAGAGGCTCATGTAAAAGCAGGGTCCAGTTCTTGTTTGCCAACATGCCCACATTTTTCTAGTGTAGTGGCTGGCACTTAGAGGCACTTATAAAATGTCTGATGAATAAATAGGTAAATACGAATTCAGCTTAATATTTTCAGGGTATAAATAGGTAACATCTGGGGAATATGAATTCAGATTATCCAAAGAACTGGTGAGCAAACTAGAGTATAAACCACTCTAGTTAAAAGTGAATGCCTGCCGCATTTAAGCTTTGCTTTCATAACACCTCACCATCTTTTTCAACTGAAAGATGTGATTTTTGCAATATTCCACATTTATTTGTTACTTGAGCTGACTGTGAGTATTTCTAAGTGATTTAACTCACAGCTAGATTAAGACATTTAGAAGTTCTAAGTGCTAACAGGATTTTATGGCTCTCCAAGTACCAGTCCAACCCTTCACTTCATACCCATGTAATTATAAAAATTATACCAAACAGAATATAATATTTAATTGTAGGTATGAATCAAACATTTCTCTTGATATCCTGATTGTAAAATTTGGCTATTTTACCAAAGATAGAGTTTTCTCATTTTCATCTGCCTTACTTTGCTTTTGTCCTCAGCTTGTGTTTAAGCTGCCTGTCAGTTAAGGTAGCCCTGGTTTTCCCCAGTTTTCTAGGAAAAGCAGATCCATGAATCCAGACTAACTGAGCCTGTGTTAATTCTGTAAGCCACCTTGGCATGCTCAGACATATTATCAAACTCTTCTACTTTATGGCTCTGTGGTCCCAAAGGGACTGTTGAGGTGCTGACACTTCACAGAGAGACACGGCCAACCTGAGGACTCTGAATATATTTGACATCATTGAGAGCAAAGCCAGAGTTATTGATAATAGATTGACATCTGTAGGTACTATTTGTTATTTGTGTTAATAGTCTTTTATAAACATACCATTTGTCAATGCAAAAGTGTTTGCAATTGAGGTGTTTTAGTGAGTTATACTTAAAATCTTTAGCCTTCTACTTATTTATGCCTTATGTCATCTTTCTGTAAACTGCTTAGGGGACTTTTTGTCCTATTATTGTGCCTATATACATTACTAACTTCTGAACAACTTTTTAAAAATTGATTATTCTTACAGATATTCTTTTATAAAAAAAAGTTTATTTATTTTGTGAGAGTGAGTGGGGGAGGGGTAGAAAGAGAGGGAGAGGGAGAATCCCAAGCAGGCTCTGCACTGTCAGTGAGGAGCGAGATGTGAGGATCAAACTCATGAACCACGAGATCATGAACTGAGCCTAAACCAAGAGTCAGAGGCTTAACTGACTCAGCCACCTAGGTGCCCCTATTCTTACAGATATTATTAAGTCTCAAGGAATTCAAGTATTACATTCCTCTCCACTTTTTTTTTTTTTTTTAAAGCAGGCTTCACACCCAGAGTGGAGCCCAAAGTAGGGCTTAAACTTATGACCCTGGGATCAAAACTTGAGCTGAGATCAAGAGTCAGACACTTTACTGACTGAGCCACCCAGGTGCCCCTCCTCTCCACTTTTAAAGCAGTTTTTAATCACTCCCTTTAGTCCTGATGTGAACATAATTTTATTCTACTGTACACAGGCATATGTATTTGAGTCAGCTGCTGAAGTAATTGATGCTTTCTTGATTCTCAGTTGTTATTTAACACCATACAACTAATCAGTATCAAGCCCTGTGTCAAAGAGTTGGCAGTGAAATATATTACAGTTAGAATATATGTAATTCCTAGTAGGTGCTCAAATTATTCTCAACTCATTTCTTTCCACTTTGAACCACACATAAGCAACTCTTGGGGGGTGATACTTATAAAATTGAGATCATGCAATTTGACAACAGAAGTTAATATATAATAACTCTTTATGCTAAAATATATGCAAAATGCTTATGTTTATGCTCTAGAGTTATTATAATAATTCCATTCTTTTACATCACTTTCTGCCTAGAATTTCAACCTTAACATGTTACTTTGCAACATCTATTCCTACTATATTACTATATTTTGTATATATTTGACATTTTAACTTTTAATTTTATTTTAACTATTTTCCTCAGATGGTTGATATAGTCCTTATTTCATTTCAAGACCAAAAATTAAATTTTGTATATTGCTGATAGCTTTTTAATAATTTTCATTATTCACAAAATATACACAAATTTCTAGTTCTATTTATTTATTTATTTATTTACCTTTTATGCCAAAGCAAAGTAGAAAATTATATATGGGGACTGTAGCATCACTTTAATGCAAAGTGCACAGGAAGAGAAAGCTATGAAAGTGTTTTAAGAAGAGAAAGGAATGATATTTCTGGGTGTTACGGTATTTGTCTAACTTTATATCTGTGATAACCATCAAAGATAATTAATGCAAATTGAAATTACATGTGGGCCTCTTGAAGCAAGGAGTCCCTTAAAAACTGAGAAGTTTCTTATGAATAATTTCATTTTATTCATTCCATTTCCAAGGCACAGAGGATAACTTTTATTTGTGGCTACAAACTTATATGTTAATAAATATTAGCACTAATTTTTATACTGTGCACAGTACATATACTTTTAGATTTATACTAATAACCCGTCTTACCAATCAATCCCCCTGTGGTAGTTATTTCTATTAAAGAACTGTACCTCCTCAAAGGTTTTTGGGCTGGGGGAGTTACTAAAGATGGAAGGATGCATAACCAGGAACAAATACAAAGCAGTGGTTCCTGAAAAGACAATAGAGGTTTAGAAATTAATTAAATGAAACAGTTTCCACTATTAGCATTTGAAAGTCATTTATAAATGAAGTATTGTAAAGATCCAAACAGATACATATTAGTACTCCTTGAATTAAACTGAATAGATAATCAGCATTTTAAAAGAAGCACATTGGAAAAAATGTAGTTAAGTATGATTTGAGGCCAGGCCTGTTGCAGGGACTAGGAGAACTGGTTTTTGACCTCATCTCAATCACTGATTTGTTCTATGACTTGGCTTTCAGCTTGTCTCTGACTTGGCTTTATTAGTGAAAAATTGCCTTGCTTATTTCATAGGATTTCTCTGGGGGTGAAAGACATATTGTACCTGAAGATATTTTGATACTAATAAAGCATTATATGAATGAAAAATATCATTATTTAATAGAAGATATTATATCACTAAAACCATGTACCTGGGTTCTTCTATAAGTTCTTCCTAAGGCCTATGAAAGCTGATTAAATTTAAGACAGAATTTAAACTTTCAACACATTTGTTTAAATTTGATATGCTTACTTTAAAATATGATGTCAAAAATCAGTTTTTGGAAAAAAAATTGTGTCCTTTCTTAGTGACATAACATAAAATTTGCAATTTTGGAACGAAAGTGGCGTATCACAAGTGCCCATATAGATCTGTGACTATTGGGGATCAAGGGGATGATGTTCTTTTTCAAAATGAGCAGTGTCATAGACTGTAAAATTAGTGTTTTAGAGACTAAATTATGAGCTAACGAGTATAGCTTAGATCACTACAAGAAAAAGTAAGGCAATCTCAGTTCAGTTTGCCTAAAATTTAACCAAATGCTTGTAACTGTAATCATGTTTGTAAAATAATACTATTAAAATATTTCTGGTCCATGCATTTAGTATTCCTAAGACTCTAGTTTCCACTTCTCTGCTCTAATGTGATTTACATTATTATACAATCTGATGGAGCGGGACCTGCAAATTATATTCTAGGTCAATAGCTAGCAATGGTCTTCAGACATGGCCTTATAACATTTCTCTCACTTGGAGAAATTACTGTTCTAATTTTGCTTAGTAATAATGTCATGTTGCCATCTGTACTAAATTTTGAATTTTCTTATCTCTCTGACAAGATTTATTTAATACTGTACTTAAATGTAGTATATCAACACAACAGAAAACTTGTTGAAATAACTCTGTCAATAGTAAAATTGTCTAAAACAATGAATTAAAAGAGGCAGTGTTCCTAAATTATATCTTAGCCAAACTATGAGCATTTTATTTATACCCATGGGTGCCTATGAGGAATGAAACATAATAATCTACGATATACAAAATAAAAATGCTCTTCACAAGCTTGACGTAAACCAGTGGTTCTCACACTTTAGCATGCCTTAGATTAACCTGGAGGGCTTGTTAAAACACAGAGAATTGAACCCTATCTTAGAGGTTCTGATTCAGTACACTTTGAAAATCACAAAGAAATGTATAACAAAATCCAAAACTTATTTGGGGGAAAATGTTCCATTACTTGAAATCCGTAGTAGAGTATGGCTTTCTTGAACATGGTCTTTAGAGTCAGGTAAATTCTAGGATCGGGATTTCTAATACTTCTCTGTTGTGTGAATGTGAACAAAAATATCTAAGCTGAGACTTAGTTTTCTTATCTGTGTAGTGAGGGAAAAATACTTAGATATCAGGGTTTTATGAGGGTCAAGTGAGACAACTTAATAAAAGTACCTAAATAGCTTCATATCTCAATATTAGTAAAGTATTTTTAAAAATAACAACTTTTATGAGATAAAATTCAGTAATGCATTTAAAAAATTGGAAAAGTAAATGTGAAGATAGGAAGTATGTGAAAAAAGAAAACAGATTAGTTCCTTTCTTACAGCAACTGAAAGCATTCTTTTCTGAATTTTATTTTTAAGAATTGTATTAAATCATATTGTTTGTTTTTAATAGCATGACCAGAATTAATAAGACAAGCTGAAAAAATAGATATCTAATTGTTCACATAGTCAATAAAAGGTATAATATATCAGTGGTCAAAAACTGTTAGATTGCAGTTTCTGAACTCTGTCTTTACCTACACTTATTCTTGGGTCTGAATAAACTGTCCTCTGTGTGTGTGTTTGAATGTGTATTATGTGTGTATGTATATAAAACAATCAGCTAATCATAGACACACATATTCAAGTAACCATCCATATAGCTTCAGTTTTATTTTTTGTCAGTTTCAACTCTAAAATATTTGAATACGCATAAGAATATATACATCTATATACATCTATGCAAAATTATTCAGAAAAATGTTTCTGATGAAACTAAAGTTAAAATGAAGCTATTTAATTTTTATGTAACTGATGAGAAGATATGTTTCTCCATTTAAAAAATCATCTTCACAAAATATTGATATACATAGTAACATGGATGAATCTCAAAAGCATTATCTTAAGTGAAAGAAGTCAAATGCACAAGATTGCACACTTATTGCTTCCATTTATATGAAATTCTACAAAGCAAAACTATAGTAGTAGAAAGTAGTTTCCTGTGACTGAGGATGGGGGAGGGGTATTGAATGCAAAAGGATGTGGGTGGACAAACTTTTTAGGGAGACAGAACTGGGGGTTTTTTTGTTTGTTTTTGAGACAGAATGTTGTGGTGGTTACACAACTGTGCACAACTGTCAAAATTCATCAGAATTTTCACTTAAAATTGGTGAATTTTATTGCATGTAAATTATACCAGTACAGAGCTGGGAAAAAATTTACTTTCCATAATAAGGAGATAAAAAATTTTCTTCCAAAGGTAAATGTCATATATAATTGTAACATAAACATTTGGAAACACAGTTGAGTCTAAGATGGCAAGTACTGGTTCTGCCATCTAACCATGATTTTTAAATGTCTGCACATCTAGCATGAAACAAGAGGAAGCCCGTCCTGCAGGGCTTTCTAGAGTGAGCGCAATGTGCCAGCTTCAGAGAGACGTGATCAGTCATGACGGTGGGAGTTCGCTGAAAAGACTTGACTTTAAATATTTTTCTACTTGCCTCTTGACTTTAAATAGGTGAGGTCAAATGAAATAAATAAGGATAGGAAGAATATTTATCATAGTTATTATTGTTTTCAGATTGATATTGGCAAACGGGACTAAGAGAAAATGAAAAGCCTAAATTCTTTGTGTACGTTACATAAAATTTTCTCCAGTTATTTTTAGAGATATGAGGAGATGGAAGGTATTCCCCTCAGAAAGGAATATGGTTGAAATGGCTGTTTTCTGTGAAGCCAGAATCCAAGAGCCCCAAATAATTTATCATGCAGGGAACAGCATGGATGTCTGGCATTTCAAAGCTTCCACTGGGCTTCATTTTAATACCAGTTCTTAAAGAAACAAGAAATTTATGGGGAGAAAACTGCATGCCAATTTCAGAAAAGATGCAAAAGATTTCTCCTGGGTATGAATAAATACCTTTGTTAGCACAAAGTTTTGTTTATGTCTGGAATTCTGCTTGTCAACCATCCTTTAGATTTTTAGAAAACAGTCTTCTCTGCAAGAAATAGTTTAGAGATAAATTATATCAGGAAGATGGCAAGAAGAGGCTATTTTTCTGGAAGGGATTTATCATGAAGAGTTATCTATACTTCTATGTGTTTATCTCGACTTTTGATGAAATCCTGTCACTTTCTCACCATGTGATTACTTTTGATTTTAGAAATTTAACATTTTTCAATTAAGATCTTTGGAAAAAGGAACATTTGCTAACAAATTGCTGGATATTCAAACTGTGTGACATTTATTTTCATCTTTTTCACTTAAAAAAATTCCTTGATGGTCATTACCAAGGCTTTGAGAATGCTGGTTTCTCATTTGCTGTGGACATGACCATAAAAAATTTTTCCACTAGGCTTTTCTTTCTTTATGCTACTTTGCTAGCGTTCAGCCTATTGGGAACATTTATAACAGCCATATTTCAGATTCTCATCTGACTATACGTAGTATTTTGAATGGTGCGTGCCTGGAGCTCTGCTAGTGATTGGGCAACTTGTAATATTACAGTAGATCTAACAGGGAGACTGGCTTCACAGGATCGTATCTGGAAGTGGAACCTTACTTTTCTATTCCTTTTCTATAGGACTGATGGAGACAACTGTGGATTGAACAAAAGCTCTTTTTAAAAGGGCTATTCTGAAGATTGTGATTCTGACTCGGAGGAACCATGGTGATTGTGGAAGGAATCACATGTTAAAATTCTTAAATAAAAATTTATTGATTTTAATAAAAAAAAATTCCTTGACAAGCATTTAAATACAATATCAAGCTAAACAAACATTATGTCAGAGAACAAATGTGTTATTCATTCATCAGTATATATAGGAATTATGAAAACTCATTGTGACAAGAACTCACTGTCTAGTCATCAGGAGTTTTATACTGTTTGGTTAATCATAACAAAAAGCTCTCACCAGTTTTCTGGGGTCCTATTACCAAGAATTTTGGTAAGCGATCACAGGTTTTTTCTTTAGACCAAATGTCTCTGTGGCGTTTGTCATCACAAGGATTCTAAATGGGATAAGAATACAGAGATGTATTTTTTGGTGAGTGGCCACTGTATGCTAGAGATTTTCAACTTCTGTCCTTAAAAAGATATTCCAGGAAACAAAGCTATTCGGCTTCTTTTAAATGAAAGCCTTGAAGTGGCCTCATGGAAGGTTTTAAGTAACCCTTTCTCTCCTGAAATTATGTCTGCTGAGGGTTTGGGAGACAGCCTCATAGCACTGAGGATTTAGTATTTTTTTCTGCTCTTTCTGCTTTTGGCAGTTCTACATCTTAAGTGTGTGTGTGTGTGTGTGTGTGTGTGTGCACGTGCATGTGTGTGTGCTTTAAAATGGTGAGCTCCAATGTAGTGTGGGGGCAGAGACTATGTTTCCTGCTAACCTAAAAGAATATACACTCTAAGCATTCCATAAGTAACTGAAATAAAACGTGTGAGATTTTTATTCCAAATAACTTTGAGCTGTTTTGCTGTGCTTCAAAGAGATACAGATCTGGCCTTAATAATACTATTTAAAGAGGCAGCAGATTCCTTTCAGCTGCCTTCAGAGGTCAGTAAATATATATATTTATTATATATAGCTTTGCAGAATATAATGCAAAAAAGCATAAAATTTCAGCAAAAGAGTAAAATGAAGGTGAAATACTATCTTAGGGATCTACTCTTGGTGTATAGTACATAAACCAAACCCACTATGCAAGAGGTATCAAGAACATCCTTAATTTCAACTACAAAGTGCACATTATGTGAAGAATTAAAAGTACTGTTTAATACTACTTCAGATATAGGCACTCAGGACCACACTTCTATTCAATTAATACTATTGATATGTGTAGTTAAAGAAACTTCCTGCTTATTTACAATAAGCAGCAGATGGTAAGACTAAAGTGAGGGTATTCTTTTTGGGTGCTGTTAAAAAGAGTTGTTTCAAACCTGTCACCTGAAATAATAATGATTTTAGTTTAAAAGTAAGGTGTTAAATCAGCAGGAAAATTACATGTCTTTCCAGTGGCTAACATTTGGTGATATTTTGTAGTGGTTAAGGAAAAAAAGATGTGCATTATAGCAACTGCAGAGGAATATGTAGTGATAATTCCAGAATCACCAACTTTCACATACTAAAATGTATACTTCTGTCTCTTCTTGGAGTTATCTGTTTGTGCTCAGGTGGTAATTAGCTCATGTTCAAAGCTGAACTATTTTGAGTATATAGTTCAGAGCTTACTGCAACCTCAATCCATGAAGTTTACTCAGTTCTCCTGATGATTGCTATTATTGTACCATTGGCTCTATTAGCAACTTTCTAGTAGCTCAGTAACTCTCATTTAGAGCAGTATATAAGAGCACAGCCTCTGGAGCCAGATGACCTGGAACTGATTCACACAGTGACCTTGTATAAGTGTCTTAGCAATTCCATGCCTTAGTTTCTTCATTTGTAAAATGGGGATAATAAACCATACCTACCACACAGGTTAGTTAACATGTAAAGACCCCAGTGTGACACATAATAAACACTACACAATTATTTCCTAAGATTATTACTTTCCCCAGAGTATGGAGGGGGCTCTTTAAGTTCAAAGTATGTTTCTGCAATTCTAGGACACATGAGAATGCTTTGAAATCTGAGTACTCCTAAAATAGTTTGAAAGTGCCATGTTTGTGTAATATTTTTTCTTAAAAAGCTCAGTAATTTTGCCATCAAACACTTTCCCATATCCAAAGCAATTGCCAACTTACACTTACCATATTCTGCAGCTGCAGTGTACCCCGTGGTTTAGAAAGCAGACGGTCAGTTCTGAACTCTTTTCCCCTATCCCTCTGATGTCGTTTAGTCATTAGAGAGAGAAGGATGTGCTCTAGGTATACTAGCTGGCTACCTGCCTAGCATATAACCTATTTACCATTCTTCTACTCTTTTCAGCCTATTGCAGTCTGCAAATTGATCCCTCACTCTTGACTGAAAACATGGCATCCATTGAACCCCCCACTGAACTTTTAGAATTTTGTAATTTCTAATGGGGATAGGAACAGAGAATTTGGCCAACTACAAAGCAATAATACAAAAATGCAATTCAAGAAGAAGTAGTTTCTCAACTCTACTAATATTTCCAAAATGTATTCCCCCTACCCCCAAAGATGCTTTCACTTTTCAGATTTGGATTATACAAAATTCCAAGATGTGCTTATGGAGTTACTTAATTATACCAATTATTGAACCAATATTACCTGCCAGAGAGGGTCTTTTTGATCTGGAAAGAGCTCAAAATACTTGTGAGCCAGCTGTGCTGGAGGCAGAGTCTGAAGTCGCAGGTTGGTCCAGGTCTGCACGAAGTTGGCCAGATTAACAAAGGTATATAGTCCCAGTCGATCATTCCCATAGTTTGACAGATGTGTCATGAAAATGCTGATCTGAAAAAGGCAAATGAACTTCAGTGTAAACACAAGTTATTTCAACCCTAAGGGGGCAGTACAATCATAGCAATGCTAGTTCCAATTAGTCTTTGCACAGGGTTTCAATTCATGACATGTTTTGGTACTGTGGATATATCCAAGATACTCTCATTATATTAATGCATACTAGAGGATGTGTTATTAGTAAGATGTGAACATTTTTTCTGAGATTTTAACATATTTCATAATACAAAATGAGTCCAACTACCGTATTTCCATGTTGGTGCAATTAGTTTGATGCTGAATAACGTCCTAGATGCCCACACATAATGGCTTCATCTTATGTTATCTATTCATCATAATTTGTGGCAGCAGAATCTCTGGAGGTTGGAATTTTATAATTTCAATCTACTTGATTTGACTTCTAATGTAGCACTTCAAGTTAAAGAATATAAATGATATCACCAATAATAGCATTAAATGAATATCCTCTGATTTGTATTTATTAGAGGCCATAATTACAGAGGACTAGGGACTGAATTTTTACAAAAATAAGCATTAACTATTTCCCATCAATAACACTCTCAAGCCCTTTTCCATTGGGGGTACTATTTCCAGGATCAAATACCTCCTTTAAGACAGTTTTCAATGTTTGGCTAGATAAAATCAACTCTTCTATGGAAGCAGCTGACCTAGGTTGAATCCATGCATTGAGAACAAAATCACAGTATTTTCTTTATAATAAAATAAATGTAAATTCTTTGGTTTGATTAATTTTTGGTCAGGAATATAGAATGGGCTTTTTAAAAGCCACTGCTTCAAGTGAATACAAATAGTTTTTGTTGGTGAAGTGTTGACAAATGGAAATAATTCCACATGAGATTTTTAATGGCAAAGAAACCATTGTCTCATTTATGTTGCTATAAAAAAAGATCATTAATAATAATTCCTGTGATAATATTACTTTCCTAAAATATATAATTTCATGTGAATGAATAGTATTAATAGTTATTATAATCATCATAATAATGAATATAATAGGTTCATTCATTAGAGACGGAAAGAAATATTCAAGAAAATTTATTGAGGTAAAGTAGCAGAGATGAGGGAATGGTTATATTAAGGTTGGATACAATGAATCAGAAAAAAATCTAATTACTTACAATTATACATAAGAGGAAACAGTGATATCCTTTATTCTATAGAATAAGTCCTGCTGGCTTTCATATGAAAAGCTTCAACTGTGATCAAGAATATTTAATTGTATTTCTATTCACTCTTCCTGAACATGTATTAAATCTTAGAACTTTCACAAACAAAATACTTTGAGGGTGACTTTAAATAGCTATCAGCAGACTGACACACTTATGAAATTAATAAGTAAGACTTTCATTACCATTTTGGGTATTTCTGAAAAATGAGACTTTTAAAATTTAACTTTCTGATTATTTTTATAGTATCTTCAATCCTATGACTTTTACTTCCCTTCCTTTTCTCCAAAATGTATCAAAAATCAGTTATTGATAGACTTAAGAAAATCATGGTTACATTTGGAAGTTCTTTTCTAGTGTTTCTTAGAGGTTCGTATTAAAAACCACATTTTTCAGTATAGCTCAACAACAATACCAAAATGATATTTCAAGCTGTCTATTAAAGGAAAAATTTTAATACAATATTATACATATATTATATATATATATTAACCCAGTTAGTCATTAGTTCAAATTTTTGCTTTATTTATGAGAGATTTATCAATATATCTATGTGTCTATATTTCACTTGAATAACATCTGCATTGGGCATAGAATGGGAAATATGGAGATGCTGTGTGACTTTGAGGTACCAATACATTTGACCTCCGTTTGAATTTACTTTTCAACCCAGAGAACATTTTATTTTTACTTTTTAAATTTTTAATGTTTTTATTTAGTTTTGAGAGAAAGAGAAACAGAGCGAACCAGGAGGGGCAGCGAGAGACAGGGAGACACAGAATCCAAAGCAGGCTCCAGGCTCTGAGCCTTCATGAGAGCTCAAACCCACAAAGCAGGGATCATGACCTGAGCCGAAGTCCGATGCTCAACAAGTCTGACAATCAATTGAGCCACCCAGGACCCACAGCCCAGAAAACATTTTATTCTGTGACATTTAAAGGAGAGTGTCATTTTTTACCTATATGTGTATAGAAGGTAAAAAAAAAATGCTACTTTTTTCTTTTTTTAATGTCTATTTTTGAGAGAGAGAGAGAGAGAGCGCGCAAGTGAGCGCACATGAGGTGGGGAGGTGCAGAGATAGAGGGAGACACAGACTCTGAAGCAGGCTCTGGACTCTCAGCTGTCAGCACAGAGCCCAGTCTGGGGCTCAAACCCACCAACCATGAGGCCATGCCCTGAGCTGAAGTCAGACACTCAACCGACTGAGCACCCAGGTACCTCCCCCCAAAAATGCTACCCTTTCTAGCAAAAACACAGGCAATTCAGAATGAGTTAGGAGCTAGTTAATGACATTGCTTTTCCTGAAAGTTGGCAAGAATTAAGTTAATACATATAAGGTTTTGAACTTAATCCTATAAAATTCAAGCCACTTGGTCACCAGTCATGGAAACGTCCTTAGGTTTTCAATGCTATTTTTGTATATCTGCTTTACCATAATGCAAAGTGCACCATAAGCAATGTGTGTTACCTCACAACATGTTTAGACTTGGGACTCAAGCCTGGGGTTTGTTTTGTTCTTCTAAGAAATACAAGGCCATAAAGGGAACATAATTGGTCAGGACATAAAATAATTTATTTCTTTAAAAATTTTTTAATGTTTTATTTACTTCTGACACAGAGAGAGAGACAGCGTGAGCAGGGGAGGGTCAGAGAGAGATGGAGATACAGAATTTGAATTAGGTTCCAGGCTCTGGGCTAGCTGTCTGCACAGAGCCTGACACGGGGCTTGAAACCACCAACCGTGAGATTATGACCTGAGCCAAAGTCAGACGCTTAACTGACTGAGCCACCCAGGTGCCCCAAATAATTCCTTTTTAAACTTTGTGTGTGTGTGTGAATCACAATATCCTCTCTGTACATGGAATATTCTGTATCTTTTGCTGAACCTGTAGCCTCTCCAAGTTGTCTTTATTAATTTTTGCTTAGGAAGGTATGCGCAACAAACAACAGGGCTAGTGAGAAAGGACATATAGTGACTCTGTTTTGGTAAAATAATTAGCTTGCTATCTAGACAGTATTTCTTTCTTGTTCCTGTTCTGACCTAAGACAACAATAATGTCACTTTATTTCTTGGCACCTGTTTCTGCATGGAGTAGAAAGACACGAAGAAGCTTGAAAGAGTTACCAGTTCAGGGAAAATAGTTATTAGTCTTTTCCTAAAGAAGATGCCTTTATAACTTTAAGAGTGCTTTAGAGCTAAGGATTTATTTATTTGTTTGCCTTTTTAAAAAAGGATAAATGTATCAAAGTAGTTATCTTTATTACACATGCAGGATCCAATAAGACAGAAAATGTCAATGAAGTTACAATTGCATTTCTACAACAGTTTTTGCTACATGCATACTGTAAGTAATTAGTTGTTACCAAAAAGACTAATTAGCTGCTTAAAACTCATCTCATTGGAAAGTCTGCCAAAGGTATAAAGTTTATCTAACAGATGAAAACAATTCTTCCTAGGCTGATAGACACAGACATCTATAACAACATACTTACTATGATTATTTTTCTGTAAAAGGCAAAACTTAAATGCCAAATATCATATACACTGGTATTTATGAGAGAGCAAACAGATATCATTTGTAAAAGCATGACTAAGAGAAAAATGCGGGAAGCTTTATCTACACTTTCCAGCCTCAACCATGTGAATCTAGTAAGTTCCAGCCAGGTATTGGAGATACATGAATCACTACAAAGAAGAATAAGGAGGAAAACATCGGTCTCAGTGCAAAAGCAGCTGGCAATGCAGTAATGTTGCTTTTGAGAAGGTCAGCAGGAAAGGAGAGGAAACAGGGGCGTAAAATGTGTTACTTATATTATTTATTATAAACTACACCATTTATGACCTAATCCACAAACATTTTCTTATCCTACTTCCAGATGCTTTGCCTGGTTCTGGGTGTGCAAATATAAATATGATGCTTATCATGTTAAGTGTTGTTTGTGAAAAATTAATTCAAAAGGCACAAAAAAATTTACGGCGAAAAAAGTCAGTCTCCCACTTCTCTTCTTCAGTCAACTGGTTTTGTTTTGTTTTGGTGTTCTTCCAGGTGACCAAAGGTTCAAAAGCCTGAACATATGTAACAGATTACCCAGAAAGTTTATCAAAGTTCAGATCATCAAACCTTACACTCAGTGATGCTGATTTGCTGGGTCTGGAGGGTGCCCTGCTACCTGCATTTCACAGAATCCTCCCTCATTGTCTTGATGCAGGTACCATTGAAATATAATTTGAGGAAAACTGGCCGGTCCCATTGTTTATTCCCATAGAAAAAAGTCATTCACCAAAAGTCACTGACTTTTCTGTAGTGGTCCTTTTGAATACATTTTAAACACAAACATGTTCTGTTAAGTCCGTAAATGTATTTTGACATCCCAGACTCATAGCTATCCCTAGCACAAAGAACAATTGCTAAGTGCCCTTGGCCTCTTTAGGGTTTCTGTACTGTTGACATATGTGTGGAGATGCACAGAAAGTTGCTTAAAAAAAAAAAAAAAAAGATCTGGTCCATATATACATGTGTAATTGATTCCTAATTCCCCTTCAATCCCATGTTTATTTTATTATTATTGCTTTTTAACCGAAGCAAAATTCTTCTCCATTTCCATATGTACCTCTCAGATACATATTACCTTATAACTTCTCTACTTAAAGACTGTCTTTCATGTTCATTTTTATTTCACAACATTTAAAAGGTTCTGTGGCAGACGACAAGTGTACTGTAATTAATTTGTTCAGGGGAAAATAAGGAAAACAGTTTATTTTTATAAAGGAGTGATCAAACTCTGGTAGTTCCATTTTCATTATCATGAAAACTATATGAGTCCCACCAAGATTACACTCCATTATGTAAGCACATCTCTTTCTGGAAAATAAGTAAAACAAACAAACAAAAAACAACCTGATTAGAAAGCTATTCTATTCATGCTCTGGGCCTAAAACTCCTATTCTAAAATTTCCCAATTTGAATCCTCATAGTTCCTCATTGCCTTCTGCATTAAATAAAATTCAAGATATCATCCTTAGTGACAACATGGTTCCAGGTTACCTTTTCAATCTTATCTTGTGTCCTCATTCTGTTCCCAGAGCACCAGTCAGCTTGTCTTGCTTGCTGCTTTCCTGTGTTTCCCTGGACACTCCACCCTCCATGGCTTGGTTTATACACTTTCTTCTTTCTAGAATATACAACCTCACTTTCCTACTTAGCTCAGTTCTGTATATCTAGCCTGTTACATCTACCTTTTCAGATCTCTGTAGGAAAATTCAAGCTTATAAAAATTTGAGCTCCAGAGCACTGCCATGTAGTCTTTCTGACCTCTTCTTACTCTGGCTTGTATTATTCCTAAAAACAAAAACAAACAAAAGCAAAACAAAAACTTGTTTTATTTGTATCTAGATTGTTACATTCTTTGGAGCTGACATGGGGCCCTTTCAACCTTATTCTCTGAACTGCCTGTGTATGAGCCTTGAGTTGGCACCAATCATCTTAGTTGTAAAATTGGGAAATGTAGGGTTAGTTATTTTTTCAGTGCCATTCATTCCAGTAATTCCTTAGCACCATTCAGTTTATGCCTCTCTCTTCTAACTTTATCCCTATCTGCTCTCTGCTCCTCTCCCTGAACTCTGGCTCAAGTCTTCACTTATTTTACCCCCCTTTGCTTCTGTTTCCTGTGAAACTTCCTTTGTAAATAAACTCTTAGGTCTTTGACTCTGGCCTGCACAGTGAGTGGTTAAGAAAGTGGGTTCTGTTACTACTGGCTCTTTGGTTTTAGCAAGTCATTTAAACTCTTACTACTTTAACTTACTTATCTAAAAGGGGGAAAAAAGGTATAAAATAGTAACTGCCTCACAGTGTTGTGATAATTAAGTGTAATAAAACAAAACATTTGAAGTGCTGCTTGGCACATAGTGATTGCTTAATAAATTATAGCTATTTATTGTTGTTATTGTTGATATATTATTATTATTTTGGAGGAATATCATTTCTCACTTATAGCTTCCTTCCTGCAGTAAATCAACCTTACCTATACCTCTAGTATCTTAATTCTCTCACTTTTTCTCCATCTGACAACATCCATGTGATCACTTACTCCAGCAGGCAAAATTCTGTGGTTAAGAACTTCTCTCCCACTATCACCTTCAGATTCCCAGAGCATCTTTTTGCCTTCAGTGTTCTACAAATCTGAGACTTTATATCAGTTTTTCATTCAATTCTATCAGTTTCTTCATTCCACATATGGAGTGTTCAGCACTCTAAAGAAAAACCATATAATGGGAGTTTTTTATATCATATAAACACATGGTCCTCAATCTCAATGAATTTTTTTTTTTTTTTAAATATTTTAAGGGGCGCCTGGGTGGCTTAGTCGGTTAAGCGTCCAACTTTCGGTTAGGTCATGATCTCGCGGTTCGTGGGTTCGAGCCCCTCGTCGGGCTCTGTGCTGACTGCCAGTCTGTGACTCCCTCTCTCTCTGACCCTCCCCTGCTCACGCTGTCTCTCTATCTCTCTCCTAGAAATAAAAAAAATATATATTTTAAATGTTTATTTATTTTTGAGAGAGAGACAGAAAGAGAGAGAGAGAGCAAGCAAGCATGGAGGGGCAGAGAGAGAGAGAGGGAGACAGGACAGAGCCTAACATAGGGCTTGGACTCACAAAACTGTGAGATCATGACCTGAGCTTAAACCAAGAGTCCAATGCTTAATCAACTGAGCCACCCAGGCACTCCATCAGTGAATCTTTCATACTACTGGATATTCTTTTAATTCATTATCTTCAGTTCCCTTCAGCAGCTACTTCAATCTTTCATCCTTCTCTTGATGTCTTCTGCTTAATTCCCACTCTCGTTAACCTCCCAAGTTAATGATCTCATGATTAACAGGGAGTGATGGTCATCAGACAGGAATTCTTTTAACTTTCTAGTGTTCTTCATCTATCTATCTATCTATCTATCTATCTATCTATCTATCTATCTATCTTTTCCCCCCAGTTTTATTGAAAGATAATTGGTATATATTATTTTGTAAGTTTGAGGAGTATAGATTTACATATTTTGTGAAATGATTATCACAAAAAATTCAACTAACATCCATCTTCTCTTACAATATAAAGAAGATAAAAAGGAAAATATTTAAATGGAAATTTTTTTTCTTGTGATGAAAAACTGAGTATGTACTCTCAAAAAATTTTTTATATATCACACAGCAGTATTACCTCTAGTCATCATGTTGTATATTACATGCTTAATACTTCCTTCTTTTATAACTGGAAGTTTGTACTTTTGAACACCTTTCTCCAGTTCTCTTTCCCCTCAGTCCCTGTCTAGTACTCTGCTAACTATAAGTCTGATCTTTTTTTCCTACAAGTTTGTTTTTGTTTATAGATTCTACATATAAGTGAGATTATACAGTATTTGTCTTTGTCTGACTTGTTTCACCTAGCATAATCCCTTCAACATCTATCTACATTGTCACAAATAGTAGGATTCCCCCTTTTTTATGGCTGAATAAAATTCCAGTGTTTGTATATATTACAACTTATTTATCCATTTGTCCATCAATGTACATTTATGTTGTTTCCATGCCTTCACAATGTAAATAATGCTGCTATGCACATGGGGGTACAGATACATTTTCAAGTTAATGTTTCATTACCTTTTCATATATTCCCAGAAGTGGAATTACTAGATCATATGGCAGTTCTATTTTTAATATTTTGAGGATTATTCATACTGTTTTCCATAATAGTTGTACAAATTTACAATCTCACCAACAGTGCACAGGGTTTCCTTTTCTCAACATCTATGCCAGCACTTCCTATCACTTATTCTTTTGATAATAGCCATGCTAACCAGCATGAGGTGCTATCTCATTGTGGCTTTGATTTGCATTTCCCTAATAACTAGTGATGTTAGGACCTTCTCATTTACCCATTAGCCTTTCATATATCTTCCTTGGAAAAAGTCTATTCAGGTCCTTTGCCCATCTTTAATTAACTTAATTTGCTTTTGTTTTCTATTTAGTTGTATGAATTCTTAATATGCTTTGAATATTCACTCCTTATTAGATATATAGTTTGCAAATATTTTTTTCCCATTTCATAGGTTGTCTTTCTCTTTATTTGGCTTCCTTTGCTGTGCAGAAACTTTTTACTTGATGTAGTCCCATCAGTTTATTTTTGATTTTGTTGCTTATGATTTAGGTGTCATATCCAAAAAACTAATTACCATGACCCATGTCAATGAACTTTGTTCCTGTGTTTTCTTCCACAAGTTTCATGGTTTCAGGTCTTACATTTAAGTCTTAAACCATTTTGGGTTAATTGTTATGAATGGTAAAAAGGAAATAGGTCCTGTTTCATTCTTTTACATGTGAATATTTAATTATCCCAGCATCATTTTTTGAAGAGACCATCTTTCCTCCATTGAGTATTCTTGGATCCCTTTTCAAATATTAAAAGCGCTGTCTGTTCTGTTCTATTGCTCTAGTTGCCTGTTTTTAATGCCAGTACCATATTATTTTGATGACCATAGCTTTTATATTATAACTTGAAATCAGGAAGAGATACCTCCTGCTTTCTTCTTCTTCTTCAGGAATTCTTTGGCTATTTAGGGGTTTTGTGATTCCCAATAAATTTTAGGAATTCCCAATACATTTTACAAATTTAAAAATGTCATTGAAATTTTGATAGGAATTGCACTGAATCCATAGATGGCTTTCAGTAGTATTGATACCTTAACAGCGTTAGTTCTTCTAATCCATGTAGGATACCTTTTTACTTGTGTCATTTTTTATTTCTTTCATGAATGTTTTGGAGTTTTCAGCATAGAGAACTTTCACTTCATTAGTTAAATTTACTCTTAAGTATTTTATTTTTTTTGATGCTATTGTAAATATGATTGATTTCATTTCTTTTTCAGAAATTTTGCTGTTAGTGTCAGAAATGCTAATGATTTTTGTATATTAATGTCATATCTTACAACTTTACTGAATTCATTGATTATATCTAACAGTTTGTTCAGTGAGTCTTTAGGGTTTTCTCTATATAAAATCATGTCACCTGTAAAGAGAGACAATTTTACCTCTTTCTTTCCAATTCTGATACTTTTCATTTCTTTTCCTAGCCTATTGCTCTATCAGGGACTTCGAGTACTATGTTGGATTGGAGTGGTAAGAATGGGCACCCATTTCTTGTTACTGATCTTACAGGAAAAATCTCATTTTACCACTGAGTATGATGTTAGCTGTGGTCCTCTTATACATGCCTTTTATTATGTATTATGTTGAGATATTATTATGTTGAGATATGTTCCTTCTGTGCCTCATTTGTTTAGAGTTTTTAACACGAATGGATGTTGAATTTTGTCAAGTGCCTTTACTGTATCTATTGAGATAATCATATATTTCTTTTATTCTATTACTGTGATGTATCATTAATTGATTTGTATATGTTAAACCATCCTTGCTTCACAGGGATAAATTCAACTTGAATTTGTTGCTCTTAAAATTCTTTCTTTGTCTCTGACTTTTGACAATTTAATTATAATGTGTTTTGGTATATTCCTGTTCAAGTTCAACCTATTTGGGATCCTTGGGCTTCATGGATTTGGATACTCATTCCTCTTCCCAGGTTTGGGAAGTTTTCAGCCATTATTGCTTTAAATATGTTTTCTGTTCCTCTCTTTTTTTCTTCTCTTTCTGGAATTCCCATAGTACAAATATTGTTTCTTTTCATTGTGTTCTATAATTCCCATAGGTTTTCTTTGATTTCTTTCTTTCTTTCTTTCTTTCTTTCTTTCTTTCTTTCTTTCTTTCTTTCTTTCTTTCTTTCTTTCTTTTGGTGTCATATTTACCTGATTTTTTATTATCCTTGATTCCCTACACTCTGTGCATTTTAGTAATGGGACTTCTATTCCAGACTTTACAGTTTGCTCTGGCAGAGACAGTTCTTGACTAGCCAGCTCAGTTTGGGTTTCTGGGTATGTTTGCTGGTAGTGTCTTTGGGAAGGTGGGGGCTGTTATAATCTACTTATGGGTGAGGCAACTGTTCAAGCTCTGAGGATGGGGATGGGGGGTTGTACCACTATCTAGGAATGGTTGGATAGTACTGCTGGACTCTTTCTTTTCTTCTCTTTAGAGAGAGAGAGAATCTTAAGCAGGCTCCACACTTAGTGGCTTATTTACATACCCAAGTAAGGCTATAAGATGGGCTCTGCAGTTGCCTAAATTCTCTGGTCATGTTTACTAGGTTTACTTGGTCAGGACAGGGGACTACATTCAGTAGTAGACAGGGTTGTGAATTAGCATCTCTGCCCTGGAAGGGCAGCAGGCCAGATCCCAAGGCCTATATACCTCATTGTTTGGGGGCCCCAATAAGGCCTGAGTGTGTATAGAATTTCCTGGTCTGGTTAAAGTACCAGTTTTGCACTGTAGACCAGGTAAGCCATAGGCTGTGCTCTCTGTTCCAATTCCACTATACATAGGGTTGTTGAATGGGCTATACAGCTTCCTGAGTTCTCTTGTTAGGTTCTCTGGTCAGACAGGCTGAAGGCTTTATTTAGCAATGAGTGGAGCTATAAATTGAATTCCCAGAATGGGAGCAGTGGAATAAATAGTTCCAAAACTGGTAAAGCTCTTTGTTGTCATAACTCAAGCTAACCTGCATCCCAAGTTCTCTGGCTGAACAGGCCCACTGGTTTTGCCCTGCAAACTGTTGACTCTTTCTCTGCTTCTCTTGGCTTGAGTGTCAGTGGGCCTCAGGGCTTTCAGATATTTATTTCAGCCCTTGTAGTCAGATGGGGCTGGAAGATACTCTCCACAGTGTGTTGGCCTTTGTCTCAGCCCCTTGCATGGGCCACTCCACGCTACTCTCAGTTTCCCAAACAGACTATCTAGTTGGAGGGGCCAGGAGAAATCCTCACCTATGGCTATGAATTAATCCCCTTGCTTATGCATAGCATGAGAAGTCTTTATGTATGGCACTGGCTTTGCTCTGGAGGTGATTGTCTTAGTGCTCCCACCTCTTGGCTCAAGTGTCGCTGGCCACACAACTTTCAGGAATTGTCACCAGCCATCTGGTAAGATTGGGTTGGAAGGCACCCTTTACAGTGAGTGAGGTTGTGAATCATTTTGCCTGGGGGTGGGTAAACCAGGCTCTAGGGCTGGCAGAACTCCTTGTTTGAAGATCTGAACCAGTCAGATCTGCTCCCCACCAAATTCTCTGGTCAGAGTGTGCCCACAGCTTGCTTCTGCATATGAGCAAAACTGCTGGTTGGTGTTAATACTTGGGCACTGTAGGTATGAACTGGTGGTTGCAAGTTCCTTTCCACTTCTCCAGCACAAACAGATTCCCAGTGGCTAGGGCCTGAAGATTATCCTGGAGTTCCCATGGTATGATAAGAGTAGGGGCTCTCATAAACTGACCCACAATGCTTGGGGAGGTTGATTGTCCTCTCTGGGTTCTCTTCTCCCATTAGGGGTACAGAAGGGTCAGGAAAGACATCTCTGTGTGATGCTGTGCTGTCCTGGAGGAGGGGCAATGTGGTCAACATATAGTCATTTCTTTTAACCTTCTAATGCAGTTTGTCTTGGTCCCTAAGGTCAAAGCTGTGCTTCAGTCTCACTACCACGTTTTAGGGTCCTCTCAGTAGTATCTTGCTTTTGAATAGATGTTAGTTGTTTTTGTAAAGGGAAGCAAGTCAGGAATGACCTATGTTGCCATCATGTTAAGGAAGAGGTGTTTTATTTTGAATTTAAGACTACTGTATCTCCCAGTACTTTTCACCCCATCTAGTTTCCATTCCCAAGAGATTTCATTCATATAAATGCTTATTTATTTATTTTTGAAGGGAGGGAAGGAAGGAGGGAGAAGGAGAGAGACAGAGGCAGAGAGAAAGGGAGAGACAGAATCCCAAGCAGGTTCCATGCTGTCAGTGTAAAGCCCAATGTGGGGCTCAAACTCATTAACTGTGAGATCATGATCTGAGCCAAGGTCAAGAGTCAGATGCTTAGGGGTGATTGGGTGGCTCAGTTGGTTAAACATCCAACTTTAGCTCAGGTCATGATCTCAGAGTATGTGGGTTTGAGCCCTGTGTCAGGCTTTGAGCTGTCAGTACAAAGCCTGTCTCAGATTCTGTGTTTCTCTCACTCTCTGCCCCTCCCTCACTTGTGTTCTCTCTCTCCCTCTCAAAAATAAATAAACATTTAAAAAAGAGTTGGATGCTTAACCGACTGAGCCAGGTTTTCCTCTATTTTTAATTCTCTCTACTGGTCCCACCCTGATACCTGAAAACATGCTTTAATTCCCTTTCATCTTCAAGCTCTCTCTTGAGTGCTTATCTTTTCTAACCACTCTCCATCCTAGCTGAGTTCTACAGTGCAGTAGTGATAGATACTGTCTTTACTCATCAGTTTCCTCTTCCAATCTGGTTTTTGTCTGCACCACTCCACTGAAAATGACTTGTCAAAGATGAGCAATGGCTTCCAAGTTATGTCATCCTATGGCTACTCAGTAGTCTATATCAATCTGCTGCATTTGGCAGTGCTCCATTTGATGACACTTGTTTTTCTCCTTTCTTGGCTTTTCAGAAACTGTTTTCTCCTATTTCTCCTTCACTTATTTCCTTCCCTGATACCTCTTTCTCCATGTTCCCCTTGAATCGCTGGTGTTTCTTAGGGTTTTGTTCTTTGATGTCCCTTGGTGGAAGCACCATAATGATCCCCAACTCTCTAACTACCATTCATATATTTGTCCTAAATTTTATACACAAACATCTAAGTTTCTAGTTAACATTTATACCCAAATATTCTATAGCCATCTCACTTTAAACATGGCTAACTTGAATTCATTATATGTTCACAGTAAAGTGTAACTAAGTTCTAGGAGAGCAGAGACCTCATTTATTTCATCATTGCTAGATCTCTGGCACCCAACCACCTAGATTTCAGCATGTAATTAACTTAAAAATTATTAATGAGATTTTGGCATTTTTTAGTACTAAGTCTTCAAAACCTGCTACGTTATTTTTATGCTTGCAGTATGTCTCATTTTGGAATAGCCACATTTCAAGTGTATAATAGTCACATGTAGCTAGTGGCTACCATACTGTATAGTGCGGCTCTAGAGTCTGTGCCCTTAATGCTTCAGGAGTCCAATATGATTTAACTCCTACCACCTTCTCTATCTTCCTATTGTTCTGCTTGCCTTCTTTTACTTTCCATTCCAACAAATGCCTCTGTAAAGTTGTAGATGTTTCTTCTACCTTCCTGTAAAACCCTTTTGTCTCTTTCTAATTCATGGCATTCCCAGTTTTAGGTGACCTCTCCCTCTTTTGTAAATTCTAATGTATCTTATGTTGTCTTATAATAACTACCGAGATAAGTTGTTTTGGCTTATTTATGTTACTCTTGCTAAACTGTTAGCTCACCAACAGCAGGGACCATGCTATAATCTTCTTTGTATTTACAGTTAAATGCATGGTTCATTAAAGAAATGTCTGTTGAACTGAATTTAATTGCATAATCGATTGCCAACAAGTGTTTGTTGAATCAAATTGAAGACCACCTCATTATGAATAGTCTTTATCCTGTTAAAGATCACATGTTTAATGTAAAAAATTGGAGAATTAAAAAAAGATTTAAAAATTAAGAGGAAGAAAACAAAATTGCCCCAGGTTCAATTCACCATCCACCCAGAGGATATTCTTTTCTGTAAGAGAGGCTGGGACAAGAGGCTGACTGATTCTTCTCCAATGGGTGATTTCATTCTTCATCTTGCTTACTGAGGTTTCTGATCCCCTAGTGTTTGGAACATGAAGACAAAGGAAGCAGGACAATACATGGAATTATTACTTGACTTACAGTATCATATGATGGCATATGTCTCATCAGTGTAATTTCCTTTACTAGGCTAGTGCATCCCCAGTCCTTCCTCAGGAGTCCTTTTTTGCAGGACCTCTTATCATTGTTGTTGTTATTATTATTATTATTATTATTACGAATACTACTACTACTACTACTACTACTACTACTAGTACTACTATTTTTAGAGAGAGAGAACACACACAGGGGTAAGGGGCAGAGATAGAGACGGGGAGAGAGAATCTTAAGCAGGCTTCATGTTCAGCACAGAGCACAACGCAGGGCAGGGCATGATCCCATCACCCTAGGATTATGACCTGAGCCAAACCGAAGAGTTAGATGCCTTAACCTACTGAGCCACCTAGGAGTCCCGAGCAGGACCCCTTTAAATGGATTCCAGGGTAACAGTCCCACTAAGAACTCCACATCTTGGCTTAGGATTTAGGAGCCCTTAGCCTGATTTGGGAATAGGGGGCACATAGTTCCCAGATGTGGCCCCTTGTCTTCTGACAGACCATTTTAGCCAAACTCTGTTTCATGCTTCAGTTCTACCAGTCTGGAGGCAGACAGCAGCCTAATATGTCCCTCTTGGCGGGGAACACATACCAAGCTCTCTGGTGGTTCCAGGGACCCTCATGCCAGAGTGAGATGAGCAGCAGGGCTGTCTGTCATTCACCTCTCTGCTCTCGCAGATAGAGGGTGGTGGGGATTGTGCTTACTGCACAGCATAAGTCTTTCCAAAAATCCTCCCCACAAATTCTCCTTAATTTCAAGGAACTTGACCATTTAATCCTGGATGTGCATGAAACATTTGACATTTTTGTACTGTGGTCCTGCTCACAGCTCACTTTAGTGCCTAACACCTTTCATATTTTTGTGCTATTACAACTGTTTTAGGTTAAAAATTACTTTCATTAGTTTTATCACCTTGTCCAGTGGGAGAAAAAAGATGTCACTTTCATTTCTAAGGCTGAAATTCATTGAGTACTGTTTTTCTCCCTGGCTTGTAGCTTAGTCATCGCTTAAAAACCCAAAGGAAAGCTCAATTGCAAAACAATTTGGCAAAGGCCTCTTAACATTTTGAATTTGGAATCTGATAGGCTTCAAAGGGAATCTGGAAGGGTAAATCAATTGCTCTCAATTAGGGACAGGTTTCAAAGGTATGCTGATGAGGTCAATGTAATTTAAAGCAATTTAGTGTGGACCATTTGTCTTTCTTTATCACATTTATGCCTCTCACTTAATTTTTCTGGCTACACATTCAGAACTGCAAGTTCAGCCCTTTTATTACAAGCTAATGATTGATGATCAAGTAACATTTCTGCTAGGTGCCAGGAGAAGTAATTCTATTGGTTTAATTCAGTGTCATTACTTTAGCTGCTGAACAAATGTTTACATGTCACAAGAGCACCTGCAACTCTCAGACCACCAATTTTTGATTAATTTTGCATTGTGTACCTTAGACGTACTGTTCTGATATTGTCACTACATTATTCTGAACAGCCCTGTTACAGTTATTTAGAGCCCAGACAACAGCTGTTCTTGTTCTATGAGACTCGGAAAGTGACAGGATAATGAATATGGTTATGGCTTATGATAGATTTAAAACTGACTAATTAAGATAAAACCTTATTTAAGCAACACTGTTGCACAGAGGTAATATTCAACTTTGCAAAGAAAACATATATTCTTTTTCTGGTAGAAAACATTGTTTCTTTGTTTTAAAGCACTGTCTTCTTAGCATAATGAAGATATATAGAGAAAATGAAATTAAGGCTCCCTAAAGGTGTTTAATTTAACTGAAAACAAACAAACAAACAAACAACCTCTTTCAAGTAACAAACCCATATGAAAATCTGGTTTGGGCTCAAATGTGAATGAATTAAATTTAGGTAATCACAAAGTCAGCTTCAACATCGAGTGGTTTCAGTGAATTGTGTTTGCTGACAAAGCTGAATTTACATTGGTTGGTAAAAGAAAATCTAGGTTTTAAAATCTAGTGTCTAATAGTTGTCAAGTTACTAAATATTCAAGACCACTTAAAAATTTCTTTTTTTTATATTTATTTATTTTTGCGAGACAGAGCACAAGTTGGGGAGGGGCAGAGAGAGATGGAGACACAGAATCTGAAGGAGGTTCCAGGCTCTGAGCTATCAGCACACAGCCCAACGCTGTGCTTGAACTCACAAACTATGAGATCATGACCTGAGCCAAAGTCGGACACTTAACCGACTTAGCCACACAGGTGCCCCTAGAAATTTCTTTTTATATAAGATGGCCCCTTTAATAAAATGATTTGTAAAATATTGAAAGATTTTGGGGGTATCAACTTTGTATGGAAGATTTTTGTAGAGAGTAAAGACCAAAGAACAAACACTGCAAAGAATAAACAATCACAAGACATTAACAAAGTGACTCAGGCATCTATACCTGCAAGGAGAGGGAAAATGGTAGAAGTTGACTGAGCCTATACAAGCCATATCTTACTGTTTTGGTTGAAAAATGACATTTTAAGAAATAAAGTTTGGCACAAGACAATATTAGCGAAATAGTTCTTTCAGGACTTTGAAGGGATAAGGAGAAGGTCGACCCAGATACAAGAGTCAGATTAGGTACTGTATGATAATTAAAAGTAAGATACTGAGAAGTGCATTTCCAAAGAGATGAGAAAAAAAAAGAAATACAAAAGATTCCAAACCTTTATGAGTCAGCACAGCTAGAGGCTACCTGTTGCCAAAGCGGCTGGCAGCTGGAGGAGCTATTTCAGTTTGGTGAGAACAGGACGCTGATAAAGGTTTCTAATGGTAGAGATAAAAGGTGAAGAGTCCACTGAAGATTGCAACTAAACCAGATATCTATTTCAAAAAGCTAATTTTATTTTATTTTATTTTTTAAAAAATTTTAAATGTTTATTTTTGGGCTCAGCACAGAGCCCAATGTGGGGCTCAAACTCACGAACTGTGAGATCATGACCTGAGCTGAAGTTGGATGCTTATCTGACTGAGCCACCCAGGCACCACTCAGGAGCCCCACATTTGGTCTATGATTTGTTATTCTTGCTTTAACCCAGAAGTCCTTTAAAAGAACTCATTTGTAGATAAACCAATCTCTGAGTAATACTGTTATGTAATGAGGAATTACATTTTTTTTAAAAGTTAATTTTCTTAAGAACTAGATATACACTAGCTTGTTTAAAAAGAACTGGAGTTTATGGTTTGCCTCCCTCCCTCTCCTAAACTATATTTTCCCCTTCCCCTACATAAGAGACTCTAAAATACTGAGAACAAAGTGGGGTTGATGGGGAGTGGGGGGGGGAGGAGAAAATGGGTGATGGGCATGGAGGAGGGTGCTTGTTGGGATGAGCACTGGGTGTTATATGGAAACCAACTTGACAATAAACTATAATAAAAAATAAAAACCAAAATAAAAACAAAACAAAAAAAAATAGAAAAGAACTAGAGTTATTAAATGTTTCCCTACTAAAACTGGCAATACTTGTATATAATAGCAACTCCCCAGAACTGAACTTAATAGGTACAAGGTGACTTCATGAAGTTTTGAAGTCTGAGGTGTAGAACCAGTCTTCTACTAAAGGTCAACATTTTCATAGTGACTTAAGGGAAAATTCCAAAAATGTTTGCTTGAATATTATTATTATTACAATAAGGCAAGCCTTGGACACATTCGAATTTTTGAAAGAAATCCAAGGGTTTTTATAAAGGATCTCTTTTAATACTAATGTCAAGGGAGTAGTGCCTGCTGAGTAAGAAAATTCACCCTATTAGAGAGGGTACATGGATAAATGGGGAGTTGGGAGGAGCACAGGATTCTCCTGTCCCTCCCTTCCAGCCATGAAGGGAATTTTCTATACTTTTCTAAATACTTCTTCTATTTAATTTTTACTTAGAACTCTTCTATGACACTCATTTGTGTTATTTTGGGTGAGGCAATAAACCGCCAGGTGTTTAGGTGTCTCATCTGTAAAGTTGGGATAATAATTATATTCCCCAAAGGCTCAGACCATAACACATGATTTCTTAAATTCTCTTTCTTCTTAATATGCACAAACCAATGATTCTCTTCTTCATGCTATGTTATTCCAGAATCTTCCAAGTGGTGAGCTTATAGTCTAATTTTAGTCTCTTCAGGGTAACATGGTGCAATACTATTCAGTACTAGGCTTTCCAAAAATTTGTTTTCGTAGGTCCATATTTTTCCTTTATAAAAGTTTATCTCTCACTACAAACTTTTGATAAGTTATCTCTCCAACCATATAGCTACCACTGACCTTAGGCCTCATTGCTTTTAAAACTTATTTTGGTCTGGGGTGCGTGGGTGGCTTAGTCGGTTGGGCGTCCAACTTTCGCTTAGGTCATGATCTTGCGGTTCATGGGTTCGAGCCCTGCGTCGGGCTCTGTGCTGGCTGCCAGATCAGAGCCTGGAGCCTATTTTGGAGTCTGTGTCTCCCTCTCTCTCTGACCCTCCCCTGCTCATGCTGTCTCTCTCCTAGAAATAAATATAAATCTTTTTTAAAAAAACTTATTTTGGTCTGACATGGGACTTAGTAACTTTTTTTTTTTTAGATATGTTTCCAAAGGCAAAGGAAAAAAAAGAAAAAATAAACTATTGGGACTTCATCAAAATTAAAAGCTTCTGCACAGAAAAGGAAAAAATCAACAAAACTTAAAAACAGCCTACTGAGTGGGATAAGATATCTCTGATAAAGGGTTAGTATCCAGAATATGTTGAATATCCAGATGGCCAGCAGACACATGAAAAGATGCTCAACATCACTCATCATCAGGGAAACCTAAATCAAAACTACAATGAGACACTATTTCACCCTGTCAGAATGGATAAAATCACAAACATAATTAACAAGTGTTGGCAAGGATGTAGTGAAATAGCAACCCTCCTGCACTCTTGGTGGGAGTGCAACCTGGTACAGCCACTGTGGAAAACACTGTGGAGGCTCCTCAAAAAGTTAAAAATGGAACTACCCTCTGACCCAGTAATTACATTACTGGATATTTACCTCCAAAATATAAAACACTAATTTGATGGGATACATGCACCCCTTCATGTATGTTTATTGCAGCATTATTTACAATAGCCCAATTTATGGAAGCAGCCCAAATATCTACTGATAGATGAATGGATAAAGTAGAAGTGGTATATATATATACAATGGAATATTAGTGAGCCATAAAAAAGAATGAAATATTGCCATTTGCAATAACATGGGTGGAGCTAGAGAGGATAATGGTAAGTGAAATCAGTCAATCAAAGAAAGAGAAATACCATATAGTTTCACTCATAGTGGAAGTTAAGAAACAAAGCAAATGAGCAAAGCAAAAAAAAAAAAAAAAGAGAGAGAGAGAGAGACAAACCAAGATATAGACCCTTAACTATAGAGAACATACTGATGGTTACCAGAGGGGAGATGTTGGGGGAATTTGTGAACTAGATGATGGAGATTAAAGAGTACACTTATCATGATGAGTACTGTACAGAATTGTTAAGTTATTATATTGTACACCTGAAAATAATATAATACTATGTTAACTATACTGGAATTAAAATAAAAAACTTAATAAAAAAACTTACTTTGGATTTGTAATATTGCATCATATAAGATTCTAAAGGTGCAAAAAGGTTCACAGTGAAACATATTCTCACTTCTGTCCTTCAGCTGCTCAGTTCTTTTACCAAGAAGTCACCAGTACCAGTATGTATGTGTTCTTCCAGAAATATTCTATATATACAAAAGCAAGTACATATATATATTATATGTATATATAATATATATTATATACATATTCCTCCTCTTCTTTGTATATTGATTGTATATGTGCCTTTGTAATTGATATATATGTATATTGACATATGTGCCTTTGTAATATTGATAAATATTGCCAAATTGCCTTTCACAGAAATTGTAGCAATTTATGTTCCTACTAGCAATGTGCAAGGGTTAGGCCTCAGTACTTTTTTTCCTGAACCACTCTAATAGATTCCTAAGTGATCTCCTCACTTATTTGTCCCAACGCTGTTATATCCCAACTGCTAACATGAGAGAAATTCTAAAACAACCCTCCTTTGTTTAGAAAATACTGAAAAAACATGGCAGACCTGCATCTCTCAAACAAAGAAGAGCTGAAGCCAAAGGACTCTGAACTCCAACAGTCTGGAAGGAAAGGAGATGGAGTCTGCTAGGAATACAGTCTCATAGTTTGTTCCTACTTCAAGGAACAAACCAAAGCACACATGGTGGAGAGTCCAAAATATCATTACAAGTAGGGAAATAAAATAACCAAAGTCACAACCAGAGAGACCAAGGGACACCTTTCAAAAAACACTTTCTGAATGACCAGACCCTGGACAGTGGATGAGCCTCCTTTACTATAGCAGTACTCACAGGTGCAGAGCACATAACAAGATTTTAAAACTTACAAGAGACAGAAAGCTAACAAAAATGATGAAACAGAAGAATGTAAGTTCTCCTCAAAAGAAATACCAGGAACAGTGACTGCTAAAGAATTGATCAAAACAGATATAAGCAACATAACTGAACATGAATTTACAACAACAGTCATAATATTAATTGCTGGGCTTGAAAAAGGCATAGAAGACAGCAGAGACTCCACTGCTGCAAAGATCATGAATCTTAGAAATAGGTATGATGAATTTAAAAATGCTATAAATAAGGAGCAAAATAAAATGGAGGCAGCCACTGCGTGGATTGAAGAGGCAGAGAGGAGAATAGGTGAATTAGAAGATAAAATTATAGAAAAAGAGGAAGCTGAGAAAAAGAGAGATAAATTAATCCGGGAGCAGGAAAGGAGAATTCAAGAACTGAGTGATGCAATCAAACAGAACAATATCCATATCATAGGAATTCCATAAGAAGAAGAAGAAGAAGAAGAAGAGACAAAGGGGCTGAAGGGGTACTTGAACAAATCATAGCTGAGAACTTCCCCAACCTGGGGAAGGACATAGACATTGAAATCTAAGAGGCATAGAGAACTCCCCCCAGATGTAACTTGAATTGAACTTCTGCACGACATATCATACTGTAACTGGCAAAATATAAGGATAAAGAGAGAATTCTGAAAGTAGCTAGGAATAAACAGGTCTTAACATACAAAGGTAGACACATAAGGGTAATAGAAGACCTATCTACTGAAACTTGGCAGGCCAGAAAGGAAAGGCAGGAAATCTTCATTGTGATGAACAGGAAAAATATGCAGCCAAGAGTCCTTTATCCAGCAAGCCTGTCATTCAGAACAGAAGGAGAGATAAAGGTTTTCCCAAACAAACAAAAATGGAAGGAATTCATCAACAGTACACCAGCCTTACAAGAGATTCTAAGGGGGACTCTATGAGGGAAACGTTGCAAGGAACACCAAATACCAGAGACACCACTACAAGCATGAATCCTACAGAGAACACAGTGACTCTAAACCCATATTTTTCAATAATAACATTGATGTAAATGGACTAAATGCTCCAAACAAAAGACAGAGTATCAGAATGGGTTAAAAAAAAAAAAAAAAAAAGACCCATCTATTTGCTGTCTACAATAAACTCATTTTAGACTCAAGGACACCTTCAGATTGAAAGTGAGGGGATGGAGAAATGTTTATCATGCTGCTGGAAGCCAAAAGAAGTATGGCTGGAGTAGCCATACTTACATTGGACAAACTGGACTTTAAAGTAAAGGCAGTAGCAAGAGATGAAGAAGGGCATTATATAATAATTACAGGGTCTATCCATCAGGAGGATCTAACAATTATAAATGTCTACACACCGAATATGGAAGCACCCAAATACATAAAACACTCACAAACATAAGCAATCTTATTGATAAAAATGTGCTAATTGCAGGGGACTTTAATACTCCACTTACAGCTCCCTCCCTGCCTCGGGTTTGACCTACAGCCACCCGGAGAAGATGGCGGTCCCTGCAGTGTCCGGGCTCACCCGGCAGGTGCGAAGCTTTAGTACGTCTGTGGTCAGGCCATTTGCCAAGCTCGTGAGGCCACCTGTTCAGATATATGGTATCGAAGGTCGCTATGCCACTGCCCTTTATTTGGCTGCATCTAAACAGAATAAACTGGAACAAGTAGAAAAGGAATTGTTGAGAGTAGCACAAATCCTGAGGGAACCCAAAATGGCCGCTTCCATTATGAATCCCTATGTAAAGCGTTCCGTGAAAGTGAAAAGCCTAAATGACATTACAGCAAAGGAGAGGTTCTCTCCCCTCACGTGCAACCTCATCAACTTGCTTGCTGAAAATGGTCGCTTGAACAACACCCCTGGAGTCGTTTCTGCCTTTTCAACCATGATGAGCGTCCACCGTGGAGAGGTTCCTTGCACGGTGACCACTGCGTCCCCTTTAGATGAACCCACTCTTGCTGAATTAAAAACGGTCCTGAAGAGCTTCCTAAGTAAAGGCCAAGTTTTGAAACTGGAGATTAAGACTGATCCGTCCATCATGGGTGGAATGATTGTCCGTATTGGAGAGAAATACGCTGATATGTCTACAAAGACCAAGGTTCAGAAGCTGAGCAGGGCCATGCGGGAGATTTCCTGAAAGTATTGATTTTCTGTCCGTGAAAATTCCTAAACTTGGAGCAACAATAAAATGCTTCCTGAACAGGAAAAAAAAAAAAAAATACTCCACTTACAGCAATGGATAGATCAACTGGAAACAAAATCAATAAAGAAACAATGGACCTGAATGATACATTGTACCAGATGGACTTGACAGATATATTTAGAACTCTGGATCCCAAAGTATGGAATTCTCTTTCTTCTCGAGTGCACATGGCACATTCTCTAAGATAGATCACATACTGGGTCACAAAGCAGCTCTCAACAAATACAAAAGAATTGAGATCATTCCTTGCACAACCTTGTGGTTGTGAAATCAACCACAGGAAAAAGTCTGGAAAACCCCCAAAAGCATGGAGGTTAAAGAATACCCTACTAAAGAATGAATGGGTCAACCAGGCCATTAGAAAGGAAATTTAAAAATATATGGAAACACATGAAAATGAAAATACAATAATCCAAACTCTTTGGGATTCAGCAAAGGCAGTCCTAAGAGGAAAATACATTACAAACCAGGCCGATCTCAAGAAACAAGAAAAAGCCCAAGTACAAAATCTAACAACACACCTAAAGGAACTAGAAGCAGAGCAGCAAGAACACCCCAAACTCAGCAGAAGAAGAGAAATAATAAAGATCAGGGCAGAAATAAACAATGTAGAATCTGGAAAAGAAATACAAAAAACGGTTGAACAGATCAATAAAACCAAGAGTTGGTTTTCTGAAAAAAATAAACAAAGTTGATAAACCTCTAGCCAGGCTTCTTAAAAAGAAAAGGGAGAGAACCCAAATAGATAAAATCACGTATGAGAATGGATTTATTACAACCAATTCCTCAGATACAATCAATTATCAGGAAATACTATGAAAAATCATATGCCAACAAACTGAACAACCTAGAAGATATGGACAAATTCCTAAACGCACACACACACACTACCAAAACTCAAATGGAAAGAAATAGAAAATGTGAACAGACTCATAACTAGTGAAGAAATTGAATCAGTTATCAAAAATCTCCGAACAAATAAGAGCTCTGGACCATATTGCTTCCCTGGGGAATTCTACTAGACATTTAAATCAGAGTTAATAACCATTCTTCTCAAGCTGTTCCAAAAAATATAAATGGAAGGAAAACTTCCAGACTCATCCTACGAAGTCAGCATCAGTTTGATTCCCAGCCAGACAGAGACACAGCAAAAAAAGAGAACTACAGGCCAATATCCCTGATGAAGATGGATGCAAAAATTCTCAACAAGATACTAGCAGATCGAATTCAACAGCATATAAAAAGAATTATCCATCATGATCAAGTGGGATTCATTCCTGGGTTGCAGGGATGGTTCAGTATTTGCATATTAATCAATGTGGTACATCACAGTAATGAAAGAAAAGATAAGAACCATATGATCCTGTCAAGAGATGCAGAAAAAGCATTTGACAAAATACAGCATCCCTTCTTAATAAAGACTCTCGAGAAAGTTGGGATAGAAGGAACCTACTTAAACATCATCAAAGCATCTATGAGAAGCCTTCAGCTAACATCATCCTCAACGGGGAAAAACTGAGAGCTTTCCCCCTGAGATCAGGAACATGACAGGGATGTCCACTCTCACCACTGTTGTTTAACATAGTGCTGGAAGTCCTAGCATCAGCCATCAGACAACAAAAGGAAATCAAAGGCATCAGAATTGGCAAAAAAAATTTTTTTTAAACGTTTATTTATTTTTGAGAGAGAGACAGCGTGAGTGAGATGCAGAGAGGGAGACACAGAATCTGAAACAGCCTCCAGGCTCTAAGCTGTCAGCACAGAGCCCGATGTGCGCTTGAACCTGCTAACCGTGAGTGAGATCGTGACCTGAATCAAAGTCAGACACCTAACCCACTGAGCCACCCAGGCTCCCCAGCATCCTTTCTTAATAAAAACCGTCGAGAAAGTCGGGATCGAAGGAATTTACTTTAACATCATAAAAGCCATTTATGAAAAGCTCACAGCTAATCTCATCCTCAACAGGGAAAAACGGACAGCTTTCCCCCTGAGATCAGGAACACGACAGGCATGTCTACTCTCACCACTGTTGTTTAACATAGTGCTGGAATCCTAACAGCAGCAATCAGACAACAAAATGAGATAAAAGGCATCAGAATTGGCAAAGATGAAGTCAAACTTTCACTTTTCATAGACAATATGATACTCTACATGGAAAACCTGACAGACTCCACCAAAAGTCTGCTAGAACTGATCCATGAATTCAGCAAAATGGTAGAATACAAAATCAATGTACAGAAATTGCATTTTTATACACCAATAATGATGCAACAGGAAGAGAAATCAGGAAACTGATCCCATTCACAATTGCACCAAAAACCATAAAATACCTAGGAATAAACCTAACCAAAGATGTAAAAGATCTGTATGCTGAAAACTATAGAAAATTCATGAAGGAAATTGAAGAAGACACAAAGAAATGGAAAAACAGACCATGCTCATGGATAGGAAGAATAAATATTGTTAAAATGTGAATATATCCAAAGCAATCTATACCTTCAGTGCAATCCCAATCAAAATTGCACCAGCATTCTTCTCAAAGCTAGAACAAACTATCCTAAAATTTGTATGGAACCACAAAAGACCCTGAATAGCCAAAGTAATGTAGAAGAAGAAAACCAAAATGAGAGGCGCCGCAATCCCAGACATTAGCCTCTACTAACAAAGCTGTAATCATCAAGACAGTATGGGATTGGCACAAAAACAGACACATAGACCAGTGGAATAGAATAGAGAACTCAAAATTGGACCAAAAAATATATGGCCAATTAATCTTTGACAATGCAGGAAAAAGTATCCAGTGGAAAAAAGACAGCCTCTTTAACAGATTGTGCTGGGAGAATTGGACAGCAACATGCAGAAGAATAAAACTAGACCACTTTCTTACACCATACAAAAAAATAAACTCAAAATGGATGAAGGACCTGAATGTGAAGCAGGAAATCATCAGAACTCTAGAGGAGAAAGCAGGAAACAACCTCCTTGACCTCAGCTGCCCCAATTTCTTACCTGATACGTCTCCAAAGGCATGGGAATCAAAAGCAAAAATGAACTATTGGGACCTCATCAAGATAAAAAGCTTCTGCACTGCAAAGGAAACAATCAATAAAACTAATAGGCAACTGAAGGAATAGGAAAAGATAGTTGCAAATAACGTATCAGATAAAGGACTAGTATCCAAAAATCTATCAGGAACTCACCAAACTCCACACCCGAAAAACAAATCATCCAGTGAAGAAATGGGCAGAAGATATGAACAGACACTTCCCCAAAGAGGACATCCAGATTTCCAACAGACACATGAAACTATGCTCATTGTCTCTCTTCATCAGGGAAATACAAATCAAAACCACACTGAGATACCACCTCACGCTGGTCAGAGTGGCTAAAATGAACAAATTAGGAGACTATAGATGCTGGCAAGGATGTGGAGAAATGGGCACCCTCTTACTCTACTGGGAATATAAACTGGTGCAGCCGCTCTGGAAAACAGTGTGGAGGTTCCTCAAAATATTAACAATAGAACTCCCCTATGACCCAGCAATAGCACTGCTAGGAATTTACCTAAGAGATACAGGAGTGCTGATGCATAGGAGCACATGTACCCCAATGTTCATAGCAGCACTCTCAACAATAGCCAAATCATGGAAAGAGCCTAAATGTCCATCAACTGATGCATGGATCAAGAAGATGTGGTTTATCTACACCATGGAATACTACATGGCAATGAGAAAGAATGGAATCTGACCATTTGTAGCAACGTGGATGGAACTCAAGGGTGTTATGCTAAGTGAAATAAGTCAGGCAGAGAAGGACAGATACCAACTGTTTTTACTCGTATGTGAAACAGGATAGACTTAACAGAGGACCATGGGGAAGGGGAACGGGAAAAAATAAGAAGAGGGAGGGAGGCAAACCATGAGAGACTCTTGAATACTGAGAACTGTCAGTTGATGCGGGGTAGGGAAGAGGGGAAAATGGGTGATGGGCCTTGACGAGGGCACTTGTTGGGATGAGCACTAGGTGTTATATGGAAACCAACTTGACAGTAAACTATATTAAAAAAAAATACTAACTCATTTTCCATTAAATTAAGCTCCTTAACTTGGTACTGAGACTGCTTAACAAAACCAGCCCACCCACATTCTTCCTTGAGTCTTCTCTTCGATCACATATACTCTGAAAGGAGTAAATTGAACTACTTATTCCTCAAATGCTCACGTTTGTAGGCCTGATATCCATTTCCTCTGGAAAGTATGCTTCTCTACCTATTTGTCTTTCAGGCTAAATTCTACCTACCTTTCAAGCACCATGTCAAATATTACCTACTTACAAGTCTGGGTCAACCCTCAGCCTTATGTTCTTCATTCTACTAACAGTGTACACTTACAGTAAATAAATACTTCTACGATAATCTTGGAGTTTTAGTTTAGATACAATTCAAAGCTTTTTGGTTATGTAGTTGCTTAGGAAGGAAGAGGTCAGAAGCAAGATAATGACAGGTTCCTAGTGTGAGTGCTGTAGAGGATGGTGGCAAGGAACACATATATCTTGAATTGTCCAATATGTGGCAGGTACTATAATTTGTAATCTCATCACTCATAAGAAGAATCCCTGTGGAGGCAGATATTATGATCTCCATTTACAGTCAGACAAGTCATATAGCTAGTAAACAGCTGGAGTTAGGATCTAAACCCAGGTCTCTGTATGCAAAGCCTGGACTCTCATACTGCACTAAACTGACATATCTGTCAGAGAATGGAAGCAAAAAGTGGCTAATGTCTTGAACTGTATCTCTGAAGATGGAGAAAAAAAACCCTACAGAATGATGATATATGAACTTTAGCACCACTGATTGTAACTATCTAATGTAGAGACAGCTGCCCTATACTCTGGATGTCAGTGTACTAGAGCACAATGAAATAAGTAAATCATATGCAGAATACTCTGATTTAGAAGGCAGGGAAAGGTTTATTATATCTAGCAAGACCTCTTTTCTTTTAAATAACATGTAAATGGGTCAACTGTATCTGGAAAATGGTCTCTTTGAGTTTCTGTTTGTATGTCTTGAAGCCCATCTTCGTAAATAAAAATCTATCCAATTTACAAATGGACCGATACCATTATAAACTGGGAGATAAAGTCTGTTCAACTCTAGAGAAATGTTAAGCACAGAGAGAACAGAAGCAATGATAACATTAACAATATTATTAAATTAAAAAGAAGTTGAACAAAATTAAGAAGATATTTCTAGAATTAACAGGTTTTTGGAGTTAACAGAAAGTAAAGTTGAAAGCTATTTTAATATAATATGAACAACTGCACACAAGTACAGAGAGTCAGTGCTCAAAAACCATTAGGTTTGTTGACACTAATTTCAGATTACACATGATAGAGACAATTGTCCCATGTAAGAATTAGTTCCACTAACATTCTCTGTTTTCCAAACCTATCACCCGTTGCTTTTAAGCTCTAATGCAGAAGGCTCTTATGCAGAAACCACTTATAAGAAGGGACAATATCTGAGGATTGTTTTGCATCTATAAAGTATTTATATACACAATAAATATATCTATATACACATACATACACATGAATACAAACATACATAAGCATGTATTATAAAATTATATAATTTAAAATAAATATATAATAAAAATATTTACTATTTTGACTTAATCTTGTATTTATTAGCTTTAATTTACAGGGTGTATCATCATTACACACATTACATATTATGCTAAGTTTGGTACAGTTGATTTATTTTCCTATTAAGGTGAACTAGATTTGGTGTGCTTTTTTTATGTTTATAAAATAATTAAAATGAGTAGAGATTATTTAAAATGTTTTAGTTTGCATATACATATGGCATGAAGTAAAAGCTTTCTAGAATATTAAATAAGGATATAGCATCTCATTTCTTTGAAATCTAATAGGCATTGAAAAGTATACTTAAGCATGTGTATGTATTATTTCAATTATATTTTAATGCTCTTTGGAGTTATAGTTAAACAGCTATTTCCCATTATGGGTTTCTTTAGCATTATTATTTCCTAAGAAATATAAGAAACCAACAGAGTATTTTGTACAGAATCTGGTAATTAATATTTGCTGTCCTTGAAATAAAGTAGAAAAGTCTTGCTTATTCATGCCTCATTTCATTTTGCAAACTGAGTAAGAATAGAAGAAAACAAATAATTGACAGAGAGAACAGACACTTCATGGAACATTTAAAGTCTTAGAGGTGGTTTATAAACATGCAGCTTTCATGGTCAGAGGGCACAAGTGAGAATGCAGATCACAAGCATAGACATACACATGCTTAGAAAAGGTAAGTATAATTTATTTCTTTGGAATGTAAAAGTACACTTATACTAATCCATTACGCACACTTGATACTGTGAACTATTACACAGTAATAAGGGTGTGTTACTGCATTAAGAGGGGTTCTCCAGAGAAAGAGAAGCAACAGGGTATGTGTGTGTGCATGTGCATGTATGTGTGTGTGTGTGTGCAGTGAGTGTGTATGTGTGTGTGGTGTGTGTGTCTGGTGTGCAGTATGTGTGTGGGAGTGGGATGGGGTGTGTGTGTGCAGTGAGTGTGTATGTGTGTGTGGGTGTGTGTGGTGTGTGTGTGTGGTAGGCTGAAGACCCAGGGAAGAGTTGCAGTTTCAGTCCAAAGACAGGTCTGCAGACAGAATTTCCTCTTCTTGCAGGGATATCAGTCTCTCTCTATTCAGGCTTTTAAATGATTGGATGAAACCAACATATATCATGAAGGGTAATCAGCTTTACTGAAAGGACACCAATTTAAATCTAAAGGCTACTTATTTAAATCTAAAATACATCTAAAAACACATTTTCTCAGAAACATCTAGAATAATGTTTGACCAAATATATGGCTACTGTAGCCTACCATGGAATTTATAAAATACCATCACAGAGAAGATGAATACTTTTTATTTTATTTTATTTATTTATTTTTTAAATGTTTTATTTATTTCTAGGAGAGAGAGCGAGAGACAGCGTGAGCAGGGGAGGGTCAGAGAGAGAGGGAGTCACAGACTGAAACAGGCTCCAGGCTCTGAGCTGGCAGTCAGCACAGAGCCCGATGCGGGGCTTGAACCCACGAACCGTGAGATCATGACCCAAGCGAAAGTCGGACGCTTAACCGACTAAGCCACCCAGGTGCCCCGAATACTTTTTATTTTAAAGTTTCTATTTGTTTTTCAATACCATATATAACTAAACAATTCATTAAATTATTTTATGTCATATGCAATTTCCTTACACCTAGTTTTTAAAGAAGATTTTGCTGTGAAAGAAGAGGGAGAGAGATGTGAGACTGCAGAACTAAAAATAGGACAGAGGTTTAGTGAGTGTGGGGGGTGCCTTAGCCACCCCTCTCACTACCCTGGGTAAGCGGCAGGACCTTGCATTTGAATGAATGCGTCTGTGGGACATCCGTGCAGCCTGGGGCTGACCAACAACCCACAGATCTGCTGGCCTCCACCAAGCCATGCATGCTTAGCCAATGAACAATTAAGAGGATTTAAGAATGCATTGATTTTAGTTTGATTTTCATCTGAGGTTCAAAGGCAATAGCTGTTAAATCCTAAATCCCAGAGTGAGATCTTGAGCCACATGCCTTTCAAGGGAAGTGGTAAAGAACTTTTAGCCATTCATCCACTTGAGGATTGCTGTATACAGAAAGAATTGGAAAGAATAGGACTGGCCTTTGTGCTTGGTTTCTGGGTGGAAAATTAAAAACCCTTGGAATTTCCCAAATGATAGGAGTTCTTTGTTATTTAGGGTGGATCCAGACAGTTTATGCTAATGAGAGGACGGAGGATAGGGATAGGCTAAGCCAGAAAGACCAAAAATGTAGTAGGCTGGAGCTGTAAGCTGCATATCAGCTGAATTCTAAAAGAGAAAGAAGGGAAGAGCTGGAGATTGAATTCAGTCATGTGGCCAGGGTTTTAATCAATCATGCCAACGGAATGGAATGCCAATAAAAACTTTGAACACCAAAAAAAAGCAAAAACAAAAACCTCTGGACACCCAAGTTCAGTGGAACCCCTTGGTTGGTGAATACACTGATATGCCAGAAGGTTGATGGGCCTTGATTCCACAGAAGCAGGTATAGAAACTGTATTATTTCCCCCTTGCCCTATGTGTACCCTTTGTAATAAAACTGTAGTCATAACTGTAGTACATTCCTGAGTTCTGTGGGTCATTCTAGCAAATTATTGAACCCATGGGGATAGTGGAAACACCTGAAATTTATAGCCAGTTGGTCTGAAGTACAGGTGGTCTGGGGGTCCCCCAATTATTTGTGGCTGATATCTGAAGTTAAGGCAGTTTTGTTGGAAACTATGCCCTTAAACGTATGGAGTCTGATGTTATGCCAGATGTTTTCCACTATTCCCTGTGGTTTTCATTTGCATTTCCCTGATGATTAATGATATTAAGCATCTTTTCATGTGTCTGTTGGCCATCTGGATGTCTTTTATGGAAAAATGCCTATTCAGGTCCTCGACCTATTTTTTAATAAAATTATTTTGGGGCATGCTGAGCTGTATTAATTCTTTATATATTTTGGGCATTAATTCCTTATTGGATATATCATTTGCAAATATCTTCTCCCCTTCAGTAGGTTGGCTTTTCATTTTGTTGATGGTTTTTTTTGCTGTGCAAAAGCTTTTTAGTTTGATGTAGTCCCAATTGTTTATTTTTGCTTGTTTCCCTTGCATGGGAAAAGAAAAATAGTGCTAAGAATGATCTTCCAGGGCACTTGTGTGGCTCAGTCGGGTCCAACTTCAGTTAAGGTCATGATCTCACAGTTCTGGAGTCTGAGCCCCACATTCAGCTTTCTGCTGTCGGCACAGAGCCTTCTTCAGATCTGTCCTCCTCTCTCTGTCCTTCCCTGGCTTGTGCTCTCTCTCTCTCTCTCAAAAATAAACTTCACAAAATTTAAAAATTAAAGAGATTATTTTTTATGTTTTTTTTAAAGGAGTTTTATGGTTTCAGGTCTTACATTTAGACCTTTCATTCATTTTGAGCTTATTTTTGTGTACGGTATAGGAAAGTGTACAGTTTCATTCTTTTGCATGTAGCTGTCCACTTTTCCCATATCATTTGTTGAAGAGAATTTTTTTTCCCCATTGCATATTCTTGCTTCCTTTGTTGTTGATTAATGGACCATACAAGTGTGGGTTTACTTCTGGCCTCTCTATTCTATGCCATTGATTTGTGTGTCTATTTTTGTGTCAGCACCATATTGTTTTGATTACTACAGCTTTGTAGTGTATCTTGAAATCTGGGATTGTGAAACCTCTAGCGTTTTTCTTTTTTCTTAAGATTCCTTTGACTATGTGGGGTCTTTTGTGGTTCCATACATATTTTAGGATTATTTATGTGAATAATGTTGTTGATATTTTGACAGAGATTGCATTAAATCTGTAGATTGCTTTGTGTAGTGTGGACATTTTAACAATATCAGTTCTTCCAATCCTTAGCATGGTATAATCTTTCTATATATTTATGTTGTCTTTGATTTCTTTCATTAGTGTTTTTAGAGTTTAAGTCTTTCACCTCTATGGTTAAATTTATTTCTAAATACTTTATTCTTTTTGGTGCAATTCTAAAGCAGATTGTTTTCTCAATTTCCCTTTCTGCTATTTCATTATTCATGTGTAGAAATAAAACAGATTTCTGTATATTGATTTTGTATGTTGCAATGTTACTGAATTCATTCATTAGTTTTAGTATTTTTTCTTTGTAAAATCTTCAGGATTTTCTATATCATGTCACATTTTATATCTTGCTTACCAATTTAGATGCCTTTTGTTTCTTTTTCTCATCTGATTGCTATGGCTAGGACTGCCAGTACTATGTTAAGTAAAAGTGGTAAGAGTGAACATCCTTTTCTTGTTCCTGATCTTAGGATGTTAGCTATGAGTGTGTCATATATGTCCTTTATTATGAAATATGTTCCCTCTATACTATGTATGTTGAGAGCTTTTATCATGAATGAATGCTAAATTTTGTCACATGCTTTCTCTTCACCTATTGAGATTATCATGATTTTTATCCTCACTTTGTCAAATTGGTGTATCACACTGATTAATTTACAGATATTGAACCATCCTTGAACCCCTGGAATAAAGCCCACTTGATAATGGTGAATAATCATTTTAATATATTTTTGAATGTAGTTTGCTAATATTTTGTTGAGGATTTTTTCATCTGTGTTCATCAGGGATATTGATCAATAATTTTTTTATTTTTGTAGTGTCTTTGTCTGGTTTTGGTATCTTGGTAATACTAGCCTCATAGTATGAATTTGGAAGCATTTCTTCCTCTTTTATTTTTTGGAATAGTTTGAGAAAGATAGGCCTTAACTCTTCTTTAAATGTTTGGTAGAATTTACCTATGAAGGTGTCTGGTCCTGGACTTTTGTTTGTTGGGAGTTTGTTGATTACTGATTAAATTTCATTGCTAGTAATTAGTCTGTTCAGATTTTCTATTTCTTCCTAATTGAGTCTTGGAAGGTTTGTCTACTGTTCATCATAATAAAGATAATGTCTCTTTCTGGGGCAAAAGTCAGACAAGCTTGCTGCTCACTATATGATATTAGAGTTTCCTAAAACTTTGAGTTCCTCTCATATAATCCACCCCACTGTGTGGAGATGTCATCTGGCCCTTTTCCTTCTCTTGTGAGATTTGGAGCTTTGAGAACAAGCAAAAATGCTGATTGACATTCTGGCTACTGCTATTGCTATAGTGATAGAAATTTTGAAACCTTTTTCTTCAATCTGGGAATCACATACCTTTTTCCAGTATCCATAAATTGTAGTAGGCTAACTTGTTAGCTTGCAAGTAGGGTAAAATCATAGTTCTTAATAATATTAAAATCACCTCACATCCATTAGGATGGCTACTATGAGAAAAACAAAACAAAACAAAAACCAGAAAATAACAAGTGTTGGTGAGGTTGTAGAAAAATTGGAACTTTGGTGCACTTTTGGTAAAAATGGAAAATGATATAATTGTTATGGAAAACAGGGGTTCCTCAAAATCTTGAAAATAGAGTTGCCATATGATTTAGGAATTACACTTCTGGATATATACTCAAAAGAATTAGAAGCAGGGTTTAAAAGAGATATTTGTATACACATGTTCAGAGCAACATTATTCACAATGGCCAAAAGGAAGAAGCAATCCAAGTGTCCATTAGATGAATGCATAAACAAAATGTGGTATGGAATATTATTCAGACCTAAAAAAGAAGGAAATTTGGGGTGCCTGGGTGACTCAGTTGGTTAAATGTTCAACTTCGTCCCAGATCCTGATCTCATAGTTCATGGGTTTCAGCCTTGTGTTGGGCTCTCTGCTGACAGCTGGGAACTTGGATCCTGCTTTGGGTTCTGTGTCTCCCTCTTTGTGTCTCTGCCCCTCCCTACTTGCTCTCTCTCTCTCTCTCTCAAAAATAAACATTAAAAATTTTTTAAAAAAAGAAAGGAAAATTTTGACACATACTACAACATCAGTCAACCATAAGGACATTATGTTAAATTCAATAAGTCAATCACAAAAAGACAGATACTGAATGTTCACTTATATGAGGTATCTAGAATAATTAAATTTATAGAGACCAAAATAAAATTATGGTTTCCAGGGGCTAAAGGGGGAGAGGTGAATAGAGAACTATTGTTTAATGGCTATAGGTTTTCAGTTTTGCAAGATGAAAAGAGTTCTTTTTATCAGTTACACAACAATGTGAACAAATTTCCTTAACACTATTGACCTGTACGCTTAAAAACAGGTAAAATGGTAAATTTTATAAAGTTACGGATATTTTACCACAATAAAAATATTAGTATGAACCATCTAGATTCAGATTCATCCTTGTCATACAGACAAGTCATGTGTATAATACAGTTATGAAAGAGAATAATGCCTTTTAGATATAACTTAGACCCACAGGACATGCTTTAAGTTAAAATAGACTCTAAGTGGCTAAGGTATTCATTCATCTTTAACCATCCAACTTTATTTTTTATTATTCTCCAATATTATATTTCTACCTTAGTAAAATGCCTACTGCTTTTTTTTTTTAAACACCCGAGGAATGTTCTTTCTATAGATTATTGTCCTCTCCATTTCTTCACCTAACTGAATCATGCACATTCAGGGAGACTCATTCAAATCCTCCACTTTTCATTAAGACTTCACAAAATTCATATGAATTCTTTCCTTTAAAAAATCCCAGCAGCATTCTGTATTGTAGCTTTGATACACTTTCTAATCTTGATCCAAGATTACTCCTACTCTGAACATCCATCATGATCTGAAACCTAGAACTTAATTGGTACCTCAAGAGGTAAACTCCATTTATTTTCTTTTGTTGTGAAAATACATCTGGCTTTGGCAGTCCCTAATAGTTGTGGTGGAATAGCCCGTGGTGTAGTGGTGTTTTTCTGTAATCTTCAACAAATTAGAAGATAAACTGGCATAAATTGAGGATACTGAGACTGAAATAAGAGAATGTTTTAAATGTTCTTAAAATGGAAGATGATAAAAGCAATGAACCCAATGATTCCATCAAGGATTAAGAAAAAGCTAAGAAGGATGCTTTTGATTCACTCATTAATTTTCAGAAATCATTCTTGTTATACAGCATAGGTGATCCTGAATAATCTGCACACCATTTTGGTGAAAGAGGCAAATGGCAAAATCCTTCCTAATCTGTCCTATCCTGGGAATCCAATCTTACTTCATAGGATTCTTTGAAGAGCCTGAAATTAAGTCCTCCATTAAGAGCAACCTTGGGCTGCACGTAGCCCAGTTCCAGAAAAAGCTTCAGCTGAAGCCATCCTCAGGACTACCCTCGGATCAGCCAATCAAAAGAAATGTGTAACATTCCTGTGGTCTGAGTCAGGGCTGGGAACTGCAGGTAGTTACTCTGTACAAACTAGCCAATCACTCACCACTTGCCTAAACCCCACGTAGGCCCTTTGAGCCCACCTTATAATTGGTCATTTTCAAAGGATTCTCAAAGGTCATGACTGGGTCCCACCAAAAGTAATGGACACCTCATGGATACTGAATGGTCAAAACTGTAACCATGGGTGTTGTACAATTATGATCGGTGCTTATGTGATGATGCAATGCATACAACGTGTGCACTGTAACACCCCCATCCCTTACCCCATAAAAACCCTGCTCGCTATTGTTCAGGGCTTCTCCTAGCTGCCGCTGCACTGGTAGACGGGTGAGCCCCTGCTCGAGATTGTAATAAAGACCCTTATATACTTGCATTGGTGTCGGCTCCTTGGAGGTCTCAGGGGACTCGTGATTCGGGCACAACATCTTCAGTGTTTATTTCCAAATATACATAATCCTTAGATTATGATATTTATCCCATTTTTTTCAGTATTTAAGGAATTTGATATTCTGATTATTAAAAGAAGTGTTTGTGACTTTCCTCTGTTGCCTAACTCAGGCAGGGCTCTGTACTGGCTGTTTCACCCAACCTGTTCAGTACCATCTATATGGCTTTTCTCTTCCTGTCCTAAATCCTCCCCTGCTTCCCTGCAATTCAGAGACTTCAGTGTTTATTCGATTTTTTTCACTTTTCATATTCAATTTAAACCCACCTTCTTCATGAAGACCTCCATTACTGATGCAGTTTACTGTGATTTTGTTTCCCTTTCCAAACTGCAGGTTGATAGTGAATAATTCAATCCCCAATTACTTATTATTCTGGCTGTTCTTCATTTATTTCAGATATTTATTTCATACCTCCTAAAGTAAAATGTAAAAATTTTAAGGGAAGGTATCATGGCTTATAAAGCTTTCTAGTTCTATCTAGTTTTTTTGTAGTAGATATCTCATATTAGAGGCTTAATAAGTATTACTTAAAGTAACTTCTCAGTAAGTTTTTTGAGAGATTCCACTGTATAGAAAATGATTTGACTACCTCTTTTCTTAATTTTCACAAGAAGGGTACATAGCTAGTATCAATCTTACATGTAGGAGAGAAGTGAGCTCATCACATATAATGGATTCATTAGCACATTAGGGCCTAAGGGTCACAGGTTGAGAAGGAAGGTTTGATGAACTGACCACCATGAGCACCAAAATGAAAGGTTATATAATAAATGACTTTTGCCATAATCATTATCTTATCATAATAATATGCAACTTTCTATTTGTACAAAATGCTATTAATCCTTCTTATAAGGAATTATGCAAGGTAATTTAAGAAGAAACACTTAGGGATACTTGGATGGCTCAGTCAGTTAAGCATCTGACTCTTGATTTTAGCTCAAGTCATGATCTCACAGTCATGAGATGGAGCCCCACATTGGACTCTGTACTGGGCATGGAGCTTGCTTAAGATTCTCTTTTACTTTCTCTCCCCCTCTCTCCTACCCTTCCCCCACATCACCTCTGCCCTCTCCCCCACTCACACACACACTCTCTCTCAAGGGAAAAAAAAAAGAAGAAACACTTAGAAGAATTTATAATGTTAAATGTATGGATACAGTATGATAAAATACACAAGGAATCAATTTCTCACAGGTTTTTTTTGTTCAAATTTTAAATTCAATAATGACTAGAGCAATTAAATAAAAGTGACAGTGTTTCAGAAGCATACCAAAAGAAATTGCCAGAAGTCTTAACCTTTTATATGACACAATTTTTACTAGAGCTAATAAAACATAATGACACACTTGTAGTTCTGCCTCTCTTTGGGGGTAAGAATATGTAACATATTGGCCAAAAAGGAATAGAGGGAAGCACAGATCAGCTAATCAGTCTGTGACCACTTTAGATACAGCCACAGAGAAAATGACACACAGATAATTGTAAACATGGGAAAACAGTTCTGCACCGACAACATATGTTTATATGAGTCTCCTCCTCAGAGGCTTTCTTATTCACACTGGAACTGCTGTTTTAACAGTTGTCAGACTGGACCCACAGAGGTCCAGACTGAGAGAGAAGGGTGATGTATCTATACATCTTTAGAAACAGGCAGAGGCAAACTACACAACTCAAGTTTTATCAGTTGTCATAGGGATATGGTTCACCTTCCCACTGTGTGAAGGAGGGCCCATAGCTTGTATCTTTCAGTATGCAGGGTAAAAGAGGGTGGGTACAATTTTTACGTATCCTTTTGTGATAATATGAAAGGAAAAAAGATACTATCCCAAAGCTCTGGCTAGCAAAGAAAAGAATATCAAAGAGACAGCAACTTTTACACCAAAGAAGGTAATATATGTAAGCAGTACTTGGTGATGGATGACTAATAATTATTAATAAATACTATTAATATATTTGAGGAAAGAATGGAAGTAAATGGAACTAAGAAAAAGAGGAGCCTTAAATTACTAAAAGGATGAATGAGTGAAAACTCAGCAAGATCAAAGTGGAAAAAAGGAATTGAAAGAAAAATATTTCATGGCTTTGTGGTTAAAGGGAGTTTATTTGGAAATACTGATAGGCTATTAGATTAAAAAAACAGATTCTGATGGAAAAGTTTTTGAGTCCTCTCTGTGAGAAAACAATGAGTTGAAATGAAGGCTAAATGTTGGAGCACTGAATTGATGAAGTAAGCAAAAGAGTTTATAGTCAAGTCTGAGAGAGGGCTGATGATAAAATATGGGTGTTATTAAAGGTAGCATGAAATCCTCTGTAGACTGATGAATGATCAGAGCTCTGGTCATGAATTTCAGCTGTTAATTTTATGAGGGTCACAGAACAGTGTGAAAGGAAATGATGGCTTTTATCATAGCAAGGTGGTTCAAAGCAAAAGAAATGACAAAATTATAGGTGACAATGGGGAGGCAGTCACAGAAAGGGATTATTCTTACAAAGGCTACTGAAGATGGACTCAAGGATACTTGCACCTGGGTGAGCGACTCTGGAGAGAATACTTCTGAGTCTCAGGGAGATAAAGAGAAGTAAAAAGTTTGCATCAAAATTGTGCCAAACATTTTGTGAATGCTCATGAGTCTTCCTGAAGTGGTGGGAGCATTTAAACACAAAAATTATGTCCAGTAGAATTGTTTAAATGTGTAGCATGCTACTGAAATATTTCATCTCCTTTCACTTGGAAATATAAATGCTTATTAGCATTCTGGGCAGGGCTGTTGAGATCTTTGTGCAATGATGGCTAGTTCACAGTCCAGTCAGCTGTTCAGAATTATGAATATAAATTTTAAAATTTTGAATAAAATGGTGCATCACTTTCTATATAGTTCATCAGATGGGATTTCTCTTGTAAATATAAGGATGGATCATTTGTAAAATAACAGAGTAGAATTTCCTGTGCAGACAGATGCTTTTTATATTTATAAAGCTTGAGCTCCTTTTTTTTCTTTTTAATGCCCTGGGAAACTGGAAACTGATAGGATTTTTTATATCAAGTTTAGTTTAACATATGGCAGAAAGCTCTATGAGACTATCTCCAAACTTCGCAGTTAACAGTTTCCAGCCTACACAGGAAGCAAACTGTGCTTCTGACGCATTCCCATTATATGGGAAGACCGCAGAGAACAGCCTAAAGTTAAACCACAAAAAATATGTTTATACAAAGCGCAGTGTTCAGTTTAAACCACAGTAGCACAGAAAGCTTCAGTTGATACTTCAGTTCCATTTTTAAGTTGTCTAGCAAAATATTTCAAGGCATAGAGGTAACCAAGTAACTATTAAATCTATTTTTCAGCTTTTAGTAAGCTTTTAGTAGCTAGGTAAGCGAAGAAGTTCTGAATCTGGATATTGCCTGTTCTGGGGCGCCTTGGTTTAGTAATCATCTTGTGTTTGTGAGTCTTCTCCTAGATTCTTAAATATAACCAAACCTAGCCAATAAAAACTTCATCTGTCCAGAATCCTTGGAAGAGAGAGCTTTGTGCAAAGTAAATTTTAGGTGTTACATCCCTGCTATGTTACATAGCATATGGAAAATAAAGCATTGCATATAATTACCTCAGCATTGCATAGAGTTGCAGGTCTTGCACAAAATAGCTCCATGCTTCCACACAGCTATGCTTTTTGAGTTCTTGGCTGCTTTTTAAAAATTTTCCATTTAAATTTCAGTTAGTTAACACACAGTGTAATTTTAGTTTTCGGTGTACAATATAGTGATTCAACACTTCCATAGTGCTCATCACAAATTCACTCCTTAATCCCCATCCCCTATTTCACCCATCCCCCCACCTGCCTCCACTCTGGTAACCACCAGTTTGTTCTCTGTAGGTAAGTTTGTTTTTGTCTCTCCTCTTTTTTTTCTTTTGCTCATTTGTTTCTTAAATTATACATATGAGTGAAATTATATGGTACTTTCTCTGACTGACTTCATTAGCATAATACTTTCTAGCTCCATCCATGTTGCTACAAATGGCAAGATTGCATTCTTTTTCATGGCAATAAATTTAAGTAATATTTCTTGGGTGCTTTTTCTTAAAATTTCTTTTAATGTTTATTCAGTTTTTGAGAGATAGAGAGAGACAGAGCTTGAGCAGGGGGGAGGGACAGAGAGAGAGGGAGACACAGAATCCAAAGCAGGCTCTAGGCCCCGAGCTGTCATCACAGAGCCCAACATGGAGCTTGAACTCACGGACCGTGAGATCATGATCTGAGCTGAAGTTGGATGCTTAACTGACTGAGCCAGCTAGGTGCCCCTCTTGGGTGATTTTTAATAAATGTTTTATTGGGTTGGGGAGTCTATTTTTGCCAACTTTCATTTCCCACTGTTATTCTTTCTCTCCTTTCTTTCATATATCTCTTAGGATGAGGAACCAAATTAAATAGAAGTGTGACTTAATTCTGTTAAAAAATAAGGCTCTTCAAGGCTATGAGTATGGGCCAGGGATAGTCTGTCAGCACAGCACAATGACAGTGGAAAGAATGAGGACCATTCTTTTACTATTGTTTCTCTTTGATCAGATTATGGAATCTCTTTGATCCCCAATTTCCTCATCTGTAAAATGCCTCATAGAATTGCTTTTAAGGTCAAATAGGATAATATATACAAAACCTCATGGAGTTATTGCTGGAATTAAAGAAGTTCAAGTATAAAAAGCATGTAGCACATTGCCTGACACAGAGTAGGTTCTTTGTCTACTTCCCTCCCTGTTAAGGGGTCTTCTTTTTTTTTAATGTCCTTGTTCTTGCTGCAGTTGTTAAAGGAAAAAAAGTAGAATTATGGTTTATTAAAATATTACTTATCCTATGGAATTTTAGAATATGTTAATTTCAAAGTGCAAACAAAAATATATTTTAGGCACTCAAAAAATATTGTTGAACTGAATCTCTTAAAACTTTGTCTTAAAATAATTTGTTTAAATATTAACAATAATTTATGTACATGTTAATTCATAATTAGGCTGGTTTGATAAATTTTTGCTAATAAGAACACTTGTGTTAGCTTTTTCTTTTCTTTTCTTTTTAAGTAAGCTCTATGCCCAACATGGGGCTTGAACTCATGACCCTAAACTAAGAGTTGCATGCTCCACCAACTAACTGAACCAGCCAGGCACTCCTTGTATTAGCACTTTAAAAATCAATGCTTTATTTCTCTTGTAAGAAAGTAATGGAAACTCGTTAAAGAAAAATTGTAAATACAGAAAAGCAGAAAGAAAAATTTACCTATTTCTTTTTTTTTTTTTTAATGTTTTTTTTATTTATTTCTAGGAGAGAGAGAGAGACAGCGTGAGCAGGGGAGGGTCAGAGAGAGAGGGTGTCACAGACTGAAACAGGCTCCAGGCTCCGAGCTGGCAGTCAGCACAGAGCCCGACGCGGGGCTCGAACCCACGAACCGCGAGATCATTACCTAAGCGAAAGTCGGACGCTTAACCGACTAAGCCACCCAGGCGCCCCTACCTATTTCTTAACATTCAAAGATGCATGTCTTTTCACCATTTTTATGTATAGTTTTTTTAAACAAATTTTGATACTTTATGTAAAATATTGTGTCCTACTTATAGAAAATAAATCCTTTGGGGGTACCTGGGTGGTTCAGTTGGTTAAGCTTCCAACTTCAGCTCAGATCATGATCTCACGGTTAGTGGGTTCGAGCCCCGCATCAGGCTTTGTGCTGACAGCTAGCTCAGAGCCTGGAGCCTGCTTCAGATTCTGTGTCTCCTTCTCTCTCTGACCCTCCCCTGCTCATGCTGTCTCTCTTTCTCTCTCAGAAATAAATAAAAACATTTTAAAAAATTTAAAACAATAAATAAATCCTTTGCTTTTCATGTTATTTGCAAATTATTCATAGGCATATATTTTTAAATATGCATAATAATTTAAATGGACATAATTTATTAAAACATTTCTCATCAGCTGGACATCATTTGTTTCCATTTTATTTCTCCATTACAATAAGCACTTTTTCTGTATTTAGTACTCTTTCTTTAGGACTGATTCCTAAAAGTGAAATTACAGTATTAGAGAATATAAAGATGTTTTAAGGCTTTTGTCAAGATGGAAAATGGCAATCTCAGAATCATTGATTTTACTACAGAGGACACCTAGTCAAGCCATCCTGGCATTTAACTGTCCTGTTTTCTCCAAATGAATGTCTCAGCTTCTGCTTCACTGTGGATAGAGAATCACACCTGGGATTTGCTCACTTTACTCATGACAAAGCAGTCAGTATTCAGATGGCCTGATAATAGTTTTTGAACGCTGGTTTCTAATATCTATTAAATACCTAATTTCTAATAAGAAGGACAGGGTGTTTTATTATTATTACCATCAGTATTATTGACAACTTCTAAAAGAGCACAGAGTAAACTCTGTAGGACCATGGTGATCATGTCCTTCCTTTGCTGTCCCAGAACCTACACTGCTCATTGGCCTCATCTCTGGCTGTGAGCTCCTGACACATTGACTTTATCACAAGCCCTACTTAACACAAGGTTCACTGGTTTGGAAGGAAAGATGTGGCCATCCCACTCATCTTAGAAACCAGAAGTCCCAATTATCTATGTGACTAACACCTCCCCTCAAGGCTGTATCACGTGACCTTCAAAAAGAATCACAATTCAACTGAGACCCAAGGCTAAAACATCAGAAGCAAATATATCCAAATGCAAATATGGCTCCTGTGAGGGCCTCCATCCAAGGCAGGAAATTACTAACGGCAGCACCAAGCTCTAAGCTATGGACAAGTGAAGTCTGATAGAACACGGAGCATTAGCCAAAGGCAGCCTGGCAAGACAGCCAGTAGATTAAATCGTGCAAAGTATAATCTTGTTAAGAACCTACTTGTTATTACAGGGCATGCTTAGGCATCTAAACCTTAGATATAATACAATACAATATGATCTGGTGGTGAGATTGAAATGGAATATCTCACATCCTGTAGGGAATACCAAATTAATGAAATCCCAATTTTAAATCAACCAGGAACCTTCTTAATTTTCCTTGCTGGACCAGATTTCCCTTTCTTAGGCTGAACTCTCAGGCTTTTTGTGGGGCAGGGAGAAATGATCTAGCTCTGGCTGAGTTCTTCCAGGGCTGAAGTTCTTATAATCAAGAAAGAAGTGAATAGGCCAGGAATTGAGATTTCATATTAAATCAGAAACTCTCTAAGAATTGTACACAGAGATTTATGCATAAGATGTATGAAAGGCATCAATTAAAATAGGGTATTATAAACAACTTGCTGTTTATAAAACATGCAAGCACTTTCATGGGGCTTTTGTACTTGCTGTTCCCTCTGGCTTGGGGTGAAATCCAGGAGGTAGGGGCTGGGCATCACACAGAGTCCTGGAGGTCTTGGTAGGGGGTCTGGCTTTCACTCTGAATAGTAAGGTTTGGAGGATGTAAGTGGAGAAATAATATAATCTGACTTATTTTTATTTTCCCCTCAATTATTTGAGAAGCTTATTTGAAATCTATAGAAAAGCAAAGTGTTAAGGCAATAAGCATCCTGTATATCTTTCACCTATTCTCCAATAGCTTACATTTCACTACATTTGCTTCAGATTTTGTTTCTTTCCTTCTTTAAATATGTTTTATTTTGATAAATCATTTGAAAATAAGTTGCAGATATCAAGACACTACCACAAAGATCCTTTAGCCTGCATCATCTAAGATCATGTATATATTACTATAAAATCATATCTCATTATCACACCCAGAAAAACATTATTAACTCAACATCATCTGTTGTACAATCCATATTTACATTTCCCCAGTTGTTGCATAATTGTGGCAAATTATATTTTCCAAAGATGGCCACCTCAATTTCTTGCACTTCTAGAACTTTGTCACTCCCCTCTAAAGACGTAGAATCTAATTCTATTCCCTTTGAATGTGGGCAGGCTTTTGTGAAGCAGAAATGATGCTGTGACTTCTGAATCCAAGGTGGTTCTGCTTCTGCTTTCTTGCTGTGACACTTGATGGAGCCCTAAAGCTGTATGACTGCCTTGAGGCGATCTTGATGTAAGGAAGCCCATGGGTACAGATCACATGAAAAAGCCCTGAGACTGATGCCCTGCTGCTACAGCTGCCCACTGTTTTAGTTCCAGTTCATCAGCTGACTACAACCTCAAGAGACACTCAAGGCCAGAATCACCCAAACCTGAACTCCAACCTACAAAAACCATAAGAAATAATAGAATGATTAATTTTTTTAAGACATTGCATTTTGGATTATTTTGTTATCCAGCAATAACACCTAGAAAAGTGACTTTTACCTTAAGAAAATCAGGATCCAGTATAGGCTTAAGCAATCTACAGACTTAATGCAATCTCTATTAAAATACTAACATTTTTCACAGAATGAGAACAAATAAGTCTAAAATTTGCATGGAACCACAAAAGACCCCAAATAGCCAAAGCATCCTTGAAAAAGAAGAAACAAAGCTGAAGGTATCACAATTCTAGACTTCAAGTTATATTACAAACTTGTAGTAATCAAAACAGTATGGTACTGGCACAAAAATGGACACATAGATCAACAGAACAGAATAGAATAGAAAATCCACAGAAACAAACCCACAAGTATATGATCTATTAATCTATGGCAAAAGAGGAGAAAATATGCACGGGGAAACGACAGTCTCTTCAGCAAATGGTATTGGGAAAACTGGACAGCTACATGTTAAAGAATGAAACTAGGCCACTTTCTTACACCATACACAAAAATGAACTCTAATGTATTAAAGACCTAGATGTGAGACATGAAACCATAAAAACCCTAGAAGAGAACACAGGCAGTAACCTCTTTGACACTGGCTGTAGCAACACTTTTCTACATATGTCTCCTGAGCAAGGGAAACAAAAGCAAAAATGGACTATCCAGACTATGTCAAAATAAAAAGCCATCAAAAAACCTAAAAGGCAACTTTCTGAATGGGAGAAGATATTCGCAAATGACATCTCTGATAAAGGGTTAGTTTCCAAAAAGAAAAAAAAAAAAAAAAAAGAACGAATACAACTGACCACCCAAAAACCAAATAATCCAATTAAAAAATGGGCAGAGGATATGAACAGACATTTTTCCAAAGAAGATATCCAGATGGTCAGCAGAAACATGAAAAGATGCTCAACATCATTAATCATCAGGAGAATGCAAATTAAAACTACCATGAAGTATCACCTTACATTTATTAGAATGGCTAAATTAAAAAAGCCAAGTATTAGGCTTTTTGAAATAAGTATTGGTGAGGATGTGAAGAAAAAGGAACCCGTGTAGGCTGATAGGAATGTAGCCATTGTGGAAAACAGTTTGGACCTTCCTCAAAAAATTAAAAATAAAAATAGAAGTACCATACGATTCCATAATTCTACTATTGGGTATTTACCCAAAGGAAGTAAAAACACTAATTTGAAAAAAATATATGCATCCTTATGTTTATTGTAGCATTATTTACAACAGCCAAGATATGGAAACAACTTAAGGGTCTGTCAATAGACAAATGGATAAGGAAGATGTGCTATATAAATACAATGGAATATTTCACAGCCATAAAAAGGATGAGATCATGCCATTTGAGACAGCATGGATGGACCTTGAGAGTATCAAGCTAAGTGAAATAAGTTAGACTGAGAAAGACAAATACTGTATGATTCCACTTATATGTGAAATTTAAAAAAAAATAAAGTCACATGAATAAAACAAGAAGCAGAATTAGATCTATAAATACAGAGAACTGATGGTTGCAAGAGGGGAGAGGGCAAGGGTTGGGCAAAATAGGAAAAGGCAAGTGAGAGATACAGGCTTTAATTATGGATTGAATAAGTCACAGGAATAAAAGGCACAGCATAGACAATATAGTAAATGAGTTTTTAATAGCAATATATCAGGACAGAAGGTAGCTACACTTGTGGTGAATACACCTAATGTCAAATAAACTTGTCAAATAGTGAAGTTGTATACCTGAAACTCATGTAACATGTATGTCAACTATTCTCAAATAAAAGTAAGTATTGTCAAGAATACAAAGAAGGGTTTTTTTTTAAGTTTTTAAATCTATGGTAAAAGATAAATAACATGAACTCTACCCTGTTAGCAAATATTCAATGTACATTACAGTATTGTTAACTATATGTGCATTGTTGTAGAGTGGATCTCTAAAACTTTTTCATCTGGCATGACTGTAGTTTTATATCCACTGAACAGCAACTCCACATTTTCCCCTCCCCAATCTCTGGCAGCCATCATTATGCTTTCTTTCTATAAGTCTGACTACTTTAAATACCTCAAACAAGTGGAATCATGAAGTATTTGTCTTCTTGTGACTTATTTCATCTAACATAGTGTCCTCAAGTTTCATCCATGTTGTAGCATGTAACAGGATTTTCTTTCTTTTTAAAAATAAATAATATTGCATTGTACATATATAGCACATTTTCTTAAATTCATGCATCTGTCAATGGACATTTAAGTTATTTCTACCTCTTGGCCATCCTAATGTTGCCATGAACATAGGAGAGCAAATATCTCTTCAAGATCTCGTTTTCAATTATTTTGGACAAACACCCAGAGATAGGATTGCTGGATCATATGATAGTTTTATTTTTAATTTTTGAAGAAATACTATACAGTTTTCTACAGCAGTTGCACCATTTTAAATTCTCACAGTTTTCCCACAGCCTTGTTAACATATTTTATCAATATTTTGAATTTTGGTTAATATGGTAGATAAGAAATGGTATCTCAGGATATTTAACCTTGTACTTTTCTTCTTATGAATGAAGTTGAGCATCTTTTCATAGATTTAATGTCTTTCTAAAGAATCTGTCTGGATGCCGTGTTGGGAGCCCAGTAACATAAATGTTCTTGAGTCAGTTCTGTGATTATGTGATTATGTGCTTTCCAGGCAAGTAGATTTCCCTTCAGAGTCAAAGGATAGTACATATGTAGACATGGTTAGTTAATCCATTGTCATTTACTGAAAATTAACTATGTGTCCCAAATTTTGCAATATATTGTGATTATAAAATAGAATAAGACACGATGCTTTATATCAAGGAATGTACAAACTTATTGGATGAGAAGGATAACTGAATGTAGTACTGTGGGCAAGTTATGTTAGAGTTATGCCTGGGTGCTATGAGAATACAGAGGAGAAACTGGAAAGTTGAGGCAAGTCTTCTATGAAAAGATGATATATGAACTCCGATTTACTGGAGTGAATCAACTTGAACCCAGTAGCATTATTTAAGGTACAAAACAAAATAATAGGTGCTACTTAGGGAACTATGTATAGGGTGAAAGATGTATATAAGATTATTGAAAGAATAGACCGTAAAAGTGGGTGGGAACCAGATTTAATTTTTTTTCCACGTGAAGGAATTTTCTGTTTATCCTGAAAGCTATGGGAAACTATGAAAGGACTAATCAAGGAATAACGTAATATTCATTTCTTTAACTTAATACCTATTTTCTTAAATTTCTTAATTTATAGTCCAATGACTTGAGAGTTAATCATATTTCTGTTTTTCTTAACTGCGGAAATCAAAAGGACTTAATTATACTTTCTTGTGGTATTCTTAATCTCACAATGGCAAGTAATTATGTAACACCATAGTTAGTCATGAAGAACATTACTGATGGAAAAATAGGGCTGATATGGAGGATAGCAAATAAATGAAACAAAATATTTTGGTTTTACAAGTTTAAAAGTCTTATCAGTTTATAAGTAACATCAACAAGATAAAAGTACATAGTTTATTATTCATAGTTCTTTAAAAGTACATTCAACATTTTCCCTTAGCTGTAGATGTTTATTAAAGCTTTTTACAAAAGCACTTTTTTTCTTAGATTGTTTTTTTTTTTAATATAAATTCTGGTTGCATCTGCATACACTACAAAATGATTAGCACCACAAATTTAGTTACCATCCATCACCATACAGTTGGCCCTCTTTTCCCATTTCACCCACCCCCGAACCTCCTTCTCTGGTAACCACTAATTTGTTCTCTGTATCTATGAACATGTTTTTATTTTATTTTGTTTATTTATTTATTTATTTTTCTTAGATTCCACATTTGAGTGAAATCATATGTTATTTGTATGTTTCTGTCTGACTTTGTTTAGCATAATACCCTCAAGATCCAGCCATGTTGTCACAAATGGCAAGGTTTCATTCTTTTTTATGGCCAAGTAGTATTGCATTGTATAAATGTACCACATCTTCTTTATACATGCATTTTTTGCTTGACACTTAGGTTGTTTCGATATCTTAGCTACTGTAAATAATGCTGAACAAAGAGGTGCATTATGTCTTTTCAAATTAGTTTTCATATTCTTCAGATAGATACCCAGAAGTGGAATAGCTGGGTCATATGGTAGTATTATTCTTAATTTTTAAAGGAATCTCCATACTGTTTTCCATACCGACTGCATCAATAATCCCACCAACAGTGTTTGAGGGTTCCCTTTTCTCTACATCCTTTCTAAAACTGTTATTTATTGTCCATTTGATAATAGCCATTCTAAGAGGTATTAGTTGATAACTCATTGTGGTTTTAATGTTCTTTTCCCTAATATTAGTGATGTTGAACATCTTTTCATGTGCCTGTTGGCCATCTGTATGTCTTTTTTGGAGTAATGTCTTAGTCCCTGGGGAGAGTTCCTGCTGTCCTGACTCTCTAGTGGATGATTTAAGGTTTGTAAATGGGTCTCCTTTATCTATCATCTATGCGCTTTTCAAATTGGTGTCTGGGGCTGATTTCTGGGTCAAGTGAATCCACATACAAGCCCTTTAAGAACAGATTTTCCATTCTCCACTGTTTTATAGTTTTCCTGAATGTAATTTGCATTGCTTTTCAAAGCTTGTTGTTTTTGGGGCTTGTCTCTTCTGTGCAGGAATTATGTATGGGTTGGTATACCTGATGTGGATCTTTGTTTGATCTGCAACTCCTCAGGGAAAAGTTCTGTACTCGATGTTCCTCCTGATTGTGATTTGCTGTGGCTGAGGTATGTTTTTATTCCCTCAGGAATCCTTGTCTCTGTTTTTGTTACCTCTCTTGATGCTGCTCTTTTATCCTTTGCTGTGAAGGCTCTGTTCATTCTATTTTTAGGTCCCTTTCAAAATGAATTACTCTATATGTAGTTTTAGATTTGTTGTGTCCATGGGAAGAGATGAGTTCAGGATCTTGCTAGGCCACCATCTTGAACTCAACTTCCCAAAGCACTTATTTGTTAGTTTTTTACTCAACTTGGTGACTGGTTCCTTTTTGCTAGATAATGGCCAGAAATTTTAAACCATTCACACGTTTTTTTTCAGGTACCAGGTAACTGAATCACATTAAGAGTAATGTGCATCACATTAAGGGCAATTTAACCAAGAATGCAGAAGCAACATGTTGGTAGAAGCACTGAAGTCAGAGTCAAGAAAGCTAGGACAGGAATGACTTTGAGGCTAAAATTAGGTGATTGAATAGATAAACTTTGTGGTTCTTTCAAGATTTAACTATCCGTTATTCCATGTCAGGATAATTCATCATCACTTGTGAAAATCTACCCCCAAAGGGTCAGTTAAAAATTTCCTGGATCTTGAATTTTACTTACTTGCAAGAAGAGAATCTACCAGAATGTAGTGTTATTAAAACCAGTCTTGTTATTATTCATATTTGGATATACCATGAGTTAAGTGATGCCCCTAAGACATAACTATTCATGTGTTAAGTCAATAACTTAAAAAATTTTTTTTGGTGGCCTCTTATTTGCGTCAGGGGATTGATCTAGACACAGTGGGAAGCACAGAAATGAAATGCACATAGAGCATTCTTGCAAGAATGCTCCCGTATATAGGAAAAGAGATGTAAACTCTAATCATGTGATGAGGTAGGTGCTAGGTGACATATGAGACTTACAGATAGAGAACACACTGGAACTGAGTAAAGATTAATTCTATCCCTGATAGATCATAAATAATATAACATAAATAAAATTTTTAACAGCTGAATGTATTCCATTATGGGGGAACATAATTTGCTTTACCAGTACCTCATACCCCTTTTTGTCATCAATTGAGTTCATTCATTTATGAAATCTTTTTTTTTTTTTTAGTAGATGCCATAAACAAGCAGTACTTTTTAAGCAGAGAAAGAATGTATAGTCTGTAGTAGAAAAAAGAGATACTCAGACACATGAGAAGCATTTGTGTTTTTATATTAAAGCACTAAGGCAAGATCCAGATCAGTAATTCTAATTATTATGGACCTAGAACTGCCTTGGACTCAGAAGAATCATTCAGGTCCTGTGGGCCCTGAGTGTTAAGCTTTCTGCAGATAATACACCCATTACTTGAGGTAACCTGAGTGAGTCTCTAGTCCTTACAACCAGAGGAACTCAATAATAACAAGTCTCTATAGAGAAGAGACAATTACATATGTGAAGCACAGTATATAACAGTACATAACTCAGCCCCAGCCAACCAATGAAGTAGGTTTTACTTATGCTTTTGATTTGAGAGCTATCTTACCAGGACCCAGATTTCCTTTTAGATTAATTTCTTCCTTCCTTCCTTCCTTCCTTCCTTCCTTCCTTCCTTCCTTCCTTCCTTCCTTCCTTTCTTTTTCTTTCTTTCTGTTTCTGTTTTTGTTTTTTGTATCAAGTCATTAGAAAAGTTAGGTTTTTTCCCCTCAATATATGTTAAATAAAACTTAGATACAAGGCATCATGTTTGAGCATGGGAATGGCTTTGGAGATGAAAGACATTCTCTACCACGAGAAGCAGACTAATAGCAAACCCACAATTATAGAGCAAGGAAATAAGTACTTGGAAAGAGTTTGTAGAGCATGCTATGGGTACACAAGTTGGGGCCTCTAAACCAGAGTAGAGGAAGTTTCATGAGGAAGGTGATCTCTAATCTAAGCTTTAAAGGATAAATAGGAGTTATTTCTATTTTATTTTTATTTTAAGCTCCACCTCTATTTTAAACACCAAGTTAGAGTTCTGTGGTCCCTAAGAAAAAATATTTATTCTCATTACTTTTTAAATCCTACTAGAGATTTGAGTTCATTTTCAATTCTGATAACTTAATCATAGGTCCATGATTTCCAGAGTGGTTTTTGGTAATCTTTGTTACCAAAATTATTTCTTCATTTTCTTCCTTTTCAGCATTTCCCAAATTTGCCTGATCATAAGAATCATGTAAATGAGGGGTGTCTGGGTGGCTCATTTGGTTAAGCGTCTAACTTTGGCTCAGGTTGTGATCTCATGGTTTGTGGGTTTGAGCCACTCATCAGGCTCTGTGCTGACAGCTCAGGGACTGAAGCCTGCTTTAAATTCTGTGTCTCCCTCTCTTTTTGCCCCTTTCCTGCTCACAGTCTGTTTCTCTCTCTCAAAAATAAACATTAAAAAATAATAATAATAAAGGAATCACCTAAATGATAAAAATTCAGGTCCCCCAAACTGTTCCCTGGAGACTCTGATGCATTGAAGTCTGGATTTTTGAAAATCAATGTCTCAAGTATTATTTGTTATTAGGCATGTTCAGGAATCATTTTTCTACTATCCAAAGTTGTTGTTATTATCATTGATTGATTGATTGATTGATTTTTTAATGTTTACTTACTTATTTTGAGATAGAGAAAGAGAGAGAGCATAAGTGGGGGAAGAGAGAAGGAGACACAAAATCTAAGGCAGACTCTAGGGTCGGAGTTGTCAGTGCAGAGCCCAACACGGGTCTCGAACCTATAAACTGTGAAATCATGACTTGAGCCCAAGATGGATGTTCAACTTACTGAGCCACCCACGTGCCCCATCATTTATTTATTTTTTAATAAAGCGTTTTCTGTTACCATAATTTTTTGCAGGATCAGGAAATAAGAAAAGAAAAAATTACAAAATTTCTCCTTAGGAAAAAAACACTGTTTCCTTTTATTTTTTATTTATTTTTTTTAACGCTGTTTCCTTTTAGATGAATTTTATAGATAAGCACACAAAACCCCTACACTTGTAAATTATAGTTAAAAAATTTTTTCAATGTGGGATAATTTCTGTATATATAGCTATCTTGTGTAAATGTTGTTTTACTTTTCATTGTAATCCACTCATGTGTTACTCCCAGTTTAAGATACTCTTCTTTTAATATCCATGTCTATGATTTTTCTTTAATGAGAGAAACAAATGTAGATTTACCTTGAAGGGATTTGGGAAGGAGGGTATGGAGGGTATAGTGGATGGATGCTATATGAATTTAACAGAGAGAAAAAAATATTTAATAAAATATGGACACAAAGGGATTATCAACTGTTCGGGATGTTTAAAAGTTTGATGAAGGAAGTATAATTTTGCTGTGCTGTCAGGGTTTTGCTCCACTTGGATTCCAAGAGTGTTGTAAGAGCATGAGTCTCATGGCAATCCACAACTCTTTTGGATTAATAAGTGAAGCAAGGACTGATTTTATTATCAAGAAGGTTTAAGGGAGGCCAAGCATCCCAAGGATACCAATTGTTAATGACTCAACATTGAATAATAGCATAAGCAAAGACTCAGAACACTTGATAATTAGAAATAAGGACACTGCAGCAGGAAGGTGACATCTTTTTCTCAGAGCCATAGAAGATAATATAGCTCCCAGAGGAACAATGTCTAATCCAGAACTATTCCATTTGTTACACTAGTTAAGGATTTTCACATCTGCCTAAGATAGATGGAACCAGAGATTCATGTTAAAATGGACACTATACTGTTACTAGTTCCTTTTGTGTAGTGTATATGTCATAGATTTTTGAGGTTCTATTTGTTGAGGACATAGAGTCATTGTCAATGAATATCTTTTGTCATCTTCCTAAGTTTTGGTTCTGCATATTATCTTACAGATATGTAAGATAGATAAGTAAGTAGACTCTTTTTTTAAAGGGTAAGTGAAGGTACCTGTAGCACTGTGAATTGATTAAGAATATTTGTGTCTGGGTATATTACATGTTTGTGCAGAAATTTTGTTCTTGTGTGTCTATAGATAACTGTAATTCTGGGATCATTCCAGTGGCTGTCTCCTCTGGTATATCCATAAGGTAACTCTTATTATGTACCAGAATCAATCAATAAACACTTCAGGATCTGTTACTCAGCATGATGGGCTCCAAAACCTGAGTTATTACACTAACAGAGAGCATCCATTTCTTTCTTTTTTTTTTAAAAAAAAAATATATATATTTTCCTTTAAATTTTTTTAATAATTTTTATTTTTTTAATTTATTTTTATTTTTTTCTTATATAGTTTATGAGAGCATCCATTTCTTAGGGATAGAAGGGAATTAGCAAAGACCATGAAATTAATAAGTAAAAATAGAACATCATTAGTTTAAAATTATAAGTTGTAAATTATGGAAGAACTGAAATATTAGAATATGTACAACTAGAGGGGGTCTCTCCTGGTAATCAGGTTACATGGGAAGTATTCACTGATTGAAAGAAGATTTATAAAATTGAACTGCAAAATACTGTCATAGTGAGTACAAGTTCTTATGATCAACATTCTTTTCCTGTAGTAGGATCCATATAGGAAAGTGAACTATAACCAAGAAATCACTGGTTGAGTTTAGAAATTTTGGCATGAAAATAATTATTTTTTTCTTAAGTTTATTTACTGTGAGAGAGAATGAGCAGGAGAGGGGCAGGGGCAGAGAGAGAAGGAGACAGAGGATCCCAGGAAGGGGCTACACTGCCAGCATGAAGCCTCACAGAGGTCCAGAGGCTTACCTGACTGAGCCAGCCAGGTGCCCCATAAATGAAAATAATTCTTAATTTCTTAATGGTTCTACGCTCAAATAGCCTGATGGGCCCACCTCTCAACTGTACCTGAACTTCAAAGTCCATTAATCAAAATCTCTAGCTAATCCACATCAGAGGAGTCTAGGCCTGTGACATGGGAAATGTATTTGGAGATGGCTGAGGTTTTCTCTCTCCTAGATGGTGCTAATATTTGTCTTTATATTAAATTTACTTGGTCGGCACATTTTTCTTTAGCAAGAAAAAATACTCTGGTAACAGTAGAACATTCCAGGCTAGACAGTTATTCTAGTTATCTTTGCTGTGATCTATTCTAGTTTAACTCTGAAGGGTACTCTGTTGCAGCTCCTTTGCACCCCCAATACTGGTAAAACTTATTGGGGAATCTTGATATTATTTTGACATATGGGAAGAAAACTTTTAAAATATATTGATTAAAATCCGGCTTATATTTTCATTTTCAACTCAAGTGTATTTGCTTATATTTAAGAGACATACGTATGTCTCAATATACGAGTGCCTTTATTGTAGGAAACAGTAAACTCATTCAGCATTCTCAGAAATAAAGGACTGGGGTATTACTTAAGCTTATAATGGCTATCATTCAAATCCACTATAATTAAATTTCATATCTTTCCTGCAGCTAATATCTACTTTGATTCCATCAAGGTTTTCTCATTCTCATTCTGACCTAAAAACGAGTGCCATCTGCCAAATTAGTAGCATGCCTCACTGCACCTGGACCTCTCTTAATTTTAACACAAGCTTTACCCGAACATGCAATTTTGGGATGGAGAATTCATGGGAAACAGGTCACTCCTCCTCACTCTGTTCTGAGAGGCAAACATCACTAACTAATGATAGCAGTTTTCCCTTGGGCGAGACTTGGGCTGAGTCTAGAAGTGGGCTTCTCAACCAGAAATCTCCAGGGAACTATAACTGCTTCCAAAAATTGGAGTTGGCATGCCAGATGAAAATTAATTTGGATTCTTTCCCTATCTTATGGTATCTGACAAAGATCTGCCATTTATTTTGGATCCTAGCATTTATCTGAAAGTAACTGTCTGCTGTAAGTTTTTTTTGAATCAAAAAGCACAAGTTTTGTGGGAAAGAATTTTCTCCCCTTTATCCCCCATGGATCTTCTCATCAAGAATAACAAAACGGCCAAATATTATTGATAAAGGTCTGAAAAGTACAAGATTTGCTCAACATTTAAAGCATTTGCTCAGCTAATTTAGCTCAAATTATTATCCAAGATTCACACAAGCTTTACTACAAGATTTTTATTTAATTAAGAAATAATTTGCTTTTGAAATAGTGAAAAACATTTCTTATAAATCTATCATACTTGAATGATTGGATTTTGAATTTCTACCACGGTAAATGAAACGAATTTCATCTAAAGAGTTCTGAAAATATAATACTACTAGGAATTTCTTAGGCATCAAAGCAACTATTGGTTACAAGAATCAGATAGATGATTATCTGTTCATAGTCCTATTGCTCTATGATGAAAGGAAATGTAAAACATCAGAATTGTATACTTTTATAGATTAAAGGACACTAAAATTATTAGTGAAAATGTTAACATATTAAGAATATTTTAACTTAGTCTTCAGTTGATAATTAAGTATTGGTTTAACTCTTTTACCTGTGTATTACTGGCTAAACTGACCAAAAAAAAAAGAGAAAGAAAGAGAAGAAGAAAGCCATAAGACATTATTCTAAAGATACTTCATTTGTAAAGAATAGATATGTTAGAAAAATCAGATTTTTTTTCTGATGTATAAGTCAGAATTATTTATATTTTGGAGTATGAAGATTAATAAACTTCCAAAAGATGAGATGCCATATGACCCCAAACTATATTGATTTTTGGCTACACATGTGGATTTTGTGCAAAGATGGGTTATCCTTATTCCTCATCTCATTTTCTAGAAGCCGAGAAATAAATACAGTCATTACATACAAGAAGATGAAAAATACCTGCAATTTTATGTGTAAGATCTATAAAATTAGGGTCCAGAGTGGGGCCTTTCAAATTTTATTCTCTTTATTTCTACATTTTTCAATTTTTATGCTGATAGACATTGTTTCATATTTGGAAGATAATACTTTTTCATCTTGAGTATTGCTAATGCCAGGAGCAAACCCATACATCTATCTGATTAATAAACCCAATTTTATTTTTTATGTTAGTGATTTTCAGAAGGGAAATAAAATTCCTTCTTTTCCTTGTACACCTTATTTCAATTGGTTCATCTTTCTCTACACACTTTATAATACTTGCCTCAAGCATATATATGTGCAAATGATTCATTGTGGAGCTGGCACACAAGTTAAGAAGTGAAGGAGGAAGAGCAGAAGCCAATTAAACAGGCTGCTCTGCCCAGCATGAGACCTAGCAAGACAAGATCTCACATAAATGCATCCAAAATGACCATATTTCCTTATCTAATTCCTCTTCATTTTGCTTGTACCTTTACCTCATTTTTAAAAATATGTTTTTAAATTATTTTTTTTAGTGTCTATTTTTGAGAGAGACAGAGACAGAGCCCAAGCAGGGGAGGGGCAGTGAGAGAGGGAGACACCGAATCCGAAGCAGGCTCCAGGCTCCCAGCTGTCATCACAGAGCCTGATGCGGGACTCAAACCCACTAACTGTGAGATCATGACCCGAGCCAAAGTCACATGCTTAACCACCACCAAAGTGCCCCTTTAAAATTTATTTTTAAGTAATCTTTCACACAATGTTAGGCTCAAACTTACAACCCCAAGATCAAGAGTTGCACACTCTACTGACTCAGCCAGCCAGGTGCCCCACTTATACCTTTACTTTAAATAGGAAGGGGAAAAAAGAATAATAGAGTTAATGGTCACCTAAATGAGAAAACTGGTCCACAGTGGGAATAACAGAGTTTTACAGGTGAAAAATCTTGTTCTCTAGAAAAATATCTATTCATGTCTTCTGTCCATTTTTAATTAGATTATTCATTTTTTGGGTGTTGAGTATATATTAAATATATAAAAATATATATGTATATATACTTTCTCTCTCTCACTATGTATGTATGTGTGTATACATACATATACATGTATGTGTGTATATATACATATACATGTATGTATGTGTGTATACATACATATACATGTATGTATGTGTGTATGCATATATATAGATATATATATCACATACATACATACACAAGAAACAACAGGTATTGGTGTGGAGAAAGGTGGGGATGTGGAGGAAGGAGAGCCCTCTTGCACTGTTGGTGGGAATGCAAACTAATACAGCCACTCCACAGTATGGAGTGTCCTCAAAAAGTTAAAAATAGAACTGCCCTATGACCCAGCAATTGCAATACTTGGTATTTATCCAAAGGACGAAAATACTAATTCAGAGGGATACATGCACCCCAGTGTTTATAACAGTATTATCTACAATACTCAAATGATAGAAAGAGACCGAATATCCATCAACTGATGAATGGATGAAGAAGATGTATGTATACATACATATGTACATACACACACACACACACACACACACACACACACAATGGAATATTACTTAGCCATCAAAAAGAATGAAACCCTGCCATTTGCAATAATATGGATGGAAGTGAAGGGTATTATGCTAAGGGAAATAAGTCAGAGAAAGACAAATATATGATTTCACTTATTGTGGAATTTAAGAAACAAAACAAACAAGCAAATGTAAAAAATAAGAGACAGAGAGAGGCAAACCAAGAAACAGACTCTTTTTTTTTAGGATTAACTTTAAGTGTCTTTTATTCCAAGAAACAGACTTTTAACTGGAGAGAAAAAACTGATAGTTCTCAGAGGGAAGCTGTGTGGGAGGATGGCTCAAATAGGTGATGGGGATTAAGGAGGGCACTTGTGATGAGTACTGGCTATTGTTTGAAAGTATTGAAATTGAAAGTAGTCTTCTTATAGAATGAGTTTGTCCTCATCTTGTAGAATGAATTTGTGGTTACATTTATTTTTTTTCTGTTTTGGAGTTAGAACTTCATATTGATTTGGCTGAAATTACCCAAACCCTGGCCTTTTTGTCAGGGTAGTTTTCAGCCACCTGTAATTTTTCTTTCTTTTTTTTTTTTTTTTGAGAATAAGTCAAAGTACTTACTGGGTTGAGAACCACAGTGAAGAAAAGTTCACCTCCTTGGATACTCTTGTCCAGCTCTTTAGGGCCTCCTGGATATTCTTTGTAGAAAATTGTGTGAGTAAAAAGCCCACAGGTTTGTCTTGGAAGAACCTGAAGGAAGAATAAACAAGTAAGGAAACAGCTGCTTTCAACCAATTAATTTGTTGAAACGTGGGTTCTTTTTCATGGAAGCTGATGCATAAACTGGTGTCATTATACAACTCTTAACTAAGGCTCAGAAAATCCTTCACACTCTGGGAAAGCAAGGATGACATCAGTACAGAAGAAAAACACAAGAAAGTTGAAGAAATATTTTAAAACTAAGATAGACTTTGAATTATTTTAGCCACTTATCTATTTTAAACCTCCAAGTCAGTACTGCTGCTATGAAGCCTAGTATGTTCCAGCATCTTAAAAAAATAAAAAAGAAGTAAAAATGAGACTTTAAAAATATTGGAATTGTCTGTGTTATCCTGTAATGCACTAGGCAAAAATTTTAAGGATAATACTTTCTTCCAAATTCTACACATGCACTAGAAAATGAAGTTAATTATTAACTTAATGTGATTCTTAAGAAATTATATTTTAAATTAGAACAAATATTTGAGACACAAATCACAGCATCTTCTTTACTCTGAAAGGATTGCTGCAGGCTTTAGAAACTGCCCCAAATTCTAAGTCTGAAGCCTGCCAGTTCTCAAAGTAAAAAAGAGATTATGCTTTTGATTATTAATTTTTATAAACTGTCACAAACAAAATGATAAAAGCTCCCTTAGGAAAAAGCCTTATTTTCATTCTTTAAGCCATTATTTGCTTCAATTATACACATTTGTGATAAGGATATTTTTTTCAAATTCTTACAGCTTTCTTCTAACATAACAGTGCAATTATGAAAGACAGTGTGAGTTAAAGCTGTGCAGGATGGTACAATCTTTAGCTAAATCCTATATAATGACTTCATAATGACCTGTGTTTGTCACTGTATACTTGAAGTAGTAGAAAATTAAGGAATATACTTTGGAGAGCTACAAGCTTACAGAATCTTACACAGATGAGACTTCTGTTTATTGTCCTCAGCAAACTGATCTTTTTTTCCCTGCTTTTTTTCTTGAAGCACATTTGGCTCAGTAAGTGCTTTCAAAATATTATCTTTACAGGACTTTTCATGGTTTGTAACCCTCTACAAATATACTTGTTTTTCTTTAGTTTGTGTATTATAATAAATTTCAATCTAGTCCTTGAAGGTTTTCTTAGAAAACATAATTCTTAGCTCAATCTGTATATCATACATTGTTGTGTAAATTGAAACTTTATATATCCTATTTATTTATTATTTTTTAAATGCTTATTTATTTTTGAGAAAGAGAGAGACACAGCATGAGTGGGGGAGGAGCAGAGAGAGAGGGAGATACAGAATCTGAAACAGGTTCCAGGCTCCGAGCTTTCAGCACAGAGCCTGACGCAGGGCTTGAATTCAGAACTGCGAGATCATGACCTGAGCCGAAGTCGGCGCTCAACTGACTGAACCACCCAGCCACCCCAAATATCCTATTTATTTTTTTGAAAATTGGTGAAATATCCTCAGAAGCCATCCTATCATGATGAAATAGTTAAAAGAACTTCAATTTATTGTGGAGTATTCATTCTGGTGATGTTTATGTTTAAAAATACCACACATTCTCATAATGTTTTGCACAAAATCAATGGCAAAAAAGAACTAAGTGCAAAGATACTCTAACTGAATTAAATATATTCCCTAACAACTCATGAAAATATCTTTTTCCTGGAAATCAAAACTTTATGCAGCATTTATTCATTTTTTAAACAAATATATATTCCAAATTCTATGTAAGTCTATGTGGGAGAACACAAAGATTTATGCTTTCTACCCTTGAAGATTTAAGGTATATCAGGATAAGGAAAAATACTCCAAAGCTAAATAACAAAACGACCACATGTGATTAAACCCTAGGTTAGTTTTACATTTTAAAAGTGCATGATTCTGAATCACTCTTGGATTCAGTTTGAATATCTTGCTTGAGAAACTTTGGAAATATGCACAGCTCTATTTGAGATTTGCCTGCCTCACTGATTCTATTCAAGATGAAGCGAGAAGCAAAAAGAAATGTGAATTTTGCCTATTTCTCAAATTATTTGGGTTTGAACACAGGGAAGAGGAAATGTAAGGCTTTACCCTGCAACTCTGGGAAGGATGACACCTTCTGAGACGATGAGAGCTACCATGAGCTCTAGGATGACCACAAGAGGCTGAAGAGATAATTAGAGTGTGATAGGGTTGTATTCCATTGTATTCCACTACGATCTCAAAGCTATTGGACCCTGAACATGTTCCTTGAATAGCTCTCTTGTGTTAGAGAAGAAATGAGAGAGTGTTTCAGGTATTCTGCTATGGACTGCCGCCTTTTTTTTTTTTTTTAAATGTTTTATTTCTGAGAGAGAGAGAGACAGCATGAGCAGGGGAGGGTCAGAGAGAGAGGGAGATACAGACTCTGAAACAGGCTCCAGGCTCTGAGCTGTCAGCACAGAGCCCGACGCAGGGCTCGAACCCACGAACCGCGAGATCATGACCTGAGCCGAAGTCGGACAGTTAACCGACTGAGCCACCCAGGCGCCTCTGGACTGCCTTCTAAACTGGTTCTGGGAGTGTAGCATTATCAAATTCAAACTTCTGAGACATTGAGGATACCATGGAAACTTTGCTGACAATAACTGGGAGATAGTTAAGAATGTCATAGTCAATAAGAATCTTGAACAATGTGACCTGAAGTCAGTATCCCATACCTAACACTTAAACCTGGAGCAGCTGACAATAAATGCTTCTAGGAGCTACCAGTAAAGACCACCTAAGAGGCTGCCAGCAGAATTCATGGGAATCTCTATCAGTGGGCATCTCCATTAGAAACAGGAAGTTGATAACCAGGATCTATAGTCTAATTGCTTAGAGGTCTCTAGCTTTCTACAGAGAGTTACATTTAGCAACTAGGGTAGAGAGTCCCTATTTTTCATTAATTTCTTACTGAATGAAGATTAAATTTGTCCAGCAGACAATGCACTAAGATTGGAAATTCAGAGACTCTGGCTAGGACACAAACACCTTGAAGTGTAGTAGGCTTTTATGTTCTTAGTGGAATCATAAGATTATGGGAATTCAGAGGAGAGTAGGCCTGAGTTAGATGCTCAGCTGTTATTCATCAAGGTGCTGTACTTTAAATTATATAGGCTATGGACTTGATACTGAGGAATAAAGGGAATAATAATAGTTACAGTGTGTCAGAAAGTCTTTCAAGGTAGAAAAAATGACAAAGATGTAGACACAACAATACTGCTTTAGAACTTTTTGGCTGGAGTGAGTCTGTATTAGCTACAAGAAAATAGAAGATGGGAAGGTAGATTTAGTCTAAATTGTTTTCAGGTACTTGAAGAGCAAGTTAAGGAGTATGGAGACAACTGGAAGTATCAAGGTTAGGAAGGCCAAAATGAATGCAGCATTTTAAAAAGAATGAAAATTCTAAGGTTAGGTTATATATTTGGGAGCTTGCTTCTTGAGATAGCCCTGAATCGCAATGTACTTTCCTCTTAGAACTGCCTTTGTTGCCTCCCATAGGGTTTGAACTGTCATGTTTTCATTTGCTTCCATGTCTTTTTCTTTTTTTAATTTCTTCTTTAATTTCCTGGTTAACCCAAGAATTCTTTAGTAGGGTATTCTTTAGCATCCATGTATTTAGGTGCTTTTCAAATTTTTCTTGTGCTTGATTTCAAGTTTCATTACGTTGTGATCTGAAAATATGCATGGTATGATCTCGATCTTTCTGTACCTGTTGAGGACTGATTTGACCCAATAAGTGATCTATTCTGGAGAATGTACCATGAATCTGAAGAAGAATGTGTATTCTGCTGCTTTAGGATGAGATGTTCTGAATATGTCTTTAAGTCCATCTGGTCTAGTGTGTCATTCAAAGCCATTGTTTTTTTTGTTGATTTTCTGCTTAGATGATCTGTCTATTGCTGTAAATCGGGTGTTGAAGTCTCCTTACTATTATTCTACTTTATCAATGAGTTTCTTTATGTTTTTTATTAACTGTTTATATATTTGGGTATTTCAAGTTGGGGGCATAAATATTTATGAATGTTATATATTCTTGAAGGATAAAGCTCTTAAATATGATATAATGCCCTTCTTCATCTCTTGTTCAGTCTCTGTTTTAAAATCTAGTTTGTCTGGGGACACCCGGATGGCTCAGTTGGTTAAACATTGGACTGCAGCTCAGGTCATGATCTCATGGTTCATGAGTTTGAGCCCCATATTGGGCTCTGTGCCTGGAGCCTGCTTCAAATTCTGTGTCTCCCTCTCTCTCTCTTCCTGCTCACACTCTGTCTCTACCTGAAAAATAAATAAACATTTTAAAAAATCTAGTTTGTCTGATATAGGTATGGCTACTTTGGCTTTCTTTTGACCTCCAATAGCATGGATAGATGGTTTTCCATCCCCTTATTTCAATCTGCAAGTGTCTTTAGGTCTAAAATGAGTCTCTTGTAGGCAGCATATAAATAGATCTTGATTTTTATCCATTCTGCTACCCTATGTCTTTTAGGTGGAACATTTAGCCCATTAACATTCAGAGTGATTCTGAAAGATGAGGTTAGTGCCATTGTGTTAACTGATCTACAGAGCTGGCATTTCTGGTAATCTCTGGTCCTTTGCAGTCCTTGTTGCCTTGGTCTGCTACTAACCTTACACATGAAAAGATGCTCAACCTCACTCATCATCAGGGAAATATAAATCATAGCCACAATGAGACACCACTTCACACCTGTCAGAATGGCTAAAATTAAAACCCAGGAAACAACAGATGTTGGTGAGGATGTGAAGAAAGAGGAACCCTTTTGCACTGCTGGTGGAAATGCAAACTGGTGCAGCCACTCTGGAAAACAGTATGGAGATTTACCAAAAAATAAATGTAGAATTACCCTATAGCCCAGCAAATGCACTACTAGGTACTAATCCAAAGGACATAAAAATGCTGATTTGAAGGGGCACATGTACCTCAATGTTTTCCGCAGTGCTATCAACAATAGCCAAATTATGGAAAGAGTCCAAATGTCCATTGACTGATGAATGGATAAAGAAGATGTGGTGTGTGTGTATATATATATATGCACATATATATACATATATATATATATATATAGTATATATATACTACTTGGTGATGGAAAAGAATGAAATCTTGCCATTTGCAGCAATGTGGATAAAACTAGAAGATATTATGTTAAGTGGAATAAGTTAGAGAAAGACAAATATAATATAATTTCACTCACATGTGGAATTTTCATATATTGAAAATATATTTTCAATCACATGTGGAATTTCACAATATAATTTCACTCACATGTGGAATTTAAGAAACACAACAGATGAACATAGGGGAAGGGAAGGAAAAAATAAAATAAAAACAGAGAGGGAGACAAACTATAAGAGACTCTTAAAGACAGAGAGCAAACTGAAGGTTGCTGGAGGAGTTGTGGGTGGGGTGATGGGCTAAATCGGTGATGGGCATTAAGAAGGGCACTAGCTGGGATGAGCACTGGGTATTATACGTAAGTGATGAATCACTGGGTTCTACTCCTAAAACCAATACCATGCTGTATGTTAACTAACTTGAGTTTAAATAATAATAAAAAAATCATAGAACCTGCACTGACATAATAGAATGCTAAAAAACTGAGAAATTAAACCAGATCACTTGAGGAGAAGTGAAGGAAATAAAATTCACCTGTAGGATGAAATTCCCCAAAGGGGAACAGTTTGTAAGCATTATTTGGAATAGGGAAAGCATTTAATTCTATTGGGCAGAGGGGAGCTAGGTAGACACTGATTCACTGACAATGGGAGAGATCTAATTAAAGAGGATACTTTTAAGATTAAGGGGTTAGGGTCGGTCACTGAGTTTTGTGTTTATAAAAAATCCCATACAAAGAGTCAATTTGTATTCAGTTTCACAGACTGTGTAACACCCACGTGTGTTGGCAGACTGGGACAGCTAGAACAGGGAAGGAAATGACTCCAAGTTATTTAATAAAACTGGTTTTGATCAAAAATAAAAATAAAAGATTGTCACTACCTATGGGCTAGGTTGAAGTGCAAGGGGTGGATAAAAGTTGTAAACAGACAAAGTAGGAATGAACAATGCAGTCTACGCATGAAATCAAGGCGGTGAATTAGGCTGTAGGAAACTCAGGGAAATAAAACCTTATTATAAAGGAATAATTGATGGAATGTCAAAACTGGAAGTTGGAGGGTGCAGTGGCCAGTGTGATGTTCGAAATGCAGAACTGAATTAGGAAGAGCAGAATCAATAATAGCTGGTTTGATGGGAAGATAATGAGTTTCATTTAAGGCCTTTGGAATTTGATTTGTGAATATTTTAAAATAAAGTCCCTCATGTCATAAAACAAAATATGGGTATGATTTTTTGTTTTTTGCAGTCTCTCCCTAGGAGGGAGTATTGGCTTTTTTGGTCTTAACTTGCATCTCTATTTGGATGACTCCAGGCCCTGTCCTCTCTCTTTTACTCCATAATCAACTGCCTGCTGAACATTTCCCACTTGGAAATTCTCATCCTAGAGCCCACAAAGTGAATACAGAGGGTCCCATGGATTGGTACCAAACTGGAGCCATAGGAACAGCTTTGTCAAAACAGGAAATTTTTTACAGCCTTTATTACCTGCAAGATTTGTGCATTTATAATACAGGTAAAATGTTTTCAGGAGAAATAAAAAAATGAACATATCTCATGGGACATAGCCAAGCAAATTTTCTGGCAGTACAGAGAAAAACAGAAACAAAAGAGAACAACATTTAATAACGTCCTTAGAGATGTAAGTTTACTATTCTACTAAGGCTGCATATGATTTAAAATACTCTTGAATACTATTAAACTATAATAGAACCCAAGTTTCCTAAACTCTCTCTGATCAAAAGGCTGACAGCCTGAGGCATAGTGAATTTATTTTTAGTAAAGAAGAAGGGCAGACTGGGATAAAATAGAGCCATTTTGTTCCCATCTAGCATTTACAACAGTTTTTATTGAGGAAAAAGTCAAGATGGCAGCTGACACAGCCAGATTAAATGTCATTATCCATTCTGTAATTTTTGCAGTAGTCACTTACACCTAATTCTAGAAAATAGACATCTGGTCAAACATAGTTTGACAGAGAGTTCCAGTGCCTCACCACACAGTGTTCTTCTGTGTGGTATTCCTTCCCAGTATGTGTCTAAATCAGGAAGCCTATCCCTGACTTCACCAGTACTCTTTGGATTTTCTAATTTGGGGAAAAAGTAGGATTTAATTACTTTGGGAGGCCTCACAAAATATCAGGTAATAACATACCTTGACAGTGTGCATTTGTTACCAGCATAAAAAATAAAAAAACAAAATAGAGAAGCTTTGGAGAGAATCTGACAATGGATGTAAATGACTTAATTAACATCATCTATTACTTTTGTACTCTGTATTATGATCTGTTAGTGATTACGTAGGACTTCACAGATAGCTTCTTGCTGTAAGTAGTTGAATTTTTTGTTTGTTTGGTTTGACATGGTAATGAGAACAGTTTGACTAATACAAGAACTGCATAGTTAATATACAGAGAGGGGCGCCTGGGTGGCTTAGTCGGTTAAGCGTCCGACTTTTGCTTAGGTCATGATCTCGCGGTTCGTGGTTTTGAGCCCCGCGTCGGGCTTTGTGCTGACTGCCAGCTCAGAGCCTGGAGCCTGTTTCAGTCTGTGTCTCTCTCTCTCTCTCTCTCTCTCTCTCTGACCCTCCCCTGCTCACGCTGTCTCTCTCTCTCCTAGAAATAAATAAAACATTAAAAAAAAATAGTAGTAGTGTCAATAACAACAAAACATTTCATACTTAAGAATCGAGAGGAGGTAACTTTTAATTAAAACATCCCCTGCTTGGATATGATAAATATATTTCCTGTGACATGCAGCTTTTCCTATATTTAAGCTCTCAACATTTTGCTTGCCTCTTTTGTTCTTTCTTCAAATGAAGAATGGAAATCTGGAAGAATTAGTTGTACCCTATGCATACCGGAGGAAGCTCACCATGATGTTTTTGTGGATGAAGCCCCTCCGATATCGAGCTGGTTTCAGATGTGGATATTCTTCAGTGCTGGTGATTCTAATATTCCAAACCTTTTTCCAGGCCTCATAAAGCTGAACGTGTACAGGGTAGACACCCGAGTGGTGAGGGGCCACCGCATAGCCCATGTCCGTAGGAATGCCATGCTCCTAAGACCAAGCATACACGAATTAGAATGTGGGAAGATTTATTTTGATCCCGTTTTTACCCCAAGATTTTCAAATGTGGTATAAATACATTTGTTTAAATCCATCATTATTTAATTTTATTGTAACACTTAAGGGGCGCCTGGGTGGCTCAGTCGGTTGAGCGTCCGACTTTCGGCTCAGGTCATGATCCCACGGTTAATGGGATCGAGCCCCGCATCGGGCTCTGTGCTGACTGCCAGCTCAGAGCCTGGAGCCTATTTCAGAGTCTGTGTCTCCCTCTCTCTCTGACCCTCCCCTGCTCACGCTGTCTCTTTCTCTCTCCTAGAAATAAATAAAAATATTTTTAAAAAAAACAAAAAAAAAACTTAACAAACATCAAGACCTCTAGACACCATGAAGCCTAACCATTCCACCAGTCTTGATGTTAACACATTTGTGTTGAAGAGAGGGTGGAACAGGACTAGTGGTTTTAGTGAGTAACTTGAAAGAGTCTGCATTTAGTGCATCTTGTCATAGCCACCTGTTCTTCCTTCTCATAATTTTAATAAGTGAAATGACAAGCACTTGTTACAAACAACACTCAGCACTCCCCACAAAATAAGACCAACCTTTATTAGAGGAATAGAACACATTCCGGGTTTGCTAGATCTGCTAAGAGGATTTTTATTTCGCTTGTTGCCCAGGTTCTACCAAGCTTTCTACACTTCTGGTGGTCCTTCGGCATGTGGGCCAATAATAGACTATGTTCCCTGCCTTGGAAGAAACATGCACTTTCAATGAGAAAATGTGTTAAATCTTATAGAGCAATTTTCTTTGAGGTTGAAGTCCTGGTTATAGTAAAAGTAGAAAGTACTGAAAGAGCCAAATAATCTGGAAATTTAGTTCATTTGAAGTCAAGATTTTGTATATACAATGAGTGCAGTTACAAAAAATAGTTTTAAAATCACACATACACATATATATGCACACACACTACTATCGTCTATTCGGTTGATTCTGGCCAGGTCAGAAAATTCCAAAAATAAATCTATGCGACATCTGGATATATTACAGGGGGTGTGGGGAAACCTTGTATAATGTGATTGTTCTTCTTCATTTGAGATGGTCCATTAATCCTGATACATAGAGGAATCTTTTGTCATGGAGGAAAACTGCACAGGCATAAAAGATGAAATGTGTCTTTTATGAAAAGATCACCCATGGCTTCAGCAGTAGATGTGATTTTTTTTTCTCCTGATAGTTTATTTTTATAGCTGTAATTTCAATTGCTTTATAGTCTTCAAAAGTTCCACCTAAATAGGCTTTGCTTGAATTAGTCATGGCTTTTCTTCACGTTAAAGAAAAATTGCACATACAGAGATACCATCAGTATCAGGCTACTAAATATATTATAGAAATATGCTACAAATGGATATGGAAAAAAAGGCTAGCTGTGTTTGGCTAGGTTGTAGAGCTAGCTTTTTATTCCCCCCTCCCAACTTATATAATAACAGGAGGTGATGAAGTACATGAAGCCCCTGAACATAGAAACAAAACAGGTTGCTAATGGTTTGTAGTTCCTTAAGTATCAGACTCCTCTACACGGCATAAAGGGCCCTCAACTTTTGGTCCCGATACTATCTACATGGCCTTATTTCCTATCAGCAACCATCCTTCCCATGCCCAATATCTGATGATTCCCTTCAAGTCTTTGCTCTGCACTGTACACACTGTTCTCAACTGGAATACCCCTTTCCTCTTATCTTGTAAATTCTGCTTATCACTGAAGACTGAGTTCAGGCAGGTATAGTTGGAGTTATTGAAAAGGGATACCCCCACGTTTATGCCACGAGGAAAAGCATTAGAGGGGAGTGACCCATGCCTGTGTTTTTGAGGGGTGACAGAGAAAGTTTCATGTTCTTCATTTTATTTGCATCTTTGTAGAAATTACCATATTTATGCAACTATTATTTTATCATTTAGAATTTCACTAAAAACTGATTTGAAACATCTCACTGCATTTTTTACTGTTTTTCTTTTTAAAAACTCAAGCCAAAGCAAATTTTTTTCAACTAAAAATAATTTACCAAGGCATACTTTGTGTTACAAAAGGTCAGTGAAGTACTCATCTAAATTGGTGTAAAAAATGGGGTGCAGTGATAACGTACTGAATGAAAGAAAATGAATTTCAATCATAGAAATTTAAAGAAAAAATTAACAGTTACAGGTTAACAGTTTTTAAGAACCAAGGAAAAATGCACAATGATAGGAACAGTACCATTAAATTCAAATGTCCCCAAATTTGTAAGAAATTATATGAATAGAAAGCTCAAGGTGGTTTTAAATGCCCATCAGTGTTTGTCTCTGTCGTCAGGAACACCATGTGAGAAAAGGATGGCCCTGCACAGCAGGGACACTTCCTTTACTTTGGAGTATTCTCCAATATTGGGGGGAAAATTATATATACAACTTTTGTTTTTTATTTCCAGCTTTTAACACTGAAGAAATGCTGAGGCTTTTTAGTCTCATCTTTTATTTGTGTGCTGGTGCAGCTTGTCACGGTGGTAGAAAACACCACTCCTGGAGTCAGACACTTCTGGCCATTTTGGTTTTGCCTTTCCCATTGGTTTGGCCTTTGGCAAGTGATTTATGACCTCTAAGCCTTGTCCTAGTCTTTAAAATGCTAGTCATAGAGTACTTATGTCAAAGGAGTTGAGAGTAAATTAAATAGTATTATACAGGGAAAGCATTCAGTGCATGATACACATTCAATGTTTGTTGTTTATTGTTGTCATTACTCACCTGACTCCATTTTTTTATAAGCTATGATCCTACTATTCAACCATAATGTGCATATTATGAAACCACTGGGGCACCTTTTTATCAATAAAAGAGCTAGGCCCTCTTTCCTATTTTCACCGCAGATTTTGGGATTCTCTCTTGTGAGGATTCTGTGACTTGTATCCTAATATCTCTTCTTGTGCTTACTTCCTTCCTGATCTGTCCAAATGGCCTCAACCAGTGCCATGTGGCTCCAGCCTATAAATTATTGACAGTTAGTTAGAAAATATCTTTTAAAATAGCATTTAGATAAGGACAACATAAATTGGCACCCAAGTTTGCATTCAGTACCAGAAAGAACACTTGAAATGTTATCACACAGAAAAGTTTGGGCTAAAATGTAGGTAGGAAGGCAGGCTATCAGGTTTTAGAAGGTTTGGGTATAATGCTTAATGCTTGACTGAATATTCTCTTCCAAACCTTTTAATGTGAAATTAAGCACTTATTATTTTGTTATATGGGGCCAGAAGCCTAAAATAATAGACATTTTAGCTTAAAAAGTTAATTCTCCTTCTCTGTTAATCCTTGATTAAAAGTAGCATCTTAGTTCTAGGAACTCTGTAATCCACACCAAGATTTTCCTAGTGGACCAAAAAGACTGGGGAATATGGCTATGTCAGTATAAAATGGAAGTTAAATACTTAGAACACAGGTGGGACTAATGAGTCTTACAGCTGAACTCTGCATCTTCACCTCTCATCTCTACCAGATATGCTCTTTCCCTGGGGTTCCTCCATGTCATTAAATGACACTATTGGTCATCATCCAACTAGTGTTCAAATATGTAGAAATACTTATATGTTGTTCTTGACACCTATTTCCTCATTCTTTCCTTAAATCCAGTCCATTATCATATCCTATCAGTACTAGCTCCAGTTTACATCTTAAATCTATCCACTTTTCTCTAATTCTGTCATCACCATTACCCTAGAATAATCTACCATTTTATTCCAGGGGCTTCTAGCACAGGCTCCTAACTCTTCTCTCTTTTCCTCTCTCATGGACTCTAATCTATTTTCTACATAGTAGCCAAAGTAAGACTTAAAAGTCGCAAATATGATCCTGTAATGTCCTTTTCAAAATCTATCTTTGTTTTCCCCTTGACTTATGGTAAAATACAAAATTCTTAGGATAGTTCCAAGCCTTGCATGATATGACACTTTTCTCCCTATCTCATTTTCCACCACCCTCTCCCCCTTCACTGTATTTCCATCATATTTATCTTTTCATGAAATCCATCAAGCATTTTCCTATCTTAGCATCCTCCTATATATGGTTTTCTTAGCCTGGTATAAATGTCCCTACTCCAACTCTTCACCTGGATAAATGACACCTCTTTTTGGTGATTCATCCTGTCATGTCTATAAAGAAGCCTTCACTGACAAGTCCTTACCTAAATTAAGTCCACATTAAGACTTCTCTTTGTAGCCTTCATTTCTTTTTCATAGTACAGTGCATAGTTTGCAAGTGAATATTGTTCTGTGTAATTATTTTGTAATGTCTCTCTTCTTCATGAAACCATAAGCTCCCTAAGTTCTGGGTTTTGTTTTGTCAACTGCTAGATGCCCAGTGTCTTACCAATAGCAAGCACTCAATTAGTATTACTGAGCAAGTTTGTGAACTGATTCTGACCACCTCCTCTCATTTTAACTTTCATTTTCTCAATGATCTCACTTAAACTCTCAGTTTGCCTGCAGAATGGACATATGGTACCTCACTGGGAAATTTAACACTTATATGAGTAATACATGAAAACATTTTTGAGACTGTAGCTAAAAATTTTTATTCAAGTGCAAAATAGACATTTATTTGTTATTATGAACTTATATATTTAAATTACACTGTATAGAATAAAAATTGCAAGATTTTCATAAATTATACATTTAAATACGTCCAAATAGAGAATGTGAAGATAATATATTTTTATCAAGTAAAAATGATCCTATATTCCTTAGAAAAATTCCCCAAAAAACTAAAAGAAGAGAGAAAAAAATTTGTTATTCAGGTTATTTGAGCTGCTCAAGTAATTTTAATACTGAAGAATCATTGTTACAACCTTTGATAATGTTTACTTAAATTCTTGCTAGTATACGAATGGTACTTTACTTTTTAAAAATTTGAGTATAGTTGACACACACTCTTACATTAGTTTCAGGTGTTCAAGGTAGTGATTTGACAAGTTTATACATCATGTTGTGTTCACCACAAGTATAGCCACCATCTGTCCCACTATATCACTATTACTATACCATTGGCTGTATTCCTTATGCTCTACCTTTTATTCCCAAGACTTACTCATTCCATAAATGGAGGCCTGTATCTTCCTCTCCCCTTCATCCATTTTGCCCATCCCCCACCTCCCTCCCCTCTGGCAACCATTAGTTTGTTCTCTGTATTTATAGTTCTGCTTCTGTTTTTTTGTTTGTTTATTCCTTTTTTTTTTTAATTCTACTTACATGGTATTTGTCTTTCTCAGTCTGACTTATTTCACTTAGCATAATGGAATGGTATTTTACTTACTTTTAATATTTTTCCCTTTTAATCTTTATAAATAGAAGAACCTTTTAAATTTCCACTTATGACTAGACTTGTTGCCTGTTTTCATATTCCTCAGATTAGCAAGTTTGAAAACGAATATAATTAAAAAACCCACATGGTAGGCAACCAAACAGACATTCTATATTCTATAGTGGAAAAAATCTAAAAGTTCATTACAACATAATTTGGAAAAACCTCTAAGTGCTTTTTTACAGTTCATTTTGGTTAGAGTGTCCCATTTCCTCAGTTATAGAGGAGTTCATTCTTTGGTTAACTGTCTCATAGTATTTAAATTTACAATTTACATGGGTTTATGATACAGTTTCTGTATGTTTACATTTGGTAGTATATTTCGCAGTTGTTTCTAGAAAAAATATTGTTTGCCTTTGATTTTTAAAGTGGCTTCCTTAAAAGCTATTGCTTTTCACATAGAAAGGAATACATATTTCCATATGATAGAAGCATGTTTGGAAAATAAATTAGAACCTTTTAACATAAAAGACATATGAGTGCGGACACACACATACACACTATGTATATATATATATATATGTATATACATATATATGTATATGTTTATATATATATGTATATATATGAAGGAAATGATTTATGAAACTATTCCCTTGAATTTGAGGAGCATTTTAAAGCTTCTAAAGACAGTTTCTTTTCCTAAAGTGAAACTAATGGGCTATACATAAAGTTTAGTTTATGGGAGCCCAGGGGGCCTCTCTCCCATCTGGAGAAGGAGGAGTTCTGTAGCAGTTACAATAGATGTAAATTACAATTTCAAAGACGTGAATTCCTTCTTTACCTAGAACTAAACCAAGCAAGTCAGGGTGTATCTTTAGGCTAGGGAATTAAGGTTTGGAAGTGAATAACATTGTCAATATTAAAATTTGTTCCCCTAATAAATGACAGTATCTCTGGTATGGCTTGAAATAAAAGATCCTGAAAGAAATAATTATCTCAGTATAGGAATCTGATATTTTATTTTTTTCAATTGTGCAAGTAGTCACTAAGGCTCAGATTTAAAATTCTATGTTTATTTGACATAATCTGTATGGTTTTAGAAGTGATATTATATTCAGATGCTAAGCATAAATGCACTGTTTTTAGTCCATGATGTAATCTTAAACTAACATATAATTTTTCACCTATAAATTTAAGGAAGTAATAACCTCCTATGATGTGATTGGCATATTTACATAAATTTGGTTAATTTTTATAGATTTGGCCAATAAACTTATTTCTAGTTTTTTTTTTACATGGTGATATTAAATTCATCATATAAAGTTCTGTTTGCTGGTTGGTACATGAAAACTCTGCAGTGATGATCATGGTGTTTTTATTTTTATTTTTTTTCTTTCATAGTTTATTGTCAAGTTGGTTTCCATATAACACTCAGTGCTCATCCCAACAAGTGTTCTCCTCCATGCCTATCACCCCCTTTCCCTTCTCCCCCACCCCTATCAGCCCTCAGTTTGTTTTCAGTATTCAAGAGTCTCTCATGGTTTGCCTCCCTCTGTCTCCCCAACTATTTTTTCCCCTTCTCCTCCCCCATGGTCCTCTGTTAAGTTTCTCCTGATCCACTTATAAGTGAAAACATATGGTATCTGTCTTTCTCTGACTGACTTATTTCTCTCAGCATAACACCCTCTAGTTCCATCCACGTTGGTACACATGGCCAGATTTCATTCTTTCTCATTGCCATGTAGTATTCCAGTATATAGATAAACCACGTCTTCTTGATCCATTCGCCCATTGATGGACACTTAGGCTCTTTTCATGTTTTGGCTCTTGTTGAAAGTGCTGCTATGAACATTGGGGTCCATGTGCCCCTATGCATCAGCACTCCTGTATCCCTTGGGTAAATTCCTAGCAGTGCTATTGCTGGGTCATAGAGGAGTTCTATTGTTAATTTTTTGAGGAACCTCCACTCTGTTTTCCAGAGGGGCTGCACCCGTTTACATTCCCACCAACAGTGTAGGAGGGTGCCCGTTTCTCCACATCCTCACCAGCATCTAGAGTCTCCTGATTTGTTGATCATGTGGTTTTTAATACATTTGGTTTAACAGTTTAAGCTCATCCTCTGTTGGCAGCTGTTGTATAATTAAGAATTTGCTGGTCTTCATCATCCCTGGTTCTTGGGAGATAAGATTGAAATCCTTAAGATTTTCCAGAGTGATAGGAATGACTTTGTTATTGATGGTCAGCTCCTGAGACCATATCTAAGCTTATGCTGACAAGATGATTCAGAACAGGGTTTGGTCCCTATCCTAAAATTTGTATGGAACCACAAAAGACCCCGAATAGCCAAAGTAATACTGAAGAAGAAAACCAAAACAGGAGGCATCACCATCCCAGACTTCAGCCTCTACTACAAAGCTGTCATCATCAAGACAGTATGGTATTGGCACAAAAACAGACACATAGACCAATGGAATAGAATAGAGAACTCAGAAGTGGACCCAAAAATGTACAGCCAACTAATCTTTGACAAAGCAGGAAAGAATATCCAATGGAAAAAAGACAGCCTTTTTAACAGATGGTGTTGGGAGAACTGGACAGCAACATGCAGAAGAATGAAACTAGATCATTTTCTCACACCATACACAAAAATAAACTCAAAATGGATAAAGGACCTGAACGTGAGACAGGAAACCATCAAAACCCTAGAGGAGAAAGCAGGAAACAACCTCCTTTACCTCCACCGCAGCAATTTCTTACTTGACACATCCCCAAAGGCAAGGGAATCAAGAGCAAAAATGAACTATTGGGACCTCATCAAGATAAAAAGCTTCTGCACAGCAAAGGAAACAATCCATAAAACTAATAGGCAACTGACAGAATGGGAAAAGATAGTTGCAAATAACATATCAGATAAAGGGCTAGTATCCAAAATCTATAAGGAACTCACCAAACTCCACGCCCGAAAAGCAAACAATCCAGTGAAGAAATGGGCAGAAGATATGAACAGACACGTCTCCAAAGAGGACATCCAGATGGCCAACAGACACATGAAACAATGCTCAGCATCCCTCCTCATCAGGGAAATACAAATCAAAACCACACTGAGATACCACCTCACGCCAGTCAGAGTGGCTAAAATGAGCAAATCAGAGGACTCTAGATGCTGGTGAGGACGTGGAGAAACTGGCACCCTCCTACACTGTTGGTGGGAATGTAAACGGGTGCAGCCCCTCTGGAAAACAGTGTGGAGGTTCCTCAAAAAACTAACAGTAGAACCCCCTATGACCCAGCAATAGCACTGCTAGGAATTTACCCAAGGGATACAGGAGTGCTGATGCATAGGGGCACATGGACCCCAATGTTCATAGCAGCACTTTCAACAAGAGCCAAAACATGAAAAGAGCCTAAGTGTCCATCAATGGGCGAATGGATCAAGAAGACGTGGTTTATCTATATACTGGAATACTACATGGCAATGAGAAAGAATGAAATCTGGCCGTGTGTAGCAACATGGATGGACCTTGAGGGTGTTATGCTGAGCGAAATAAGTCAGGCAGAGAAGGACAGATACCATATGTTTGCATGCATAGCAGGATTAGGAGGAACTTAACAAAAGAGCATGGGGGAGAAGAATGGGAAAAATAGTTGGGGAGACAGAGGGAGGCAAACCATGAGAGGATCTTGAATGCTGAGAACAAACTGAGGGCTGACAGGGTGGGGGGGTGATGGGCATGGAGGAGGGCACTTGTGCAGATAAGCACTGGGTGTTATGTGGAACCAATTTGACAATAAACTATAAAAAAAAAAAAAAAAAGGAACAGGGTGTGTCCAGGCCAGAAAAGCCACCCATGTAATTAGAGGGGAGGTGCTTTGAACCAGGTGATATTGGCCTGACCTCCAGGTAGGGGTGGAGCACTGGAGATTGAGTTCAAGCACATGCCACTGATTCAATCAATCATGCATATAAAATGAAACCCCAATGAGAACGTGACACCAAGGCCTATGTGAGCTTCCCTGAGTCCAGAAAACCCAGGAACATGATATTCTTTGTCTTATAGTTTGGATATGAAAGAAGCATGTCTACAGTAACACAAGTCTTTGGATTAGTGTTAAAGGTGTTAAACAATGAAATGGTTGGTGTCTACCAGACAATCTCAGGGATAAGGAGACCACATAGTATCATGGAGTTTTCTCCAAATATATAGGAACACTTGGCTCAACGTTGTGCTGCCCTTCATGAGTTGTAGGATCTTGGGTAGGTCTCACCAAGTCTCACTTCCCTTGCTTGCCGAGTAGGGACAATAACATTAATGATAAAAAGTTGTATAGAATGACAGATATAATATAAACAATATTATTGGTCAATTACTATTTAATTTCCTTTCAATTTATTAATATTCTCTTTTTTTCCTTGGAGGGGGGAAGAGAGGGAGGGGAGCAGGGGAGGGCCTGAGGGAGAGAGAGAGAATCTTAAGCATGCTCCACACTCAGAGCAGAGCCCGATGCATGACCTGAGTCAGAATAAAGAATCAGATGCTCAACGGACTGAGCCACATATTCTCTTTCTGTTTTAAGCAACAAAAAGACAAAGAAAGAAAGGTAAACTAAGGATCCTTCTATATCACTCCTACTCTTTAAAAAACTCTTCAACATTCTTATTTAAGAGGAGACATTCCTAAAGAAGATACACTATACTATCACTATCAATCTTGCCTAAAAAAAGTTTTACAAAAAAGTATATAATTTTTATGGAAATTAATATTATGGATAAAATGTGGTAAAAATACTCTTGGCAAACCATAAATTTGATAAGGCTATAATAGCAATATCAGCATAAAACCCTTCTTAACATCGCATATTCCCCTTCAGGCATTACTCCAAGTTAACAACTAAGTTGAAAAACTGAAATGAAATTTAGTACGCCAAATGCATTAAGAAATTCCAGTAACAAAATTTAAGCTAATAATTCAGCACTGATACTGAAATTTAAACTTCATTTTCACTGGTAACCTCTAAGAAGGAATGATTTGGGGGAGGGTGACAGATTTTCTTCTAGTCTTCCCTAGTAATGGTATAATCTATTTCAAGGAAGTTTCTATTTAACAGAGCATGCTGCTTTCCTATCTTCGAGTTCCCTTCAGAATTTTTGAAGTGTCGTCATATCACTGTTGAGTGTTTCACAAGTAAACATGCCACTAAAGGTTGTACATTTATAAGAACACTCAAAGGAATGATGTAAACACTTGTACCTTACACAGGCCAGGCTGAGTTTTTTGAATTGCTGCAAGTTCTTCAAGTAAACACATGAAGGATTTTGTAGAAATATAAAAAACTGAATTTATGAAGTTTTTTTTTTTAATTCTGTAGCAAAATAACCAAAAATAAAATGATCTGCAGACACAATAGAGGAATCGGAGGGTTTAGTTTAATCCAGTCCAGCTTTCTCAAAGTTTGAAGTGATGAGTCTTATGTGGACCTTTGGGGTCCTTGAGAGATAATAAAGCTATAAATAATTCAGGGACAGTCTCAGATTCCCAAGGTACTTGCGAACACATTCAATCTTTCTGAACATGCACAGGGTTGATTAGAGTAGGAATCTTTAATTCTGTCTAGTATCAGTTTTAATTGAAGTTTAATATTCCAGACAGAATAAAAAAGTTGATATTGCTCTTTGTTATAACTACTGCATATCCTCTGGTATTTATAATAGCCACCAGGACAGTTCACACTCATGGTGTTGGTTGCATAAACACAAGAAATTATATAAATTATATAAACACCTATTTAAAAGAAAAACATTGTAGAAAGTCAAATTTTAACATTCCGAATTTATTTAAAATAGTTCTTTAGGGAAGTAACAACATTCTGATTATAACGTTTTGGTAATAGCAGTCAATAACAGTATCAATGGCATGGCAATTTTCAATTATACAAACCATGTTCGTTACATGGGCTTTGGAGCCTGACAGACCTGGGGTCAAATCCTTTCTCAGCTTTCACTGGCTACATGAGTTATGGAAAATTATATAAGCACTCTGAGCCTCACTTTCTCCATTTTCAATAGGGGGGTGATCAGCCTCACAAGTTGTGTTGTGAGGATGTTAATTGAGGATATGTGAGAAGCACTAAGCATGATGACTGGTATATATATGGAACTCAAATTTCTCTTCCTGCATTTCATCTGGAGAGTCCCGAAGCTTTCTAACTAAAATGCAGACTTCTGCTTCATGTAGGGGAATAGAATAACAGAACTTCAAGTGTCACAGCGTTCCCTGATCTGAGCATAAATTGAACAGAATGGGGCAGTAAGGAGGTGAACTTGGATGCTCCTGCAGTGATCCAGGCCTAGGGCGAAAGATGGAGAAGTGGAGTGGGAGTTGAAAGCACTTGGATGGAGCAGGATATGGTGCAAAGAAAGAACTCATGGAAATAGTTGAATGATTGTGGACATGGAGGGGGAGATGTGAAAAGGCCAAAGCAGATGAAAGGGTGGCATGTGTGTGGACCTCAGTGTCATTTCTTCTTATGCCATCACTTCCATCCCTGCCATGTTTATGATCACCTGTCAGAAAACAAATGCCTCTTCCATTTTAACTAAATGTAAGACACTCAAAAAGGAAGGAGAAGTCAAAATTTAGTAGCAGCACGCATGGATCTGGAAATAAACCTTTCCCCAGCTCCATCCCCGCATCTGACTCCAGCTCACCACGAAGAGTTTCTTGGAGATTTCATAAAGGCTTTTAGATCATTTTGTGTCCAATAAATTTGGGCAGTGCGGGACTATTTTCATGTAGGACATGGACTAAATTTATCTTCCTTTTTACAAAACCAGTTTAAATTACCCTACATGTGCTGGAGATGCAATGTAGAATTTTTTGTTTTTAGAAAAAGAAAGGAAAGGAATTGAGGAATAGTTTTCTATACTCTCCAGCTTATTAGGGAGCATGAAATCTTCCTATAGAATGGATAAAAGTAATCTGGAAAGGAATTTCTAAAGAAAAGGATTCTAAATTCCTGAGGCAATCAAAACCACTTTCCAAAGTGTAATGATGTATACAAAAGAGAAAAAAAAATGCTGTGCCTCGGTAGAATGGGTAGGAGGGGGTATCGACATGTAGGTGAAATACAGAGCTTCTAAGGAAAAGCAGCAGTTTATATCTGCATACTTTAAATAAGTATACACATAAAATTGCTAGGCTCCTACCTTGATGTTATTTTTGACCTGTTGAAATCTTTGGCTTCCTCATCATCCATCCAATAAGAAGCCCTATTGATCCTATTTCAGAAATAGTTTTTACATTTCTCTCCTTTATAATTTCACTTCAGCTGTTAGTTTTAAAGCTGTTCTTTGTTTCTTCTTCCTTAATTACTTACATAGTAATCCAATTTGTCTACTTACCTCCACTCTCTCTGCTTCTCTCCATCCTCAACACTCCTACTCTAATGTTCTCTGATTTTTGTTTGTTTGTTTGTTTGTTTGAAACAGAGAGAGAGAGAGAGCGCAAGCTGGGGAGAGGGACAGAGTAGGTGGGGGGGAGAGAGAGAATATTAATCAGGCTCCATGCTCAGCACTGAGCCAATGCAGGGCTGGATCCAATGACCCTGGGATCATGACCCAAGCTGAAATGAAGAGTCAGATGCTCAACTGACAGAGCTACCCAGGTACCCCTAATATTCTCAGATTCTACAGTCTATGTGGAAGTGACTGAACTCTGGGAAGGAGATAAAAATGTCATCTTAGAGTTCAAAATGCTTAAAATATATAATTCTGAAAATAATTAGATGTAAAATTTCAATTTTGGATAGCAGATTTGAAAACATTTTGATAGAAAAAGGTGAAACAATTGCTAGAAATACACTAAAGGAATATAGCTAAAGAAGGTTCGGGGATTCAAAAAGTGTAATTCTCTCTAGAGAATTATAATTATTCAAAACAAGGAAGAAAACATTATTTAACATAGTGGTTAAGAGTCAGAAACCTCTGAATTTAAGTGCCAGAACTGTGCCTTTGCTGTGTGGATCAGAGCAATTACTAACCCCTTTCAAATATCAGCTTTGTCTTCTGTAAAACAGAGGTGAGATCAGGAGGATTGAGATAAGAATTAAATATGATTAATAAGAGGACAAATAAGATTATTAATTAAGAGTTCCATCCACACAGTGAAGGGTCAATAATGTTAGCTATTACGGAAAGAAACTGCTTATAGGGCCCTCACATACACCAGAGTTTAAAACAGGTACATGAGATAAAAGCAAGTGCAAATAAACAAGACAAAAACAACTAACAAAACAAAATAAACAAAAATGGTAAAAAATAATATGAAGGAGGCTAAATTTATTTTCCATAAATTGCTAATTAAAAACAACTCTAGTCAGTAGAAGATAAACAAAGAATATTATTCCATGTTCACAGTTGGAAAGGAGGAGGCTGATATACTTTGATGATTGGGGGAAAAAGCAGAAATGCCCAGTATCTCTTCAGATTCTACTTCCCCTGTCAAAGAGAACAGCTTTTCAAACTATGTATGACGGTATAAACATAAAATTAGATGAAAAGACATGATGAATGAAATTGTAAACTGTAATAAAGTATTTCAATATATTCCAGGCTCAGAAGAGCATGTCTTAAGGTATTTAAAAATAATAAAACGTGGATTTTTAATTACCTTAAGATGTACTGTTCTGAGACTCCTTGATCAATAACTTGATGAAGATCCAAAAGTCATACTGATAAAATATACTTGTAAAATATATGGATGATCCAAAGCTAGGACATATGTAATACGTGTTGAATAACAGAATCAATCTTTACAAGTATGGTGATATACTGAAACACTGAACATATAACAAATATGAAATGTTAAAGGGGCAGTTTTAATCACAAAGCTAGCATTCAGTTAACAAAAGCTACTGGACAAAAACAAATACTGAAGGCTTAATAGTTCATGGACAGAAGGTCTAGCAGACACAGGTGTGATATGATGGTTTTAAAAAATGTGCTCTTTGGCTACCTAAATATTAGTAATGTATACATAAAAGGAAAATATTTTACTATTTTCTGTTCTAATAATGGTCACACAAAGTCAACATATATACAGAAACAGAACGACAAGTTATATGTTGTACAATTATGGCAACTGGGATGATGAGGAAAAACCTATGGAATGCTTCAAGATACATGACTTAGAGGTATATGTAACTATATTAATCATGCTTTTTTATTTTCTGTATTTCTGATGCTCTGACATCTGAGACCTTGTTGACCCTGGGAAGATTGCCTCTCCCAGAGCTATCCAGTTCCTAAAGACAGTTAAACACTTATCCAAGAGCATGCTCTTCAAATGCAAAACAACCAGTTCAGGGTCCCTACTCTCAACCACTTCCTTTTTTTTTTTTTTTTTTGAGAGGAGAATGTGCAAGGGAGCAAGAGGCAGAGAGAGGAAGAGAGAGAGAGAGAGAGAGAGAGAGAGAGAGAGAATCCCAGGAGGGGCAGAGAAAGAGGGAGAGAGAGAGAGAAGTGGGACTCAACCAAAGTGGGACTGTAACTCACCCGATACAGGACTCTAGCTAATGAACTGTGAGATCACAACCTGAGCTGAAGTTGGATGCTTAACCAAGTGAGCCACTCAGGCACCCATACAATCACTTCCTTCTTAAGCTGAGCTGCTACCTCCCTGCCCTCATCACCTCAGGGCCAAGTATAACACAGTTAGAAACAGCCCCTTTACAACAGTGATGACTGAAATTATCATCCAACTAGCCCATCCTAAACCTGTTTACCCAGCCTTGTCTGGCCTTTCTTATAGGAACTACCATAAAGGCTCTTGTCCATGCATTTCCCTTATTCTATCCACTGCTGACTCTAATGCTACACCATGGGGCCCTAGATGGTGTGGTGTGCTCTCTCTTTGGAAATTTCAGTAACTAGCTTTTCAATTGCAGTCGTCTCCTCATCTGATGAACTCACCAGACCCATATAATAATAAAACCTACATTTTTAAACAATAATGATAAAATCTTAAGATCTGGAAGAAATATTTATATTTTCATCTACCAAACATTGAGCACCTACTAGTGTTAATCACCATTCTATGTAAAGAACCTAATTAGAAGAAAACTCTACCTGAATGTATAGGATTGTATTCCCTCTTCTATGGCTTACTTTCTGAATGTACTTATTCAAGTTCCTTCTAAATCATATAATTAGTTGATTATACTCAAGGGTAATAATAACAGCTGGCATGCTATCCACTGTTCATTCAGAACTGTTGCCAGCTGTTGAGCTGGAGGTGGATGCTGGAGACTCTGAGCCAGGCCTCTTTAGTTGCTGAGCAGTTGGGAGGTTTGGGACATCCTGGGACAGGATATGAGGTGATAGTGGGGATAAGGGTAGTAGCACTGACACATTTCAATATTAGAATCACTGGCATGGCCATCCTTGTACTTTTAAGTTGAATATTAGTCCTGATAATACATTCTTTGGTCTCCTCTTTGTCTCTTGGCCTTACCAAGTTTCTTCAGCTATTGTTTATATGAAGAAAATTATAGACTTCAACATATTGGTCATCATGCTCTGAATAATCCTAGTGTCTTTTTAAAACTGTGCTACTTGGAGCACTCTCAACAATAGCTAAAACAGGGAAAGAGCCTAAGTGTCCATCCACGGACAAATGGATCAAGAAGATGTGGTTTATCTATACCATGGGATACTACATGGCAATGAGAAACAATGAAATCTGCCCATGTGTAGCAACATGGATGGACCTTGAGGGTGTTATGCTGAGCGAAATAAGTCAGGCAGAGAAGGACAAATATCATGTTTGCACATATAGGAGGATTAGGAGGAACTTAATGGAGGAACAAGGGGGAGAAGAAGGGGGGAAATGGTGGGGGAAAGGGAGAGAGGCAAACCATGAGAGACTCTTGAATGCTGACAAAAACTGAGGACTGATGGATGTGGGGGGGAGGGGGGGTTGGGCATGGAGGAGGGCACTTTGGGGATGAGCACTGAGTGTTATGTTGAAACTAATTTGACAATAAACTATTTGTAAAAAAAAAAAAAACTGTGCTACTTGGGTAACTCAAGAAGTGGTTACCAGCTCCAAGTGGACGTCACTTCTGATTTGAACTCTATTTCTATTAGGACCACAAGAATAGTGCTTTGTTTTCAATATTAATAAAATAAAAATTGAATGTGTCTTTTTATGAAGTGGTTCACTGAAGTAAAAATGATAGAATTCATTCATTCTCTAGCTGGCAAGCAAACTAATTAAAAGATTATCATATATTCCTTAAGCCAGCAAGTCTTTCAATATATTTTAAATTACATTTTGATACTATAATCTTTATTTCCATATTACAAAAGTTAATGTGCTCACTAATCTAAAAAGTTGCATACTTGACACTAGACATTTCAGCTAATGTGAATTAGCAGTTCTGCTGAACTTGGAAAAGAAGAGGGGCAAAGGCAAAAGACACTGTTTGAAGGAATAATGATCATGCAGTCAAAAAGTACAATACTCGGCAAGATTTTCTGTTTTCAGGATTAGAAACATTGTTCTATTACTAATTTTAATACAATTGTATATTACAGTGTTAAATGTCATCTGATATTGGCAATGAATCCTATGATGAAAATTTCTACTAATTATTTTTTCATTAAAAATTAAGCCACCATAATTTACCAAAAATGTTAGATCTAATTCTTTGAGAGTATAGATATAGATAGATAGATAGATAGATAGATAGATAGATAGATAGATGATTTTTTTGATGTTTAAATGAAATAAGTTATTTTACTTATTAAATGGAATTTTGCCAAGTTTTAAAGCTGTATAATAGATATAGCAGATTTTAAAAAATGTTTATTTTATTTATTTTGAGAGAAAAAGAGAGCACAAGCAGGGGAGGGGCAGAGAGAGAGAGCAGAATAGAGGATCTGAGCCTGACATGGGGTGTGAACTCTCAAAAGGTTAGATCTTGACTTGATCTGAAGTCAGACACTTAACCAACTGAGCCTCTCAGGCACCTCCATACAATAGGTATTTCAAACTGTGATGTAGGTCATTAACAAATATCATAATTAATTCTTGTTTCAGACATGGATACCTTGTCAAAAAAAACCCCACCTTTATTAACATTTCATTTTAATACCTGAAGGAGCCCATATTTTACAACTAAAAATATTTTCTAATCAACCTCTAAAGCTGTATCTCCTGGCGGCTGAAATCATCAAATGCAAGTTTGCTTACAGGATTTACTTGATCTTCCATAATAAGCTATTAAATAGAGCTTTCAGAGCTAAATTAAAATGGACATCAAATTCCCTTGTGAGATGGAAATGTCCAATTGTGTAAAAGGATAATAAATCAGATGTATTTGCTAGAACTCAACGAAAATAACAGGTATTTGGTTATAGATGGGGATAGAGAATGCTCAGACAAAAAAGTTTTATGTCATAGTCTCAGATTTTCTTAGTTGGAAACATACTTTAAATGTCTTCTAACTCAATTGCTCATTTGAATATTGAATTTTATCCATGAGCTCCAATCTTGTCTGAATACCTACTTGCTCCCAGGGCAGCACATTGCTTCTTTGTATGTTCTTTCAGATCCCTCACTGGGAGAAACACTCATGCTTTCTTAACTTCAGAGCCTTTCTAAGCCAGTGGAGAAAAGCAGGATGCCACCCAGTTTAGAAATGCACTGTTAGCACAGGTTAAGCTTTTGTTTGTTTCATCTAGTGAGTTGTTGGTTGAGACAAAACTTCCTCTAGAATAATTTCCGTTGAATTATAAAGTAGCCTTTCTATTTATATGTGACAAAAGAAACTCATTCATGTGGAAGGATCCTCAGATTTAGTTGTCTCCTTTCCCAACATTTTAGAAACCCTGCCTGTCTTAGTTTAGGGGACCTCTGGGATCCTCAGGGAAAAGTTACCAAATGAGTTCCATGTCTAGTTTCTCAACTTCCTTTATGTTATCAGAATTACCAAATATTCCTTTAGATTTCCAGGAAGAAGGGAAATCTAGACTTATTCCTTTGAATAAGTTTGGGTGGAGAGGCTAGTGAGAAGTCTGGGCGGTTACAATATATGCTGTTTTAGATGACCTGGATTTCTGGATTTAATTCTACCCCTAGTGAGCTTTATAATCCTGAGTGAGTCACTGTATTTCTCTGATTTTCAGTTTCCTTATCAAAGTGAGAATGAATATAATTACAATTCAGGGTTGTTATAATAATTAAAGGAAATAATACAGAATGTATAAAAAACATAAACCTCTTTAAATTTAGCAGCAAAGCCACTTTGTAACCCTAATGCCTTCATGGGAAGTAAAAGAGTTAACACATGTCTAGAAAATGTGTAGAATTCACATTAACCAAATGTCATAGCAATTCAGAATAAGCTTTTAAACTTGAGGATTTTGGTTCTTCTCACCTGTCACGCTAAACACCTTGCAGGAGCCTAGGCAAAAATTGAAGATGGCAGTTTTCTGATAGTGAATAGAATGATAATAAAAACAACAGCTGCCATCACTGTTTGTGAGGTGCGAATCACTGTTCTCAATCGCTTTACATATATATTCTCTTTCATGGGATTATGGCTGGGAGGGACTGGTCCTGGATTTGTCTTTTTTCTTGTCTGTCCTTTGCTGACAAAAAATAAATAAATAAATAAATAAATAAATCCATGGCTCCTATATTTGATTAAACATTAAAGAACACATTTGGTCTTATTTCTGAAGCTCCTTCATGACTGTTCTCTGCTGCCTTCAGGACCATAATTTGGGTTGTCAACCTGTACTTAGGAATGAAATTTTGAAGAAAATGTCCTTTGCTTTGCACTTGAGTGAGGAGGTTAAGAATAGGCAAATTTCAGTTCTGAATTATTAAATTCATGATGCTTTTTAGATGAGAATTCTAAAAAATGTATATAATTCCTGTGCATGTCTATTCTCATTATATGTAATTTCAAGTATTTATACTTGTTTTAAGTACAAACATAACATTTATTGATCCATCCATTCAAGTAATAATAGAATACTATTATTTAGATACTATCTAGCTGCAGAGAAATATAGATAGCAGTTAATGTCACGTCATTCATCACATCTGCCTTGATAAACTAGTTTTTTGAAAGCTACCAAAAACAACAAACAACAAAAAACTCCCTGCTTACTTCTCTGTTTTTAATCTTATATTAATGCTTTCTTTTACTCTATGTTTTTCTTCTTTCACAATTTCCTTTCTCCGCAGATTAAAGAATAAAAGCAATTTTCTTCTTCACATACTCTCTTGCTGATTAATGTTGCTTCTACCAGTAAGTCTTAGACTTTTGAAGATGACAGAATTAATGCTTGCTGCATCAAGATAGGATTTTTAGTGCTCTCCATTAAAAAGTGTGACTATGTTTACACACTCTTACATGCTGTTTACTATTTCTGTTTATATTCTAGGGGAGGAAAGGAGGCTCTTCATCTCACAAGAGTTTGAAAATTCTATCAGAACATTTTCACAATATCAGTATGGAGGGCACTATTCTCATTTTCTTGACAGAGTATCAGTGCATGCCCAAGGTGCACTTGCAGCTGCATATCTATTTTGGGCAGTCACTGAAGATCAAAGACAAGTATGGGCTCCTAATGTCATCCATTAACTGTTTGGCCTTCTATATCCTCAAGAGAAAATCATATTTTATGAATTCTTATACAATTAAGTTGGATACTTAATCAACTACCCAAACTTCTTGGCTCCAGCAGTTTACATAGAATACAGATCCATGATAAGTGAGCATCAGTACTCTGAAATTCTAAGTGGCCAAAAAGCTAACAGTTATATGGCCGGGTGGCCAGCAAAGGGAGACATAACCCTTGACAACCACAGACTCTTATGTCATTTTAGGGTGAAATATGCTAAGGAGTAGCACTATAATATTTTGGAACATATAATGTTGGGAACTATAATGTTTAAGGGCTATAATGATGGGAAAGGCATATATGTGGAAAGCCTCAAAGTTAAGCAGTTATATTTGAAATCAATCATTTCTAGTTATGGGATCAGGACTTTATTTTTTATTTATTTATTTTTTTTACACTCTCATGACTTAATTTATTTTATACCTGGAAGTTTGTACTTCTAATCTTTTTTTTTTTTTTTTACAAATAGTTTATTGTCAAATTAGTTTCCACATAACACTCAGG